>NC_089506.1:151593128-151915626 GCF_036850995.1 Saccopteryx leptura
GGGTTCAGGTCACAGTGGGCTGTGTGAGCCTTTGCAAGTGGCATAACCCGTCTTGGTTTCAAGCTTTCCCAAGTGATGGTAGCTTTCAGGTTATAGAGATGACAAAAGCATGGGCATCATCCAGTTCATTTCTGTAGCTCCCCTCATCTTCCTACTATGCCTACCTTTTACTCATTAAACATTCCATACTCAAAAATAAAACAAACAAAACACATACACAAACACTCCTGCTGGAGTACAAGTGAGAGAAAGCTGAAGCTATAGTTTGGCTGGAGCCCGCCCATAGGGAATGTTCTATGCCGTGCTTGAAGATGTGGAAAAATCAAAGTAGCAGAGGGAGACAGTCAGAATTTTATTTCAGAAATATCATCTTCCTCTAGGTGTTCAGATAAGAATACAGGGAGCGATTTGGGGTAAAGTTGCCAGAAAAACAGACTATCCAGTTAAATTGGATTTCAGATCAAAAATCTTATTTTAGTATAAATATCTCTCATTGTTTATCTGAAATTTTGATTTAACTGGGAATCTTTATTTTTACTTAATATAAATAGGTTTATAGGCAACCTTATACTGAAGACAAATTTGGGGTGTTTCAGGCACTAGAGTTTGAGGGAATTTTGTAAAGTAGAAGGCCTCGTCATTTACTGAGAGGGAGGATATGGTGGCATGGTGGTAGTGAAGAGTGGCTAAAATGTTTAAGGCCTGTTGGTCCATCTCCAGTGGTGAGGTGGTGGTCACTGATGAGGTCATCAGTGTGCGGTGAGACCAATCTGCACAGTGAGCAGTTGGCATGGCTAAACAGTTGGTGAACAGCTTTGAAGGGGGTCACAGGAGATGAGTTCTTCTACTGATATCTTATTGGCTGTTGGTTTCTACTTCTTTATGCTAGTGCTTTTGTTGGAAACTAAAGGTCTGATTCTTTTCATGGTCCTCACATTTTTTGCAAGCTGGTGACCTTCTGAAAATATTGAGAAAATTGCTTTTGAAATAAGCAGGTAACAAGAAAAGAGAGACCATCCACTTTTAGATGTGTTTACAGGCTGTGTGAATCAGTGCTACTGTTGTTAAGAGCAAGTATGTGGTCTTTTCTGGTATTGAGGTCCAAACACAGGAGGCTGTATTCTATGCTTTCTGTGAATGATAAAGCCCTGATGAATTTCAGAGGGTCTGACTATATATCCAAAGTGATTTACATATGGAATCCTCTCCTCTAAGCTCAGCTCTGGCCAGTGTCTTTAGGTCCTGTTGGAAATATTTCACCTATTCAATAGTTCCTTATTCAAATATTTCACCATAGATTTCTTTGACACTGAGAATGCTGGCTGAGAAAATAAAATAATAAATTTGTTTGATTTACAGAAACTCAGGTCAAATAATCAGAGGTTTCTTTGGTAGCTTGTATTTGGTGGAACATTCCATATTGTCCAACCATTTATGGAGGCAAAGAAAATTCTTAGGGTGATGTCAGCAGCACAGTGGTAGAAGATGACCTCCTGGTCTCCCTTTGTTATATTACAACAAATTGGACACCTATAATTCAACAAAGAATTACCTGCTCAACACACAAAAACAATGGAGAGATCCACACATTAAGACATCAGAAGGTAGGTGTGTCAGAGCAAGCAGGGGAAGGAGGATGGAGGAAGAACAGAGACAGGAAAAGCAGACAGAGTTTAGCACTCGCAGTGGTCCTGCTGACATGGTAGCAGTGGAGGGTCAGCACTTACTTGGCAGATCATGCAAAGGCAGAAGCAACATTCCAGGCTTAGTGGCCAGTACACATCGCAGCTAAACCCAATGGTATAAACCAGAGTCACAGATGCACGATCCACCTCCCTGCCTTGCCCACACCTTTCTCATCTATTGCAAGAAATTCAGTAGAGGCAGCTGGCATATCTCAGAAAGTACAACCTGGTGGGGGTTGGTTCTGCTTGCAGAAAAGCAGTGTCAGGAATTCAGGCCCTGAAGCCAATGCCAGTGTATCCCACAACAGAGGTAGTGCCCTGAGACCAACATGACCCAGTCACAGAGGGGATGCCCACCTTGGGTAATATGGGGCATTTTCAATGACCAAGGCAATATGACCCCACTGAAGTTCTGCAAGTCTCAGTAGTGCAGTAAAAGAAAACTTGCTCTATAGCACTATTTAGTGAAAAACAAAGAAAGACCTCTACTTATTGATCAGCTAGATAATTAAAAATAAAAATCAGAACTTAAATATGATTTTAGTCCCTCAAATGCCCCAGTAGAGAAATAGTCCATCAAGTACTATGAATAACCAACGTACCAAGGTAGCTCAGAAAGACAATAAAATGTCACCAGAAAACAAACCAAAGACTCAGAAGTCAATGATTTATATGATTGAGAATTGAAGATTGCAGTTCTGAAAAAACTCAACAAGATACAAGAAAACTCAGAAACAGTTCAATAAGCTTAAGAATAAAATCGATGAACAACAAAGATTTTGTTCATTTCAATCTCTTTGGTAAAGAGATTGGAACTAAAAAAGGAACCCAACCAAAATTCTGGAGTAAAAGAATTCAATAAGTGAGAGAAGAATGAATTTAGGAAATAGAGCAGACCAGATGAAAGAAAAAGTTAGTGATCTTTAAGATAGAAATCTAGAAATAACTCAGATGGAAGAAGAGAACTGAGAGTTAAAAAAATGAAAGAAGTCTATGACAACTCTCTGACTCCATTAGAAAGAACAATATAAGAGTGATGGGTATATCAGAAGAAGATGAGAGGAAAAGGAAAACAGAAGGGCTATTCAAACAAATAATTAATGAGAACTTCCCAAAACTATGGAAAGAGCTGGATCCTTAAATCCAAGAAGTTAACACAACATCTAATTAGCTCACTACAAAGAGACCTTCTTAAAAACAGACTGTATTAAAATTGTCAAGGCCCTGGCCAGTTGGCTCAGTGGTAGAGCGTTGGCCTGGTGTGCGGGAGTCCCGGGTTCGACTCCTGGCCAGGGCACACAGGAGAGGCACCCATCTGCTTCTCCACCCCTCCCCCTCTCCTTCCTTTCTGTCTCTCTCTTCCCCTCCCACAGCCAGGGCTCCATTGGAGCAAAGTTGGCCCGGGCACTGAGGATGGCTCCATGGCCTCTGCCTCAGGCACTAGAATAGCTTTGGTTGCAACAGAGCAATGCCCCGATGGGCAGAGCATCGCCCCCTGGTGGGCATACCAGGTTGATCCGGTCGGGTGCATGCAGGAGTCTGTGACTGCCTCCCCGTTTCCAACTTCAGAAAAATACAAAAACAAAAAACAAACAAATAAAAAAAATTGTCAAAAGTTTATGACAAAGAAAGAATTCTTAAGGCAGCCATAAAATAAAAAACTATAGCCTATAAAGAATACCCTTTTAGATTATCAGATTTTAAGTGGAAATCTTACAAATCAGGAGAAAATAGAGTCAAATATTCAAAATATTAAAAGAGAGAAATCACCAGCTAAGAGTAATATATACAGCAAAGATATCCTTTAGCTATAAGGGAATAAAAGCTTTTCCAGAAAAACAAACTGAGTAAATTTAGCACCCAAGACCTACATTACAAGAAATGTTGAAAGGAACTCTTCTACCTGAACCAAAAAGACAAAAGAATATAAAAATGTGAGTATGATGACAGACAGACAGACAGTAGCAGGAAACTGTAACATGATTTCAAAATAGGGTTTTAAACATTTATAACAAAGTTTACAGAGGGTAAAAGCAATAAAGGAAAGAGAATTGCTTCTGTAATTTGGAAACAAAGGCACATCATAAGAAGGGAAGACAATTTGACTTTGGGTGAGGGGTATGCAACATAATCAAATGTCAAAATAACCTGGAGATGTTTTCTCTGTACATATGTACCCTGATTTATCAATGTCACCTTATTAAAATTAATAAAACAAACAAACAAAAAAACATAAAAGGGGAGAAAAAAGGATTGAACTTACACAGATGAATGGAGATAAGATGCAATCAGAAGAAAAAGAACTATTGTACATATGAAACTTCTTTTGTATAAAACTAATGGTAATCACAAAATAAAATCTAGAAATGAGACACATAACATAAGTAAAGAAAACAGAGGGAAAACAACTATAGCACCACCAAACTAAAATAGCACATAAAAACCATAAGGGAAAAGAAATAATGGAGATCTATAATAACCAGAAAAGGAAAGATAAAATGGCTGTAGCAAGTTCTTATGTATCAATAATCACCCTATGTGTAAATGTTGTAAACTCACCAATTAAAAAGGCACAGAGTAGTGGGACAGATTTTAAAAAAAGACGCAGCTATATGTTGCATTTAGGAGACCCAAACACAGACTCAAAGAGAAGGGGTGGAAGGTGATAATTCAGGAAAATCAGGTGTAGCTGTGCTTATATCAGACAAAATAGATTTCAAGATAAAAAGTTAACAAGAAACATAGATGGGCATTTTATGGTGATAAAGGGGACAGTTCATCAAGAAGATATACACTTATTGATATACATGTACCTAACTTGGGAGCATCAAGCTATATATATGCAATTACTAGCACATCTAATGGGAAAAACAGAGAAATATACAATTTTAGTAAGGTAGATAAATACCCCATTGACAGCAGCAGCAATGGACAGATTAACCAAATAGAAAGTCAATAAGGAAATATTAGCTTTAAATGACATATTAGACAAAATGGACATAATATTTACAGAGCTTTGCATTCCAAAATAATATATATTTTTCTCAAGTGCAAATGAAACATTCTCAAGGATAGACTATACATTGGGGCACAAAACAAGTTCCAGTACACTTAAAAAGATTGTAATCATGCCAAGTATATCTTTTGACCATATGGTATAAAACAGGAAATTAACAACAGGAAGAACAATGAACAAAGCACAAATATGTGGAGAATAAACAAGATGCTACTGAACAACTTCTGAGTCAAATAAGAAAAAGATAAAAAAAAAAAAGACAGTGTGGCATATCAAAAGTTTTGGGTTGCAGGAAAAGTGGTACTAAGAGGGAAATTTATAGCTTTACAGGCCTACTTTAAGAAACAAGAATGATCTTAATTAATCTAGCACTTCAACTTAAAGAACCAAAAAAAATGAGAACAACTGAATTCCAAAGTAAGTAAAAATAATGAAATAATAAAAATTATAGCAGAATTAAATGAAATAGAGAACAAAAAGACAACAGAAAAAATAATGAAAGGGCTAGTTATTTGAAAAGAAAAAATAGACCAATTTCTGGCTAGATTCACCAAGGAAAAAGGAGAAAAAATTCAAATTAGAGAAGTAATGAATTAGGAGAAGTTACAATGAACACTGCAAAACTACAAAAGATTATACAAGAATACTATGAAAGTCAATATGCCACCAAATTTGATAACCTGGAAGACATGAATAAATTCTTAGAAATATATAACCTTTCTAGCCTGAACTATGAAGAACCAGAAAACCTAACAGATTATTATTTCAATTTCCTTACTGTTGATCAATCAAAAATCTCCTATGAAACAAAAGTCCAGGACCTGATGGCTTTACTGGTAAATTCTACCAAACAGTCAAAAAATATTTAATTTCGGGGTGATGTCAGAGAAATGGCGCCGTAAGGAGCAATACCGATACATCTCCCCAAAATTTCAACAAGTTCTTCAACCAGAGACAGAAAAATCTATTCCTGGAGCGTCTAGAAGTCCCATACTGAACACGAAGGTATGATCAAGTGAAAAATTGACTAAATATATAATCAACCCCAAAGGAAATAGGACGAAGAAAGAAACACTCTGCCTTCTTCACTAAACTAAACAAGGACTGGTTTCACTTGGAACTGAGAGTATAGGTACTAGGGAAGGCAAAGGGTTGGTGAACAGAGCCAGGCTGCGGCACAAACATCTGAGCCAGGTTGTGGCACGGAAGTCCAAGCCGAGGAAAGACTGTGCTTGTGGGGACTCAGTCAACACAAGCTAACACTCGCGCCAAACCCAAAGAAAGGCAAGTGCAGCAGCCATTAGCCCCGATATCCTGGTCTCCTGGTCGGCAAGCGTAGATAGTGTGTGAGAGGTTCCTCCTAGCACCCCGGGAGTGGGCACCCGTGTTCCCGGACAGAGGGGCAGAATCAGGGGCCTTTCTGTGGGCTGTGACCGGAGTCTCGGTGTCACTCCTGGGCCCTGAAGAGCAGCGCATGGGGAGTGTGCAAAAGCGAAATTCCCTACACTTGAACTTCTCTGGGTGGGTGGGGCGCCTCACCCAGCCATACAAACTTACAGACCCGGGAAGGATTAGCTTAACCCACTGTCTGCTTGCCTCCCAATTGACCTATGTGACTCTAACTGACAAGATCTCTCTCAGTTCAGGGATCTAAGACAAGAGGCATGATATTCTTTAGTGCCTCTTGCTATGCTATGCACATAGAGGTTGGGGCAACTTCTGATTGGCAGAGTTTTCATACTCAGGGCTATATGTTAAAAAGAGGGATTTGGCAGCTTGTAAGTCCTCCTGCTTTGCAAACAGCGACTAGGGCATCTTCTACCCAGCCAAAACAGGTTACAAAGTGCCAAAAGCCTGGGGAAAGTGGTCCCAATGAGCACTGAGACATTCTGGATACGCCTAGAGGTGCATAGAAAGGCACCTTGAAAACAATTGGTTCCCAGCCCCGCCTGATTATGCTAGCAGCTCTGACTGATAGAGCCTTACCCAGAGCCCTGTGCTGAGTGGGAATAGAGTGGGGATTTGCCAGCTCTTTGAGCCTCTTACTCTCCAGGCAGAGGCAGCAGCAACCCCGTAGCTGGATCATCAGGCTGCTAATTCAGGAAGGAAAGACTAGGAGAGAGGCTCTGGGAAAATGAACTCTCTCATTGTGGGAGCCTGCAAATGCTAATGAGCCTCGACTGCCAATGAGACTGAAGCCTAATATATGACATCGCCATAGAGACTTATCAACTGCAAACCTCTACCTAAGCCTGACACAGGGGCAGAACCCGGGGTACAGAGTCACCGACCAGGAAGAGGGAGAGAAAAGAAAAAGGAAGAAGTTAACCTCTCAAAATCAAGAAAAATCCACAGACTTTATAATCTTTTCCATTTTATTTTATTTGTTCGTTTGTTCCTTTCATCTTCTTGTCTTGATTATTTTCTTCTTCTTCCACTTTGGTTGTTTAATTCTCTGCTGGTTTCACTCTTTCCTCTTCTTGAACTACACTACCCATAATTGTTACATCTCCCATTTTTTTCTTTTCTTCTTCCTTTCTCTCTATGAGGGTTGCACTCCAAAACCCTTAACTCTCTCTCTCTCCCTTTGTTCTTTTTTCTTCTTTTTGTTTTTTCCTCTTTCTTTTTTTCTCCCTCTATATTAGTTTCTTCTTTTCTTCTTTACTTTTCCTCTCATTCAACAAATTATTTTATTTGGGACTCAAATTTTTCTTTGTGGCACTTTGGGTGTTTTTTACTTTGTTTATTTTTTAACTCATTAGCAGTGCTCCCAATCCTAGCTCTCCATTTTATCTAGTTTTTGCTCCACTAAATACAATAGTAATTTTTCCATTTTTAATTTTTCCCCCTTTTTCCTGTTTCCCTCTTATCCCTCTCATTATATCTCTTAGTCAACCATCACTTAAAAGAAAATCATTTTATTCTTGACCCAATTTTTTTCCCTTTTTGCATTTTGTGGGTCCATACCCCCCCTTTTTTGCTCCTTTATCACTTCTCCCCAACTCAGGCCCTCCATTATAGGTAGTTTTTGTTCTATTTAGCACAATATAATCCACAGTTCATCACAATTTTTTCTCAAGAAGGAGGGGAGAAGAGAGAAGAGGAAAAAAAAAGGGAAATAAAAAAATTTTTTAAACTTTTTATTCTTTATTAATTCTCATTAGTACTATCAACAAAATCACCCTCAGATACCATTAAGGAAAAGGAAATCGAATATCATGGATACAAAAGACAGAGAGGTAGCACAGATAGATGAGGAAAAATATATGGAGAAAAAATTTAATATATTGGAAACCTTGGAGCTAAATGACAGAGAA
The DNA here is from genome assembly GCF_036850995.1 of Saccopteryx leptura. NCBI lineage: Eukaryota > Metazoa > Chordata > Mammalia > Chiroptera > Emballonuridae > Saccopteryx > Saccopteryx leptura. The sequence continues at coordinate 151,601,147 of NC_089506.1, forward strand.
TTTAAAATAGAAATCCTAAATATACTCAGAGATATACAAGAAAACACAGAAAGGCAATTTAGGGAGCTCAGAAAACAACTCAATGAACACAAAGAATATATTATCAAGGAAATTGAAACTATAAAAACAAATCAAACAGAGATGAAAAACTCAATTCATGGACTGAAAAACGAGGTAACAAGCTTAGCGAATAGAACAGGCCAGATAGAAGGTAGGATTAGTGAAATAGAACACAAGAAACTTGAGGCACAATGGAGAGAAGAAGAAAGAGACTCAAAAATTAAAAAAAAAAATGAGAAAGCCCTACAGGAATTGTCTGACTCCATCAAAAAGAATAACATAAGAATAATAGGTATATCAGAGGGAGAAAAGAAAGAAAATGGAATGGAGAACATATTCAAACAAATAATAGATGAGAACTTCCCAAGCCTGTAGAAAGAACTAAAGCCTCAAATTCAAGAAGCAAACAGACACCAAGTTTTCTTAACCCCAACAAACCTACTTCAAGGCACATCATAATGAAATTAGCACAAACCAACGACAAAGAAAAAATTCTCAAGGCAGCCAGGGAAAAGAAGAATACAACATATAAAGGAAGGCCTATTAGATTATCATTGGATTTCTCAACAGAAACTCTACAAGCTAGAAGAGAGTGGACCCCAATATTTCAAGTCCTGAAAGAGGAACTTTCAGCCAAGAATACTATACTCATCAAAGCTATCCTTCAAATACGAAGGAGAAATAAAAACATTCACAGAAAAGATGAGGGAATTTATCATCAGAAAACCCCCACTCCAGGAATTACTAAAGGGGGTTTTCCAACCAGATACAAAGAACAAAACAAAACAAAACCATAAGTAAAAGCTCCACCAAGGACACAATAAAACCAAATTTAAACTGTGACAACAAAAACAAAAAAAAAAGGGGGGGGAGAGGATGAAGATTAACAGTAGCAAAGGATGATGGAGTGCAGAAGTACTCACAAGATAGTGTACTACAATGAAAATGGTAGAAACACTTTTCATTACTTAATGGTAACCACCCTTGAAAAAACCACCACAGAAGCACATGACTTAAAAAAGATAGCAACAGAGGAAAGAAGTGTGGAATACAACCAAACAAAAACAAAGGATAGAAAAACAAAACAGAAGAATCAAACAAGATACAAAATTAACAGAAAGCAATTTATAAAATGGCAATAGGGAACTCACAAGTGTCAATAATTACACTAAATATAAATGGATTAAACTCACCAATAAAAAGACACAGAGTAGAAGAATGGATTAAAAAAGAAAATCCAACTGTATGCTGCCTACAAGAAACACATCTAAGCAACAAGGATAAAAACAAATTTAAAGTGAAAGGCTGGAAAACAATACTCCAAGCAAATAACATCCAAAAAAAAGCAGGCGTACCAATATTCATATCTAATAATGCTGACTACAAGACAGCAAAAGTACTCAGAGACAAAAATGGTCATTCAATAAAAATGATTAAGGGGACACTGAATCAAGAAGCCATAACAATCCTTAATATATATGCACCAAACCAAGGAGCCCCAAAATATATAAGACAGCTACTTATTGACCTAAAAACAAAAACTGACAAAAATACAATCATACATGGAGACCTCAATACACTGATAACGGCTCTAGATCATTCATCCAGAGAATCAATAAGGATATATTGTCCTCAAACAAAAAACTAGAGCACCTGGATATGATAGACATCTATAGGACATTTCATCCCAAAGTGACAGAGTATACATTTTTCTCCAGTGTACATGGATCATTCTCAAGAATTGACCATATGTTGGGCCACAAAAATAACATCAGCAAACTCAGAAAAATCGAAGTTGTACCAAGCATATTTTCTGATCATAAAGCCTTGAAACTAGAATTCAACTGCAAAATAGAGGGAAAAAAGCCCACAAAAATGTGGAAACTAAACAACATACTTTTAAAAATAAATGAGTCAAAGAAGAAACAAGCGCAGAGATCAAAAGATATATACAGACAAATGAAAATGACAATACAACATATCAGAATCTCTGGGATGCAGCAAAAGCAGAAATAAGAGGGAAGTGCATATCACTTGAGGCCTATATGAACAAACAAGAGAGAGCCCAAGTGAACCACTTAACTTCCCACCTTAAGGAACTAGAAAAAGAAGAACAAAGACAACCCAAAACCAGCCGAAGAAAGGAGATAATAAAAATCAGAGCAGAAATAAATGAAATGTAGAACAGAAAAACTATAGAAAAAATTAATAGAACAAGAAGCTGGTTCTTTGAAAAGATCAACAAAATTGACAAACCCTTGGCAAGACTCACCAAGGAAAAAAGAGAAAGGACTCATAAAAACAAAATCCAAAATGAAAGAGGAGAAATCACCACGGATATCATAGATATACAAAGAATTATTGGAGAATACTACGAAAAACTATATGCCACTAAATTCAATAATCTAGAAGAAATGGATAAATTCCTAGAACAATACAACCTTCCTAGACTGAGTCAAGAAGAAGCAGAAAGCCTAAACAGACCAATTAGTAGGGAAGAAATAAAAAAAACTATTAAAAACCTCCCCCAAAATAAAAGTCAAGGCCCAGACGGTTATACTAGTGAATTCTATCAAACATTCAAAGAAGACTTGGTTCCTATTCCACTCAAAGTCTTCCAAAAAATTGAAGAAGAAGCAATACTTCAAAACACATTTTATGATGTCAACATAACCCTCATACCGAAACCTGGCAAGGATGGCACAAAAAAAGAAAACTACAGACCACTATCTCTAATAAATACAGATGCTAAAATACTAAACAAAATACTAACAAATCAAATACAACAACATATTAAAAAAATAATACATCATGATCAAGTGGGATTCATCCCAGAATCTCAAGGATGGTTCAACATACATAAAACGGTTAACGTAATACACCATATCAACAAAACAAAGAACAAAAACCACATGATCTTTTCAATAGATGAAGAAAAGGCATTCGATAAATACAACACAATTTTATGTTTAAGACACTCAGAAAAATGGGTATTGAAGGAAAATATCTCAACATGATAAAGGCCATATATGATAAACCATCAGCTAACATCATATTAAATGGCACATAACTGAAGGCTTTCCCCCTTAAATCAGGAACAAGACAGGGTTGTCCACTCTCTCCACTCTTATTTAACATGGTGCTAGAAGTTCTAGCCAGAGCAATCAGACAAGAGAAAGATATAAAAGGCATCCATATCGAAAAGAAGAAGTAAAGGTATCACTTTTTGCAGATGATATGATCCTATACATCAAAACCCCCAAAAAATCTACAAAAGACTACTAGAAACAATAAGCCAATACAGTAAGGTTGCAGGATACAAAATTAATATACAAAAGTCCATAGCCTTTCTATATGACAACAATGAAACATTAGAAAACGAACTCAAAAAAATAATCCCCTTCACGATTGCAACAACAACAGCAACAAAAAATACCTAGGAATAAACATAACAGAGAATGTAAAGGACCTATATAACAAAAACTACAAAGCATTGTTAAGGGAAATCGAAAAAGATACAATGAGATGAAAAAATATTCCTTGTTCTTGGATAGGAAGAATAAATATAATCAAAATAGCCATATTACCCAAAGCAATATACAAATTTAATGCAATTCCCATCAAAATTCCTATGACATATTTTTTAAGAAATGAAACAAAAAATCTTCAGATTTATATGGAACTATAAAAAACCCCAAATATCCAAAGCAATCCTAAGGAAAAAGAATGAAGCTGGGGGCATTACAATACCTGACTTCAAAATATATTATAGAGCCATGACAATTAAAACAGCATGGCATTGGCAGAAAAATAGACACTCAGACCAATGGAACAGAATATAAAATCCAGAAATAAAACCACATATATATGGTCAAATAATTTTTGATAAAGGGGCCAACAACACACAATGGAGAACAGAAAGCCTCTTCAACAAATGGTACTGGGAAAACTGGAAAGCTACATGCAAAACAATGAAACTCGACTACAGTGTCCCCTTGAACTAAAATTAATTCAAAATGGATCAAAGACCTAAATATAAGACCTGACACAATAAAGTACATAGAAGAAGACATAGGTTCTACACTCATGGACCTTGGTTTTAAAGAGCATTTTATGAATTTGACTCCAAAGGCAAGGGAAGTGAAAGCAAAGATAAATGAATGGTACTACATCAGACTAAGAAGTTTTTGCTCAGCAAGAGAAACTGATATCAAAATAAACAGACAGCCAACTAAATGGGAAATGATATTTTCAAACAACAGCTCAGATAAGGGCCTAATATCAAAAATATACACAGAACTCATAAAACTCAACTACAAACAAACAAACAATCCAATAAAAAAATGGGAAGAGGGCCCTGGCCGGTTGGCTCAGCGGTAGAGCGTCGGCCTAGCGTGCGGAGGACCCGGGTTCGATTCCCGGCCAGGGCACATAGGAGAAGCGCCCATTTGCTTCTCCACCCCTCCGCCGCGCTTTCCTCTCTGTCTCTCTCTTCCCCTCCCGCAGCCAAGGCTCCATTGGAGCAAAGATGGCCCGGGCGCTGGGGATGGCTCTGTGGCCTCTGCCTCAGGCGCTAGAGTGGCTCTGGTCGCAATATGGCGACGCCCAGGATGGGCAGAGCATCGGCCCCCTGGGGGGCAGAGCACCGCCCCTGGTGGGCGTGCCGGGTGGATCCCGGTCGGGCGCATGCGGGAGTCTGTCTGACTGTCTCTCCCTGTTTCCAGCTTCAGAAAAATGAAAAAAAAAAAAAAAAAAAATGGGAAGAGGACATGAACAGACACTTCTCCCAGGAAGAAATACAAATGGCCAACAGATATATGAAAAGATGCTCATCTTCATTAGTTATTAGAGAAATGCAAATCAAAACTGCAATGAGATACCACCTCATACCTGTTAGATTAGCTATTATTAACAAGACAGGTAATAGCAAATGTTGAAGAGGCTGTGGAGAAAAAGGAACCCTCATTCACTGTTGGTGGGAATGTAAAATAGTGCAACCATTATGTAAGAAAGTATGGTGGTTCCTCAAAAAACTGAAAATAGAATTACCTTATGACCCAGCAATCCCTCTACTGGGTATATACCCCAAAACTCAGAAACATTGATACGTAAAGACACATGCAGCCCCATGTTCATTGCAGCACTGTTCACAGTGGCCAAGACATGGAAACAACCAAAAAGCCCTTCAGTAGATGACTGGATAAAGAAGATGTGGCACATATACACTATGGAATACTACTCAGCCATAAGAAATGATGACATCGGATCATTTACAACAAAATGGTGGGATCTTGATAACCTTATACGGAGTAAAATAAGTAAATCAGAAAAAACCAAGAACTGCATTATTCCATACGCAGGTGGGACATAAAAATGAGACTAAGAGACACGGACAAGTGTGTGGTGGTTATGGGGGGGGGGCTGGGGAGAAGAGGGAGGGAAAGGGGAAAGGGGAGAGGGAGGGCACAATGAAAACTAGATAGAAGGTGGCCCTGGCCGGTTGGCTCAGTGGTAGAGTGTCGGCCTGGCATGCAGGAGTTCCGGGTTCAATTCCTGGCCAGGGCACCCAGCAGAAGCACCCATCTACTTCTCCACCCCTCCCCCTTTCCTTCCTCTCTGTCTCTCTCTTCCCCTCCCACAGCCAAGGCTTCACTGGAGCAAATTTGGCCCGGGCGCTGAGGATGGCTCTATGGCCTCTGCCTCAGATGCTAGAATCGCTCTGGTTGCAACAGAGCAACACCCCAGATGGGCAGAGCATTGCCCCCTGGTGGGCATGCCGGGTGGATCCCGGTCGGGCACATGCGGGAGTCTGTCTGACTGCCTCCCCGTTTCCAACTTCAGAAAAATACAAAAAAAAAAAAACTAGATAGATGGTGATGGAGGACAATCTGACTTTGGGTGATGGGTATGCAACATAATTGAATGACAAGATAACCTGGTCATGTTTTCTTTGAACATATGTACCCTGATTTATTGATGTCACCCCATTAAAATTAATAAAAAATAAATAAAATAAATAAAAAAATTATTTAATTTCATCCCTTCTTCAAAAAAATTGAAGAAGAGGAAATGCTTTCTAACTCATGTTGTGGGGCCAACATTACCCTTACACAAAAACCAGGGAAGGATAACACACAGAAAAGAATTGTAGGGTAATATTTCTGATGAACATAGGTCCAAAAATCCTCAAGAAAATATCAATAAATTGAAAACATTAATTTGTTAAAAAGATAATACATAATGATCAAGTGTGGTTCATTCTAGGGATCCAAGGATTTTTTAACATTGGAAATCAATTAATGTAATGTGCCACGTTAAAAAAGAAAAATTATATGATCATATCAATTGATGCAGAAAAAGCATTTGACAAGATACAACACCCATTTATGATTAACATACTCCATAAAATGGAGTAGAAAAGGAAAGCTCCTCAACATATATGATAAACCTTAGCTAATATACATATAATAACAATAAAAAACAAAGCTTTTTCTTTAAGATCAGGAACAAGACAAGGATGTTTACTCTCACACCATTATTATTCAACATACTACTGGAAGTCCTAGTCAGAGTAATCAGGCAAGGGAAAGAAATAAAAGGCATCCAAATTGGGAATGAAGAAGTAACTGTCACTAACTGCAGAGGACTTAATTCTACATAGAGAAGTGCTAAAGATTTCACAAAAAACTATCAGAAACAATAAACAAATATAGTTAAGTTGCAGGATATAAAATTAAAGTACAAAAATCTGTGCATTTATACTATCAATGAAATATTAGAATAAGAAATAAAAAATGTCAATCGATTTGCAATTGCAACAAAAAGGGTAAAATATCTAGGAATAAACATAACAAAGGAACTGAAGAAACTATACACTGAATATTATAAGACATTGTTGAAAGAAATGAAAGAAGACACAAAGAAGTTGAAAGATATTCCATGTATATAGATTGGAAGAATTAACATAGTGAATATTACCTAAAATAATATACAGATTTAATGCAATCCCCATAAAATTCCAATGGCATTTTTCAAATAAATAAAACCAAAAAATCATCATATTTGTATAAAATTGCAAAAGAGCCTGACCAGGCAGTGGCGCAGTGAATAGAGCGTCGGACTGGGATGCGGAAGGACCCAGGTTTGAGACTCTGAGGTCACCAGCTTGAGTGCGGGCTCATCTGGCTTGAGCAAAAGCTCACCAGCTTGGACCCAAGGTCGCTGGCTCGAGCAAGGGGTTACTCGGTCTGCTGAAGGCCCACGGTCAAGGCACATATGACAAAGCAATCAATGAACAACCAAGGTGTTACAACGAAAAACTGATGATTATGCTTCTCATCTCTCTCCATTCCTGTCTGTCTGTCCCTGTCTATTCCTCTCTCTGACTCTCTGTCCCTGTAAAAAAAAAAATTGAAAAATCCTGAATAGTCAGAACAGTCCTAAAAAAGAACAAAGCCAGAGGTATCACACTCCCTGAATTCAAAGCTATAATAATCAATACAGTATGATATTGGCAGAAAAATTAACACAGAGAACAATGGAATAAAACTGAGAGTCCAGAAATAAACATGGACAATTAATTTTTGACAAAGGAGCTAAAAACATACAATGGAGAAAAGAAAGCCTCTTTAATAAATGGTGCATGGAAAGTCACATGCAAACAAAATTAACTACATTGCTGTCTGACACCATACACAAAAGTATTAATTCAAAATGGATTAAAGACTTGAAAATAAAACCTGAAAACAATAAAATATACGGCCAACAAAAATTGGGTAATATTTTAAAATAAATATGAAGCGATAAAATATCCCCTAATTTTTGTGAGCAGAATACATGGAAGAAAACAGGCATGAGAGGAGGTGGAGGAGGATGTAGGTGGGATAAATGGTGGTGGGCAAAGACTTGAATTGCGGTGGTGAACACGCATTATGGTGTACAGAGATGTGCGGTAGAGTTTGGCATTTAAAACCTGTATAACTATGTTATCTAGTGTCACCCTAATAAATTAAATAATAAAGAAAGGCACTAAACTTACGGACCTTGGTTTCAGAGGGACTTTTGTGAACTTGGTCCCAAATAAATGCAAGGGAAGTAGAAGCAAAAATAAATAAATGTGACTATAATAAAAAGAAAACATCAATAAAATTTAAAGGCAATCAACACAGTGGGAAAAGTTATTTACAAACCATAGCCCTGAGAAGGGGCTAATATTCAAAATACACAAAGCACTCATACAACTCAGCAGCAAAAAAACAATCTAATTAAAAAATGGGCAGAGGACCTGAACAGATACTTTCCCCAAGAAGACATACAAATGACCAATAAATATATGAAAAGATGCTCAACTTCACTGGTTATAAGGGAAATGCAAATCAAAACTTTGATTAAATGCCACCCTATAACTGTTAGAATGTCTATCAATGAGAGAAGAAATAAATGTTGGCAAGAAGGTATGAAAAAGGAATACTTACAAACTGCTGGTGGGAATGCAGACTGGTGCAGCCTCTATGTAAAACAGTATGGAGATTCCTCAAAAATTAAAAATAGAGCTACAGTATGACCCCACAATTCCTGTTCTGGGCATCTACTTGAGTATTTGAAAACACTTATTTGTAAAGATATATGAACCCTTATGTTTCTTGCAGCATTATTCACAATAGCCAAGAAATGGCTACAACTTAGGTTTCCTTTAACAGATGAGTATATATGGAACACATCTTCTCTATCCAATGAAATACTGCATAGTCATAAAAAAGATGAAATATTGCCATTTGCCACTACATGGATGAATCTTGAGATTATTGTGCTAAGTGAAATAAATCAGGTGGAAAAGGACAAGAACCATATGATTTCACTCATATGTGGAATATAAAAAAGAAAGCAACAAATGAACAAACAAAAACAACCCTTATAGACACAGACAATAGTACGGTGGTTACTGCGTTACTAGAGGGAAGGGGGAGGTAGAAGAGGGTGAAGGGAGTCAAATATGTGGTGCTGGAAGAAAACTAGAGTCTGAGCTGTGAGCACAGAATGTAATATATAGATGTTGTATTACAGAATTGCACACCTGAAATATATAATGTTATTAACCAATGTACCTTAATATAGTAAATTTTAAAAAGAAAAAAATTTATTTTTTATAAGCTCTATTTCTAAAGGTAAGTGCTCTGAGCCTAAATGGAAAAGATAGAACAAGAAAAAATATTCAAAGCGAACAAACCTTTCAGTATTTACTAAAGTATTTTAGCAAATGGACTTTGGCTCAATTTAAGTCACAGTCAGATCCTGAGTCAAAAATGATTTCATGGATCTGCCCTATTCTTCAGTCTTAATGCCTCCATTGATTAGGCAACTGAGATTATGTGGAGAGAATATCATAACAGTAAAAATGAATGTCCTTTAGAAGTGCAATTTTAAAAAATGCTGAAGAATTTTTGTATGTCAAAGATATTCAAAGACTTTCTTTACTAATGTGAAGGATTTTCAGCTTTAATTACTCCTCCCATGCTCATCCGGGTGGATGGAAGTTAATCTTCCAGGTCATAAATGTTTTTAAATTTAATGGGATCAAACAGATGACTAGCACTAGTTTGACTAAGTACCTCATAAGAAGGAATTTGAGGATATCTCCAATTCCACGTAGGACGTGGACACTGAGAAAGTGATTCCCTGGGAAAGTCAAGCCCAAGCATGTACCATGGAAAGAGCCAAGGTCTCAGAACATGGCGGTGCTGGGTTCACATCCCACGCGCTCTATGGGTTCATCATTTATCCTCTTTGATTTCCTCACTTGCAAAGTGAGGATAACACCATTTAGAATAACTTACTTGATACACTTATTATAAAGAATAAAAAGAGATAACATCTCTAAAAGGCTTAGCGAATACCTGATATATAATACATATTTACTCCATTTCCCTGAATGATAGGTAAGGAGAATATGGAGGTTGGACTGAGGAAAATAAAGGTTTTCCTTCAACCAGTGTACTGGAAGGTAGAGTTAGTACTACTGGCTTTCCTGTAATTCAAGTGAGAAACTCTCTCTAAAGAGGCCCAGCGAGACTTAGGGTGTACCAAAACATAGTCCCAAGAGGAAATGTGGCTGACTGGTGAAAAGGAGCACACTGCAAATATCAAGCAGATCGACAGGTTCTAATACCGGCTCTGCCACTTTCCAACTGTGTGCCTTCGGCTAGCTATTTAACCTCTCTGCCTTTTCCCCCTGGATGTTAGGCAGTGATAATGACCTCTGTCTCACAGCCAGTGCAACAGACCATCCTCTGTGACTGGACTCTCCTCTCTCAAGGAAGGGCTCTTGTAGGAAGGGCTCATTCTTATGAGTATGTGTGTTCCCTCACTTGTCATAAAGAAGGAGACCAGGGGTCTCCTGACTCAGGAGGACCCCCAGCACATTGGCTGGGCTGACACAATCAGCTTCTCTCTCCCAGGAAGAACTAAATGATGCTTAAGAGGGTGCCCAGGGGGTAATGAAGATTCAGTGGAAAGTGAAGGCCAAAGGAAAGGCCACTTCCTGGCATCTACTCATCAACGCACAAAATTTCAGTCCACAGTAACTGTGATGTTATTTCCCCTTCATGCCAGAGACATTTCTGAATGAAGCATGTATTAAACAGTTTTCTCTGGAAAAGCCTAACAATTCTCATGGTAGCAATTTTAGTGTCATGATCTGAATATAGATTCAGGTTTAGGATTGCTTATTATTAACAAGTCCAACTAGGAAACAGCAGAGCTGAAACTCCACTTCTAACCACGCCTCTTTCTCAGACTATAGCGTTAGCCTAAGGAGTGGCTATTTCCTTAGCCTGTCCTCAGTGGGCTCAGCTCATTAAGGGTAGGTAGCAAAAGGCACTCAGCAAGGATTACATGTCATTTTTCTCATTAACTAGAATAGGAACTATGGTGGGGAAAATGGGTTTTTCAGCTCCTGCAATCTTAAGCCTTCAAGAAAGGAAACGGCCTCCTAAATGACAGTAAACACACAAAGAAATCCTCTCCTATTTTAGTATTAATCTCAACTATCAACCAATGTGTTTAAAGACAGAATTTTTACCCATCTCCACACTTTTCATCTTTCACAGTGTTTTCTTTTCTCTTTTAACTTCTTATGTAAGAAATATTTCCTTTTCTCTGCTTTATAAACCCAAAGGTAATTTTGATTTATATATTTTTAATAATTTTCATCCTAATTGAATTATCTTGGCTGAATGTACAAATGATTTTGTTTTTTGTGACAGAAAATTCATTTACATTCACTCATATTCTCTTTTCCTCCCGCCCGCCAATCGCTCCCAAACAGAAAGTTTCGTAGCTTGAAATCAACCAACAAGGTGATTAATGCATTTCAGACATCTGCTAAAATTTTCACACAAGCTGAAAAAACTCTGCACATTTTGGGGACACCAATAAGGACTTAGGTCAAAATACTATTCTTCCACTGCTATTCACTGTGCAGTGGGGCCACTTAAGCACAGCATGCAACTAGTACAAACACTCTTTTCCTTAATTTACATATGTGTGTGTGAATATATATGTGTGTATGTGCATACATAAATATAAATATTTATATATATATTTACATATATAAACAAACATATATATATATTTACATATATAAACAAACATATATATATATATATATATATATATATATATATATATATTTACACACACACATATAAAATCTGTGACCAGCAAAGTATAATCCAGGTTTCTTTTCAAAAGGACCAATGAGTTCAAATGCACATCTGGGTATGGCAGAAAACACGCAATTAGACAAATTGGATTTAAGAGTTACGTCAAGTCTCGTCTGAGCCAGTGAATGAGAAGCTGAATGAAACGTTATGATTGCTGCTCTGGTGCCTCGAAAGGACAGAATATGTGGATATGTGTGTTTTGGGCAAATAAAAGGCTATTACTGGGAGTTATGGAGTGTAGTTGGCATTCCATGAAAGTTAGACTCCACAGTGTTTCAAAGTGGGCTGTGCTGGGAATAAAATGTTGTCCATGGCTTAAAGAGGGAGTTTGCTAGAGATGTGCCTAAAATGAAAGATATGGCAAAGCTAATTTGGAGTTATATTTCTGGGAAAAAAATGAAAGTAGAAAAATTTACATAATAAGGAACTTTTCAATAGGTTGATAAAAATTCTTAGAGAATTCTAAGTATGAGGGATACATTATATATTATTTCCCCACTAGAAGTGAACCTTTCCAGCTAAAGCAGGTATATTCTGGAGAAGATAACAAATAAAGTCTATAGCTTCAGAATTTTTTACCAAGAATACTCAAACCAATGACTAAGTATTGAAGATAAGCCTTTTTATAGGATTAAGAAGCTGGAACTAAATTACCACACTTTCCTATTTGCAAATAATCTTATTTGCAAATTTGTCTCAAGGCAACAGAATGAAAAGTAGATATTCTCTCTCAACAGCTCCCTGAAATAAATGGGATAAAAAAGTGATTGCCTGAGAGTCCTAATTTATTTATTTATCTATCTATCTTTCTTTCTTTTGCGAGAGAGACAGAGAGAGGGACAGATAGAGACAGACAGACAGGAAGGGAGAGAGATGAGAAGCATCAATTCTTTGTTGCCAGCACCTTCCTTGTTCATTGATTGCTTTCTCATATGTGCCTTGACAGGGGGACTACAGTAGAGCAAGTGACCCCTTGCTTAAGCCAGAGACCTTGGGCTGCAAACCAGAGGCCATGGGGTCATGTCCATGATCCCATGCTCAAGCCAGCAACCCCACACTCATGCCAGTGAGCCCGTGCTTAAGCCGGTGACCTCAGGGTTTCGAACCTGGGTCCTCTGCGTCCCGGGCTGACGTTCTATCCACTGTGCCACTGCCTAGTCAGGCTGAGAGTCTTACTTTCTTAAAACACCCTGTATTAATTGACAAAAATACCTATGAGTGCCTATGACACCAGTCCTTATGGTATCAGAGGCTTGTCTCTCAGTGTGCAATGTAAAAATATACCCATAAAATCCTTGCTAATAATAACTTCTTGTCTGTTGATGCTGTCTAATTATTAAAATCTCTATTACCAATCTCAAGTTTAATTTGTTAAACTTATAAAAAAATCTTTTGAACATCTCTAACTTGCAAGGCACATGCTATAGACCAGACATGGCCAACATATGGCCCGCGGGCCGAATCCGGCCCGCATAATGAGTTTATACAGCCCATGATTAAATTTTTAATATTCTCTCCTACTTTAAATCTCAGCTGCACAGAAGCGGAAGCGTCTTTGATTATTAGAAATTGAGATATTTAAGACGATAGTGATACAAGAAAAAGAATTCCGCATGTGACTAATCTAGGGTTAATGTCCAATAATTAGTTGAATGGATTTGCAATACTTCTTTACTTTAAAAAAAAAATTCCATTATAAAGATTTACAACTTTTGTACTCATCTGTACTTGATATGAACTGTTTGACATTTAGCGGCGATGTGAAACCCACATTCTTTTTTTTTTTTTTTTTTTTTTTTTCATTTTTCTTTTCTGAAGCTGGAAACAGGGAGAGACAGTCAGACAGACTCCCGCATGCGCCCGACCGGGATCCACCCGGCACGCCCACCATGGGGCGCGCTCTGCCCACCAGGGGGCGATGCTCTGCCCATCCTGGGCGTCGCCATATTGCGACCAGAGCCACTCTAGCGCCTGGGGCAGAGGCCACAGAGCCATCCCCAGCGCCCGGGCCATCTTTGCTCCCATGGAGCCTGGCTGCGGGAGGGGAAGAGAGAGACAGAGAGGAAGGCGCGGCGGAGGGGTGGAGAAGCAAATGGGCGCTTCTCCTATGTGCCCTGGCCGGGAATCAAACCCGGGTCCTCCGCACGCTAGGCCGACGCTCTACCGCTGAGCCAACCGGCCAGGGCGAAACCCACATTCTTTTAGGTGAAGTTTGCCAGTGTGCACCCAAGGTCAAACAATTCGTTATTTTTGTGGTCAAGTGTGCTGAATCAAGTGGCATTGTAGCATAGACAATAGCTGCAGTTGATAACTGAAAACGTGTCCAGGCTGTTTGTAAAATGAAATAATTGTTTTATTTACAATATAACTCCTTAAAGCTCATTCTATTAATTAAATATTGTGATACAGTTTGGATATTTATATGGTATGTAATTATATTTTTATTAAAATAATATTGTATATTAAAATTTTTTTTACTCACTTATATTTATTCATAAACAAATTACATAATAAAAATTTGTTTACTTAAACAAATTGTTTTTATATTTAACATTTTTTAATTTTAATATTTCATCCGGCCTGTGAGAAAAGTTTTTTTTTTGTTTTGTTTTGTTTTTTCATTTTTCTGAAGCTGGAAACGGGGAGAGACAGTCAGACAGACTCCCGCATGCGCCCGACCGGGATCCACCCAGCACGCCCACCAGGGGCGACGCTCTGCCCACCAGGGGGCGATGCTCTGCCCATCCTGGGCATCGCCATGTTGCGACCAGAGCCACTCCAGCGCCTGAGGCAGAGGCCACAGAGCCATCCGCAGCGCCCGGGCCATCTTTGCTCCAATGGAGCCTTGGCTGCGGGAGGGGAAGAGAGAGACAGAGAGGAAAGCGCGGCGGAGGGGTGGAGAAGCAAATGGGCGCTTCTCCTGTGTGCCCTGGCCGGGAATCGAGAAAAGTTTTCTTTTAATCTGGCCCAGGGGCAAAAACTGTTGGCCACGCCTGCTATAGGCAGTGGCAAGTACAAGAGGATAGCACCATCCCACAAATTTATAATCTAATGAGACAATGTGTTGTTGCAATTTTGCCACACACTTGATGGTTGTGCAACAAGATTTTTTTTTAGTCTGATGATATAGAAAATTACTTTGAAAAGTATATTATGCTTGTTATTTAAATGGGAATTTTTTTTTTAATGTAACCATTTTGGGAGCAACCATTACAATAAAGTATTACATGATGCCATTAAGCTTCTGATCAAGTAACTCTGTTTCTGCATCATAATGGCCACAGCAGTTGTGAAAAAGTCCTTATTATAAATCTGACAAAGACCCTTAATGGCAAGTAAAAAAAATCCAATAATGACAATTAACTACCAAGGTTTCTCACGTTTGACAAAACTTTAAATTCTTGTCAACAGTTGTCTATCAAGTTATCAAATTGCAAATGCCCTATTTGGAGGAGTAAACCCCCCCTCTATTTATTTATATATGAGAAAGCTTTCTGAAGTTGTATGTTTGTTAAGGATAGAGCAATAGATAATTCCTCTAAGAGGAATGAAGGTTGGCAGAAGTACAGCAAATGTGATTGTTATGTGGCTAGCTTCTGCTTCTCAGTCTAAAATTCTTTTCGAGAGAGAGAGAGAAGGTGGTCTCACACATCCTAAAAACTTTCAAAAATGCCAGAGAGGGCAGGGGCTCAGTAAAACTTTATTAACCTAGGTTAAAAAAAAGCTCTTTATCCTTGAGCAAGTACTGTATCCTAATACACCCCAGACATAGGGAAGGATATTTGCTGCTGATCAGTGAATGTTCATTGAATTTAAGTACTTTATGGACTTTTTCAGCTCAATAACCATCATAAATCCTTTCCTCGTTCTAATGACAGACCACAGAGAAATGTCTTAAATAAAACATTTCATTTACTCTGATCATTAATAATTTTGTGATATTATGTCTTAAATAAAAATTCAATAAGACAAAAAATAAAGAGAATGAAAGAAATAAGTAAAAGTCATAGTTCATTCTTTGATGTGCTTCTGACTTTAATTCCTACCAACATGAGTAATGCTAGAAATAGTGAATACTTTCTATTGTGTTAGCACTAAAGAGTTGTTAGTTCTGAACTGATAAAACTTTTCTCCAAACCTGAATATTTATGGAAAGAATTCCTAGTCTGTAAAACCAAATTCAATGTTGATCTTGTTAGAGGGACTAGGAGTAAGAACACAAACATAGACAAATAAGAAAATAGAGACTTACTGTATCACGTTGTCTGTTATCTTTCCCTGATATTATCAAGAAGTAGTTCCATGTCAATAGTAACAACAAAACCAGTGGTATCATGTAGAGCTCAAAGTTCCAGACAACAAAGAGAAAGAGCTGAAAGAGAGAGAAGAGAGAAAAAAAGATGAGTTACTTCTAAATTTCATTAAATGTACTCTCTTATCCATATTCCACTTCAAAAAACACAAAGCTAAATGCTTCAAAATGGATTTATCTTGAAAACAAAGCCTTGAAACTTGTTAAGCATTTTTCTAAAAGCACAAGTGACCCCTGGAAAGTCACAGGTAAGAGTTTTACTTTGTTTAATTTGAAAAACTGATATCATCACATTGTCAATAAGGCAATTTAAAATTTTCTCTTTCAGTGAAATTATTGTTAGGTTGAACAAAATAAACTAAAAACAAGCAAACAAACAAACAAAAAAGACTGCAAAATAAGCTTCACTACATTGTCAGAAATAGCTGGTCTATCTGCCTTAACAAGAAAGATTGAACCACTACTTAATATCAGGGGCTTTTTAAAAAAAAAAAAAATCTCACTTGGATAACACAATGGGCAAGCATAATAGGCGGATGAAAATAGCAAGTCTATACAAGAGAGCCTCAGAGATATCACCTTATGAATGAAAGCACTGCTACCAACAAGTATAAAAGAGGTTGGTTAACATTTAGCATTAACCACAGAAATAAAAAAGCTATTTCAAAAAAAAAGAGGAGTTTTACCAAAGAAAAAATTTAAATATCTATTTCTATTATCTTTTAAAACTACCTACTTCTCTAAGTCTATAGATGATTTTTAAAAATTGTGAGACAAATATATTAGATAACTCATGTAGGCAGGCAGAAGGAGCCGTTCTAAGAGCATCACATTGTAAATAACAAGCATTGGATATAAAGTACAGTAAGTCTCTTCCCCCTCCTCCACCAGACTCTTAGCCTGGACAGATCTTTGAGATTTTCTGGGTCTGTGGCAGCTGCTGCTAAATTAAGGCCATGTGAAGTCAGACAGTAGTTGAGCTCCTACTCCTGATGCTAACCTTTGGCACCAACCCTATTCTCTGTTTCGTTTCCTCCTCTGTAAAATGGCAATGTGAAGAATATCTACCTCTGAGGCTGTGAGAATTAAACAGGTGAAACATTTTAAGGATTTAATACACTGCTTAGTATCCAGTAAGTGTTCAAAACATATTTTCTGTAACTGATATTCATATCTCACAAAAGTCAGAAGGTAAATTATCGACTATGGTCGTCAGGTGATGCACATTTTCATAGTGAAAACTAGAAAGTCATTGGCCTGCTAGGATTTAGCTGAACCACAATATAACTGGGACTGTTAGCCAGATGTAACACAAACACCTTGCATTTAATAGAACAGAAAGGATAGGAGCTTTACCCTAAGAATGCTTGTGTTGGGAACAGCAGCCTTCTTAATAAACCTCAGCCAACTCTACAACCTGGTAAATAGCAGAAAAAATTAAACTGTGTGAAATAGTAGAGAGACCCCTGGCTTACAGGCAGAAAGATAGGTTCTGAGCCTTAGAAAGTTACTCTGCCTCACTGTTTTCATTTCTAAACAGATATCTATAGATCTAATCACCTCTAACATACTTTCTCTAATATTTAAAGTGACTTTAAAAAATTATATTACTGTACAATTAGAGTTTTTAAAAATTTATTGAATTTTTTTGTGACATTAGTTAATAAAATTATACAGGTTTCAGGTGCACAATTCTATAATATATCATCTATATATTAGGGTTTTTAAAATGTGACATTAAATTTTGAAAATTGCTGAATTAGTTGATATTCATAACTCAGATAGACACCAAAAGCAGAAATAATGGTTTAGTAACCTAAGAAATGAATTTTGGACAGCATTACATGGTAACTATAAAGTCAAGTTTCTGAATAGAAAAATCTCAAATATGTCAATGCATCAAATGAGCCATATCTTTTTTTTCACAAGTGAAAAATTTCCAGAAAATATTTCCCTTTAAGGTTTAAAATTTATGCAAAGTATAAAAAGATAATATAAATTATTGTTGACTGATAATTCTATAAAAATGTATTTTTAAAAGTAATTCTTTATTCAGGAAGTGAATTAAGACAAATCTGGCAGACATAAACACATGTAAAGGGAAAATTATTTTTGGCTAGAATCCATACTAATTCTTTACACATTTCTTTATAAAATTTAGGTAATCAGTATAATATAAGCTCTTAAGGGTAGGCACTTTTCTTTTTGTTCGCCGTTCTATTACCAGGGCCTAGAATAGTGCTTGCGGCACAATGGGTGATTAAGCAAGGAGACTGTGATATTAAATAAATATATATTTGTTGAATTAATAAATAAATGGACATTGGGTTCCCAAGTCATTTAATGTGAGTCTTCTGAATTATTTGTATTAGTAAATTGCCCTACAGAGCTACTGTATAAAACCAGGTGACTTTAGGAAACTGTAGACAGAATTATAACCTGGGATGCCACTAACAAATTTCTCTTTGAGGCACATAAGGTAGAAGTACCTCGGTCCTTCTGAAAAGGTTATCTTTCCATCCTGTTAGTGCTGTCATGAACTGTCTTGTGTACTATGGTCTGACCACAGGTTTTCTAAATGGTTGCTCTTTCCTAGGACATTCACTTGACTCAGTGTGTTCTGGCTTCATATGATTCCATTGCTAAATATCACCGATTCTAATCATTTTTAACCTGTTGAGTATATATATATATATATATCCCCCCTTGTAATATCTACTCTTTGGTGGTAGAGTCTTATTGTTGCTCAGAATAAACTTCCTTGCAGTGTCTATGTATTGGTGTTAGTTGTTGCATAGAATACACTTTCTAGGTGATAATCCTGTAAATAATCAAGATATCTGTCATGCCTTTTTCTTCTTTAGGTTTAACATCACTAGTTGCTTCAAGCATGAGTTATAAGATGTGGTGCCGGGGATTCTACATGGCAGACATCTTCTTCTCACCACATCCAAATTAATACATCAGTAGCTTTCTTAAAATATAGCACTCAGAACTGATACAACACTTCCCATGAATACTTATGATTATGGATATGCCCTTACAACATAAGCACTGCAATTCAGATGAAGAACAATATAAAAGAGAAACAAAGGAAGAAACTGTATTAGTTTTATGAATTCTGGCAGTGCAAAAATAGTCTCTTTCCCTATTGTGTGTTTTCTAAGAATCTAACCCGTTAAGAATCTAATTTTGGGGTAACTAAGTAAAAATTTTGGGGTAATGATGTTAAAAATATCTGGGTGGTTTTTTTTGTTTGTTTTGTTTTTTGTATTTTTCTGAAGCTGGCAACGGGGAGAGACAGTCAGACAGACTCCTGCATGCGCCCGACCGGGATCCACCCGGCACGCCCACCAGGGGCGACGCTCTGCCCACCACGGGGCGATGCTCTGCCCCTCCCGGGCATCGCTCTGTCGCGACCAGAGCCACTCTAGCGCCTGGGGCAGAGGCCAAGGAGCCATCCCCAGCGCCCGGGCCATCTTTGCTCCAATGGAGCCTCGCTGCGGGAGGGGAAGAGAGAGAGAGAGAGGAAGGAGAGGGGCAGGGGTGGAGAAGCAGATGGGCGCTTCTCCTGTGTGCCCTGGCCGGGAATCAAACCCGGGACTTCTGCATGCCAGGCCGACGATGCTCTATCACTGAGCCAACCGGCCAGGGCCCTGGGTGTTGTTTTTTTTTTTAATTTTTTTCTTTTTTGTGTTTTTCTGAAGCTGGAAACGGGGAGGCAGTCAGACAGACTCCCGCATGTGCCCGACCGGGATCCACCCGGCATGCCCACCAGGGGGTGACGCTCCGCCTATCTGTGGTGTTGCACTGCTGCAACCAGAGCCATTCTAGTGCCTGAGGCAGAGGCCACAGAGCCATCCTCAGCGCCTGGGCCAACCCCACTCCAATGGAGCCTCGGCTGCAGGAGGGGAAGAGAGAGACAGAGAGGAAGGAGAGGGGGAGGGGTGGAGAAGCAGATGGGCGCCTCTCCTATGTGCCCTGGCTGGGAATCGAACCCGGGACTCCCGCATACCAGGCCGATACTCTACCACTGAGCCAACCAGCCAGGGCCTATCTGGTTTTTTTTAACAGTGAAAGGAGGAGAGGCAGAGACAGACTCCTGCATGTGACCTGACTGGGATCCACCTAGCAAGCCCACTAGGCGGTGATGCTTTGCCCATCTGGGGCACTGCTCCACTGTTCAGCAACAAAACTCTTTTTAGCGCCTGAGTCAGAGGCTATAGAGTCATCCTCAGCACCTGGGGCCAACTCGCACCAATCAAGCCATGGCTACAGGAGGTGTAAAGGGAGAGAGATAGAAGCATGAGGAGGAGACATGGAGAAGCAGATAGGCACTTCGCACTTCTTCTGTGTGCTCTGACCAGGAATTGAACCTGGGACATCCACACACCAGGCTGACACTCTACCACTGAGCCAAGTGGCCAGGGCCAAAAATATCTTTTTTTTTTTTTTTTTTTTTTTTTTTTAGTGAGAGGCAGGGAGGCAGAGACAGACTCCAGCATTCACCCTGACAGGATCTACCTGTCTAGCCCCTTATCAGATGATGATCTGCCCATCTGGGCCACTGATTTGTTGCTTAGTGAAGAGCTATTTTCACACCTGAGGAAAGGCCATGGAGCCATCCTCAGCACCTGGGGCCAACTTTGTTTTAACCACTTGAGCCATAGCTGTGGGAGGGGAAGAAAGAAAGAAGAATGAAGGGGCATGGAGAAGCAGATGGTCACCCCTCCTGTGTGCCTTTACTGCGAACTGAACTGAGACTTCTACATGGTCGGCCAAAGTTCTACTGCTGAGCCAACCAGCCAGAGCCCAAAAATACCTTACAAAACAAAACAAAACAAAACAAAACAAGAGTATACTCTGAAAACTATTAGACATAGAAGAAAAAAATTGAATGAGATAAAAATAAATGAAAGAATATACCTTGCTCATGGATTAGAAAAATTAATACTGTTAAAATGCCCTTATTACCTATAGTAATATACAGATTCAGTGCAACCCTTATTAAAACATCAATGGCATTCTTTTTCTTTTCTTTTTTTTAGTGAGAGGCAGGGAGATAGAAAGACAGACCCAGACTCCCACATGTGCTGGGACCATGATCCATCCAGCAACCCCTGTCTGCTGTTGATGCTTGAATCAACCAAGCCATCCTCAGTGCCTGGGGCCAACATTTGAACCAATCCAATGAAACCCCTGGCTTCTGAGAGGGGAAGAGGGAGAGAAGATGGAGAGAAAGAGGAAGAGAAGCAGATGGAAACTTCTCATGTGTGCCCTGACCAGGGATCAAACCTAGGACAGTTGCATGCTGGGTCATGCTTTATCCACTGAGCAAACTGATCAGGGTTCCAATGGCATTCTTCACAGAATTAGAACAATAGATCTTAAAATTTATATGAAATCACAGAAGACCCAAAAGCCAAAGATATCTTGAGAAAGAATAGAGCGGGAGGTATCATGTAACCTGATATCAAACTATACTACAAAACTACAATAATATAGTATTGGTGAAAAACACATACATAGAATAGAATGATAAAAAACAGATCAATGGAATAGAATAGAGAACCTGGAAATAAATCCCTGCTACACAGCCAATTAATCTATGACAAAGGAGGCAAGGATACACAATAGGGGAAAGACAGTCTTTTCATTAAGTGTTGAGAAGAAACCTAGACAGATACATGCAAAAAAGTGAAAGTGGATCATTTCTTATACCATATGTAAAAATAAATTCTAAATTGATTAAAGATTTATATAAAACTATAAAATTCCGAGAAGAAGAAAATAGGCAGTAAACTTTGACATTAGCATATCTTTTTGAATAAATTTCCTCAAGCAAGGAAAACAATGGGAAAAATAAACAAATGAGACTATATTAAACTAAAGTTTTTCACAGTGAAGGAAACCATCAACAAAATGAAAAGACAACTTACTGAATGAGAGGACATATTTGCCAATATTACACCTAATAAGGGTTTAATATCCAAAATATATAAAAAAAACTCATGAAACTTAACACACACACAATATAATACAAACATTGGGCAGAGGACCTGAGTAGATACTTCTTCTAAAAGGACATACAGATATCCAATCGACATCAGAAAAGAAGCTCAACAACACTAATCATCAGGGAAATGCAAATGCAAATCACAGGGAGGTACTACTATTCCATACCTGTCAAAATGATTATAAATATAAATCAACAGAAAACACTATTGATGAAGAAGTGGAGAAAAAGGAACCCTGTACAATGTTGGTAAGAGTGTACATTAGTGCAGTCACTATGGAATATAGTACAGAGATTCTTTTTTTTTTTTTTCTGAAGCTGGAAACGGGGAGAGACAGTCAGACAGACTCCTGCATATGCCGGACCGGGATCCACCCGGCACGCCCACCAGGGGCGAAGCTCTGCCCACCAGGGGGCGATGCTCTGCCCCTCCGGGGCGTCGCTCTGCCGCGACCAGAGCCACTCCAGCGCCTGGGGCAGAAGCCAAGGAGCCATCCTCAGCGCCTGGGCCAACTTTGCTCCAATGGAGCCTTGGCTGCGGGAGGGGAAGAGAGAGACAGAGAGGAAGGAGGGGGGGGTGGAGAAGCAAATGGGCGCTTCTCCTATGTGCCCTGGCTGGGAATCGAACCCGGGTCCCCCGCACGCCAGGCCGACGCTCTACCGCTGAGCCAACTGGCCAGGGCCCAGAGATTCTTAAAAAAATTAAAAATAGCACTACTTTGTGACCCAATTATTCTACTTCTGGGTATCTAGCTGAAGAAAACAAAAACACTAATTTGAAAAGATACATGCACCCCTATGTTCACTGTAGTGGTAACAGTGCCAGCCAAGACATAGAAGCTACCTGGATCTCCATCAGTGGATGAATACATAAAGAAGATGTAGTCTGCATAATCAATGAAATATTATTCAGCAATAAAAAAGAATAAAAGCTAGTAATCTGATACAACAGGGATGAATCTAGAAGGTATTATGCTAACTAAAATAAAGTCAAAGACAAATAAATTATGATCTTACTTGTATGTTGAGTCTAAAAAAACAAAATAAATGAATGAACAAAATAGAAGCTGACCCATAGATACAGAGAAAAAGCTTATGCTTGTCTAAGGGGAGGTGATAAGGGTATGGGAATAAAAAAATAATGAAGCTATATGAGCCCTGGCCAGTTGGCTCAGTGGTAGAGCATCGGCCTGGCGTGTGGAAGCCCAAGTTTGATTCCCGGCCAGGGCACACAGGAGAGGCACCTATCTACTTCTCTACCCTTATCCCTCTCCTTTCTCTCTATCTCTCTCTTCCCCTCCCACAGCCAAGGCTCCATTGGAGCAAAGATGGCCCAGGTGCTGAGGATGGCTCCATGACCTTGGCCTCTGGTGCTAGAATGGCTCCGGTTGCAACAGAGCAATACCCCAGATGGGCAGAGCATCGGCGCCTAGTGCAGGGGTCAGGAACCTATGGCCCACAAGCCATATGTGGCTCTTTTGATGGCTGCATCTGGATAGCAGACAGATCTTTAATAAAAAAATAATAATGTTAAAAATACAAAACAATGTATTATAATTCATTCATTTCCTACCGCTGATGTTCATGGTTGGGGGTGGCTGGAGCCAATCACAGCTGTCTTCCGGGACAACACCAAATTTTTATTGGATAATGTGTAACGTACACGGGTTGTTGTGAGGTAGGAAGTAAACTTCCCTCTTTTTAATCAAGTAGTCAACTGGCTAATTGCGGAAACCCTTTTGACAAAGAAGATGGCTAAAAGAAAAAAAGATTCCTTTTCAGCAGGAATGGAAAGAGGAATTCACCTTTCTGGAGAGAGCAGGTTCTGCAGTGTGTCTAATACGCAATGATAAAATTGCATCGATGAAACGGTCAAATATAAAGTGGCACTTCGACACATGCCATACTACATTTGCATCAAAATATCCAGCGGGGGACAGCAAGAAGAAAGCATGTCAAGAGCTATTGTGCAGAGTGCAAGCTAGTCAGCAGCAATTCCGTGTTTGAACCCAACAAGGTGACTGGAATTTGGCTAGCTTTGCTGGTGCTTTAGCAATTGTGAGAAACAGAAAGCCATTTACAGATGGGGAGTATGCCATAATATTCATGCTTGATGTTGCCAATGAACTTTTTGACGACTTTTTGGATAAAGACAAGATAATCAAACAAATAAAAGACATGCCTCTGTTGGCAAGAACTGTTCAGGATCATACCATCATGATGGAAATCAAATTGAGGCAACATAAGTGAAGGACATAAATGCAGCACCATTCTTTTCTCTCGCTTTGGACGAGTCAACAGACATAAGCCATTTATCCCAGTTCAGCATGATTGCAAGGTATGCTGTCGGTGACACACTACATGAGGAAAGTCTTGCTGTTTTGCCTATGAAAGAGACAACAAGAAGGTAGGATTTATTCAAGTCTTTCACTGAGTTCACTAAAGAAAAAAATCTACCGACGGATAAACTTATTTCAGTCTGTACTGATGGTGCTCCGTGCATGGTGGGAAAAAACAGAGGATTCGTAGTGCTTCTTCATGAACATGAAAAGAGACCCATCCTAAGTTTTCACTGCATCTACATCAGGAGGCGCTTTGTGCTCAGATGTGTGGCAAGCAGCTTGGTGAGGTGATGTTGCTGGTCATTCGGGTGGTCAACGTTTTTGTTGCCCGAGCTTTAAATGATCCCCAGTTTAAAATACTGCTGGATGAAGTTGGGAATAATTATCCTGGTCTGCTTCTGCACAGCAATGTACGTTGGTTGTCAATAAGGAAGGTGCTCAGCCATTTTGCAGCTTGTCTGAGCAAAATCCGGACTTTTCTTGAAATGAAAAACATCGAGCATCCTGAGTTAGCTAACACTGAGTGGCTCCTGAAGTGGACATGACTGAACTATTATCTCGTAGACATGACTGAACATCTGAACCAGCTCAATGTGAAAATGCAAGGCATTGCAAATACAGTCTTATCCCTTCAACAAGCAGTGTTTGCATTTGAAAACAAGCTGGAACTCTTCATCGCAGACATTGAAACAGGTCGTTTACTACACTTTGAAAAACTGGGAGAGTTTAAAGATGCATGCACAGCAAGTGATCCTGCTCAATATCTTAATCTCCAGCAGCTAGCGGGCTTCACATCTAATCTCCTGCAGTCATTCAAAGTGCGTTTTGGAGAATTTCATGAGTGCACTTGTCTTTTTTAAGTTCATCACCCATCCACACGAGTGTGCAGTGGACAGCGCCGACCTGAGTTACATCCCCGGTGTCTCCATCAGAGATTTTGAGCTACAAGCTGCTGACCCAAAGGCCTCAGACATGTGGGTGAATAAATTCAAGTCACTGAATGAAGATTTCGAAAGACTTGCACGACAGCAAGCAGAGTTGGCGAGCAAACACAAGTGGGGAGAAATGAAAAACTTCAACACACGGACCAGCTGATTGTCAAAACTTGGAACGCACTTCCCGTCACATACCACACACTGCAGCGTGTGAGTATTGCTGTACTGACAATGTTTGGCTCTACGTATGCATATGAGCAGTCTTTCTCACATCTAAAGAACGTTAAGACCAACCTATGATCACGTTTAACGAATGGAAGTCTCAACACCTGCATGAAGCTTAACCTCACCATGTATCAACCAGACTACAAAGCCATCAGCAAAACCATGCATACCAGAAGTTGCATTAATGGTAAGAAGTACTTTATTTGTCACTGGTTAGCAACAGCATAACAACATTATTAAAAAGAATTCAGAGACTTATTGTACTTTAAAAGTGTTGGTCTTACATAAAATGCACACATTACTTATATTTAGTGTAAATATATTGTATGGCTCTCACGGAATTACATTTTAAGATGTGTGGCATCATGGCTCTCTCAGCCAAAAAGGTTCCTGACCCCTGCTCTAGTGGATCCTGGTCAGGCACATGTGGGAGTCTGTCTCTCTGCCTCCCAGTCCTTGCTTCAGAAAAATACAAAATAATAATAATAATAATGAAGCAATAAGTAAAACCAAGAGATCTTTGAATAAGCTCTAAATAAAAAAGGATTTATTTATTTTTTCTGAATATCAAACTGCAGATTTTAAAAGTTCATATGTTACCAAGAAAAGGTATTTAACACTTACTATGTGATATATAATACTGAGTGTTTAAATTAAGATATGACATAGTTTCTGGACTCAGATTGTTATGATTCACTAAGAAAAAAGCAATTGTCCACTGTAGTATTACTGATGCTTTAATACTTGATGAGGGGAGTTCTTCTAATACAGAGAACTTTTAGAGCAGCGGTTCTCAACCTGTGGGTCAAGACCCCGGCCAGGGCAACCCCTGTGTTTTGGTCTTCCACCCCTACCGGGGTCGCGACCCACAGGTTGAGAACTGCTGTTTTAGAGGAAGAAGGGTCCCAGTCAGGGCACACAGGAGAAGTTATCATCTGCTTCTCCACCCCTCCAACTCCTCTCTTGCTCTCTCTCTTTCCTTCTTGTTACCATGGCTCAAATGGTTCGAGCAAGTTGGCTTTGGGTTCTGTGGATGGCTCCATGGCCTGTCTCAGGCTCTAAAAATAGGTTGGTTGCAGAGCAATGGAGCAGCAGCCCTAGATGGGCAGAGCATCGCCTGGCAGGGTGCTTGCTAGGTGGATCCTGGTTAGAGTGCATGTAGGAGTCTGTCTGCCTCCCCAGCTCTCACTTAAAAAAAAAAGAAAGAAAAAGAAAAAGAGAAAGAATGGCATCATTTAGCTCATTCTGTCCACACTGAGTTTCTCTTTTGCCTGGGGCCCACCTGCACTAATATTAATTTTCTCCTCCTTCCTAAAAAAAGCCAAGATAACTCTTAAGGCTGGGTCTTCAGTGTCATACAAGGACAACAGGAGAAAGAAGGCAGCTCAGAGAAATCCCAGGAAGGCCAAGACAATGCAGAACCCATCCTAATTACACTTTTTTATAGATTTGGGTAGGTGGCAGAGAGATATTATGGGCTAAAATAAGGTTAAAAAATATCGAGGAATAAAAAAAAATCACTGAACATCTCCATAGAATATAAATATAAACCATAAAATGCATAACATTTACCCTGACCCAATACTTCCAAAACCCCCTTTTTTTGCCTGTGTTGGACATGGAAAGAGGACTCGAAGATTCTAGAATTTCTCCATGTTCAATTAGGTAATAAGGACTCTCACACATTTGTACACTTTTTAATTTCCTTTGCCTCCCTCACTATGGCCTTCTTTCTCTCCTTTTCCTCTCTTTTCTATTATAGTGTCCTTGCTTTTCCCACTCTCTTCCTATGCTTTTAGCAAGTAAACGTGGACTACCTACATTTTACTTTAATGGAATCCAAAGAAAACACCTAGCCATACTTTAGTTATCCTTACTCAGTAAAGACTAAAACTCTTCCAAAAATTTGGTGGTTTTCTTTTTGAAACCACCCGGTCGCTATGAAAACTTACAATTAGAATTCTATAGCATGAAATCTTCATGAGACATTAGTCAAATCGTAATCAGTACACATAACCTCCTTCATTAGAAAAAGGATATTGAGAGTTTTAATCAGTTATCCAGGATGGTAGAAACTCTCTGCCCATCTGCCTTGCTCTGCTAGCCATGACCATGGGATCCCTCAAGGAGCATTGGCAGTGTGGTGCAGTGGAAAGAGCATGGGTGTTTGAATCAGACCCATGGTTACATCCAAGCTCTCTAGTCACTAGCTATGTGACCTTGGGCAAATTACTGGATTTCTCTTAGTTTACCATCTGAAAACTGGAAATTACAGTACTTACTTTGCAGATTTGAGATGGAATTAACTTAGTGCCTGGCACCTGTAATATGCACAATGAACAGTATGTATTCTTCTTTTTTTTTTTTTTTTTGCATTATTCTGAAGCTGGAAACGGGGAGAGATGGTCAGACAGACTCCCGCATGCGCCTGACCGGGATCCACCCGGCACGCCCACCAGGGGGCGACACTCTGCCCACCAGGGGGCGATGCTCTGCCCATCGGGGCATCGCTATGTTGCGACCAGAGCCACTCTAGCGCCTGAGGCAAAGGCCACAGAGCCATCCCCAGCACCTGGGCCATCTTTGTTCCAATGGAGCCTCGGCTGCGGGAGGGGAAGAGAGAGACAGAGAGGAAGGAGAGGGGGAGGGGTGGAGAAATAGATGGGCGCCTCTCCTGTGTGCCCTGGCCAGGAATCAAACCCGGGACTTCTGCACGCCAGGCTGATGCTCTACCACTGAGCCAACCGGCCAGGGCCAGTATGTATTATTATAAGCAAGAATATATTGACTCATACGACATATAATATTTTTGGCCCTTTTTGCAACTCATCACTTTTATTTTTATTTTTATTTTTTTTGTATTTTTCTGAAGCTAGAAACGGGGAGAGACAGTCAGACAGACTCCCGCATGCGCCCGACCGGGATCCACCCGGCACGCCCACCAGGGGGCGATGCTCTGCCCACCAGGGGGTGATGCTCTGCCCCTCCAGGGCGTCGCTCTGTTGCGACCAGAGCCACTCTAGCGCCTGGGGCAGAGGCCAAGGAGCCATCCCCAGCGCCCGGGCCATCTTTGCTCCAATGGAGCCTTGGCTGCAGGAGGGGAAGAGAGAGACAGAGAGGAAGGAGAAGGGGAGGGATGGAGAAGCAGTTGGGCGCTTCTCCTGTGTGCCCTGGCCGGGAATCGAACCTGGGACTTCACGCCAGGCCGACGCTCTACCACTGAGCCAACCGGCCAGGGCTCATCACTTTTCTTATATCTCCCAAGAATCTATAGATAATGGTTGTTTCAGTCATAAGAGCTACGTTAAAGAAGCCATGTCAAGTATAGGAAGGAAAGATGATGAAATGGGTGCCATTTTCAGTATTTTTATATTTAGCTTGTGGTGACAGCATGCAGTAATGTCCCCATCATTTATATCTCCTTGTATACATGTCTTTTGCAATACTCTCCAATGATGACCCTGGGATTGGGCATATGGCTTGTTTGGGCCCAGGGAAAAGTAACAAATATCATGAACACATAGACTTAAAAAGCACTTGCTCACTGGGCCTTGGCCTCAGCACTCACAGAATCCTGCGCCACCCTGTCAACAAGCCCAGACTAGTCTGCTGCATGATAAGAGATGTGGCATAGTTGCCTCCATCACCCCGGCTGAAAGCCAGTATGCAGAGTAAGGCAAGGCTGCCGAACTGACCAGAAGCTGACTGCAGATACACGAGTGAGTCCGGCTGAGAACCGAAGAGATACTATGCTGGGCTGGGTCCAAATTGCTAACCCAAAAAATGATTACTACATAAATGGTAGTTACTTCAAGCTGCTAATTATGAAGCTTTTTTTTAATACAGCAAAATCTAACTGATATATGTTCTGTGTCCAAGGAGACAATGTGGTATGGACCAGAAGCCTGAAAGAGTGGCTTTATTTCTGCTATTTGTTCATCATAGGACTTGGGCAAGTCAGTTATTCTCTTTTATTTTAGTCTGTTATCTATAAAATGGAAATAGTAATACCTGCTTATTTCACAAATTGGCTGTGGGAAACAAGTGATGTAATATACGTGAAAATGTCTTATCACAGAGTACTATGTAAGTGCAAATACTATTAATTCAATGCTTTTCACATTTAAAATTATTTCTGAAAAATCACGGAGACTTTATAAACTAATATTATAAAATAAGTCAGTATCATACTTGTTTTTGGAGCAGATAAAAAGGATGGGTGATGTTCCTTAGAGGGACGTGTGTACGGCGGGGAACGGAGGGGCTTGTTGGGAGTCATGAGTGTTAAACACAGGGGTTGCAGTTAAAACTTTTCCTACTACTAAGAAACCCCAGATCTTTACAGAAACTCATTATTACTAGTAAGTGGCATTAACATGCAGTGTGGATTTTGCGAACTTTGAAGTTGAAACAATTAGGTTTTTAAATGTTAACAATTTTTAACAACCTCATGCCCCTAGATATAAAAGAATCTTGTTCTGAACTGGTAGTTTTATAAATGTCAATTCCTATCCATAATTTTTTTTTTACTTTGAAATCTACATACCTTTTATCTAAATTAATATTATCTTGCCAATGCTATTAGCATCAATGCCACAAAATGCAAACCTTCATCATCTATTTGGGTCAGGTTTTAAGAGCAATTTACATTTAAATCATAAGTATTTAGAATGGCTTTTTGTAAAACCTATATTTCATTGAAAAGTAAATAACATAATTTGTCCTATCAAGCATCTTTTATCACATTGCATAAGATGAACTTAAGGAAAAAAGTCCTGAGAGGCAGGTTGGGTAGACACTATTATCTTTATTTTACAAAAGAGGAAGTTTGAGACTAGTCTCAGGGGACCCTCTACTGAGTGGCACATCCAGGTCTTTCGATTCCCAACCCAGTGTGCTCTTCCCACAATGCTCTGCTGCCTCTTCGGTGAAGGATTTGCCAGTGAATGTCGATGCCCTGAAGGGATCAATTATTTAGGGAGTGATCATTCAATTTGTAGATTTCTGTACCTCTATTTCTTTTCCTTCCTCTTGCTTTGGGATAACTACTTTTGCATTAGTGGAAAGAAATGGAATACCATTTCCCAGGTGTTTTGGTAAAGGTTTGGTATGGCAAAGAGATAAAACACTAACGGTCGAAACTAGGTTTGTGGAGCCAATTTCATTCTTCCTTTTTCTTCCTTCTTCACTATCTTGCTTGGCTCTGAATAATCAAAAGTTAGCTATTCACAAGGTTTCTATTAAATGGGATTTTCTTCTGTCCAAAATGTTTAGAAGAGGTTAGCGAGGTGGCTGTGAAGGCAAAGATTGGAAAATGAATGAGCCAATTACATTTTTACAGACAAAAGAAAGATGCCAGTTCCACTGGAAGATTAAACAAACACCACAAAAAAAAATTCTACTCAGAAGCTAAGGGAAGGTGGGCTAAGGCTTCTCACTCACATTTAAACAAGGGACATTATATAAGTAGAGCAAACAATTCTAAATACTAAGATTTTATAGCAACACCCTTTCTCAGTAGGCGTAAGACAGGCGTGACTTTTATTTCTGGGTTTTCGGTGTCACAGGCAGGCCTGCCCATTCACATCAGCCCATCCATCGGTGCTCTCCTTGCAGTACAGTCTCTCTGCATTTAGAGACCATTCAGTGCGACATATGACAGTATCCCTGGGGGAGCGCACTTCAAAAAATCATTTAAGTTGGAATATTGAATATCCTATTCTTTTGCAAACTACAGTATATTTTAAAAAGAAATCTCATCCAAAATGATTAACACTTCCTACTGTTCAGGAAAAAAGCCTGCCCTTTCAGACTAACAGCTGTGGATCATTAGCTCTCCAGTGATGAGATGTGTTTGATGAGTATTTTTCTTTCTAATTAAGAGATGAGATTCTCTATTTGACTGTCTCTTTAGAAAGGAGTGAAGAACAAATTCTCTGCCTACATGGAACAGCCATCTTCTACAAAACAATTAATTATTTCACGGCCCTTTTAGAAAATCCTTTTCCTTCCTAATTTCAATTAATTTTTTTCTCTTAAACTTAACACATTTACACCCAGACTTTCACAGTATTAACCCATTTTTCACCCAACCTTCACTCTCTGATGTTTCTCTGTTTGTTTCATTATTCAAGAGTATCATTTTCAGACAAAATAGAATGAGGAAATATATATATATGCGAACCTCAACAGAGCACATTTGGTACAGAAATAGTCTCTGATATGAGAGAGACCTCAAATTAGAAACATAATAAAGACATAGTGTCTGCCGTTTGGGGAATGAGGCAATGCTTTAAAAAAATAAAAACTTAATGGTAACTAGCAATATATAAAAACTTGTTTTTAATTAATTAATCCTTAAATGAAACTATTTCACCTCTACCAATAAGACTGGCCTTAAAAAAAACGCTAGAAAATGACAAGTATGACCTCAAATATATGGCTTTTCTTTCTCGCAAGCCATCGTCAAGGTTGTAAAACTCCTGAATTAAAAAACATAATTAAAGAGAATAGTAAGAAGCAAATAAAAATACTGTTTGCAAATTGATTCAATCAATGGCTTTCTTTTTTTTTTTTTTTTTTTTTTCATTTTTCTGAAGCTGGAAACAGGGAGAGACAGTCAGACAGACTCCCGCATGCGCCCGACCGGGATCCACCCGGCACGCCCACCAGGGGCTACGCTCTGCCCACCAGGGGGCGATAATCTGCCCATCCTGGGCGTCGCCATGTTGCGACCAGAGCCACTCTAGCGCCTGAGGCAGAGGCCACAGAGCCATCCCCAGCGCCCGGGCCATCTTTGCTCCAATGGAGCCTTGGCTGCGGGAGGGGAAGAGAGAGACAGAGAGGAAAGTGCAGCAGAGGGGTGGAGAAGCAAATGGGCACTTCTCCTGTGTGCCCTGGCCGGGAATCGAACCCGGGTCCTCCAATCAATGGCTTTCTTAAATCCTTTTTGGTACAAGAAAAGAGAAGGAAGGGAAGAGAGTCAACTCCCAAACATTTGGGTGTGGTGCTGACACTCTCTCCCCAGGGCACATGGAAACGTGGGTGGTTTCAGTTGTTTTTATGCCTGATGTGAAAAGGAGGAGGTACTGGCATTTAGTGAGTGAGGCCGGGGGTATGAAATACCCTCAAACACATTGGAACAGCTTACTACAGTAAGAAATTTTCCTGTCCAAATGCTAACTACACTCTTCTTTGAGAAACATTGACAATTTAGAATATCCTTAAGGATTTAGGATAAGACAGTAGTAGAGCAAAATTTGCACTAAATTCTCTTTTTCCATCTATTAACGTTTACTGTTTCTTAAAAAATATATGGCTAAAGAAGACCTGAGGTAAACCTTTTCTGCCCATTTACTCCCCTTTGGACTAAGTCAGGCAACACACATCATCAGAGTCTTCAGAACTGCATCTTCTGCAAAGGGGTGGTTGCCTTAAATTAAATAGCCAGATGGTATCACCACCTGGACTAAGGTCTATCTATACTTATGGTTGGTTCCTAAAGCCTTGTACCACCTCCTTTCAACAGGGGAGAGAGATAGGCAAAATGAACTTGACCAATTTCAGTATCATGATAAACTTCTCAAGGTGGTTTTTAATTATGACACATTGATCTTTTAAAGAAAGGCTTTGATTTGCTTGGTCAATTTTCTAAAACACACCATAGCAGGAAATTGGTGACCACTTTAGATCCACTGGATCACTCCAACTTGTTCTGCTGTTTCTTGTGGTCATACCACCAATGACACAAGGAGCCTTATCACGCTCATATACATATTCATAAACAGTGGTTTCTCTCCCCTTTCTCTGCTGCTTTCTGAGTAGTTTATCCAACTGACAAGACTTTTGTTGTGTTTTGGTGTGTGTGAGTGTGCGTGGCTACGTGTTAGAAAAAAAAAATCAAAGTGTACTCTCTACCAAATGATCCCATATATTGATTAGGCAAACTATGTCAAGAGAACCATCTATGTTTGTTCTGGTGACAGAATGAGCATATGTTTAGGATTAGAAAAAAAATGAGAAATTGATTGACCTCAAAGGCACAGCTTTCAAATACATATACTATAACTTAGTTCATTTATTTACTGATAGTGTTAAAAAATCATTGTTTACTTAAATTTACTTACACTATTATAAAATATACCTCAGAAAGTCCCAATTCCTTGCTGTGTGAAATTGTACACTGGGTTTTGAAGTTGCTATCTGAAACTTAAAGTCCATAATCTTAGTACATTCACACGTTTTCGAAAAGCATGGTTTGACTCTATCTATTAAAGAAGCAAGTGTGACAACCAGATAGGACTCATTTGAAAATATCTTACACACAATCTATGGAACACCTACTGAAGGATCTACAGAACAAAATAGACCAGAACAACCTCAAAGATGGTGCTATTAACTTATGATAGCATAATGCACACTACTTTCCTTGATGGAGATATTATATCAATAGAATGTGCCAGACAGAATGTTTGGGAAGTTATTTATTTATTTCGATATTTTCTTTTCCAGATTACAAGTTGCCCTGATATCTTGTGTCATTTTTATCAGTTGGAGATGAAAGGTTCTGGCTTTGCTTTGAAAACACTGACAACTCCAAAATGCAAAGCCCCGAGTACGTCCAACTTGAGAATCACATCAACCACACATGAATAACTGATGAAAAAGAATCACTGCAATGTTTGGAGTTTCACGTTAGTCAAAGTTTGGATGTAGAATGAAAGCTGCAAATGCTTATAGACGCCTAGAGAATGTTGATTTTCTGACGTCCTTTTCATCAGAAATTAGTCCTTTACTGAGAAATTTGTAATGCCTAGCATGGTACCAAACAATTTTTTTTCATATTAATAGCTTTATCATTGACAGTTCTGCATTCAAAACCAGGCTGCATGCAAACTCATTCTTGTAGATTCAGATCAACACGTATTTATTGTTTTAAATGACCAAATACGGATTATTAAGTTGAATTGGTGAATTGGTATTATTTGGTTTGTGAGGCACTTGCTGGTATCAAGTAACGGCTCTAAAAAATACTGAAGGACTACACCAGAGAAACATGTAAGAATGAGTAAGGCTATTAAGCTCATTGAAGCTTGTTTCTGTAGTTTCCCATTTCCCCAGGATCCACCTGGTTCTGGAAGGACCCATGACTATCTCACTAGTATATAGGTATAGAAAGTCCATGATATAATTACCTCTAAGTTAAAAAAAAAAGCATTTTTAAAAAATTTTTCTTTTTTAATTTATTCATTTTAGAGAGAAGAGAAAGTGAGAGTGAGAGAGAGAGAGAGAGAGAGAGAGAGAGAGAATGAGAGAAAGAGGGGAGGAGCAGGAAGCATCAACTCCCATATGTGCCTTGACCAGACAAGAGCAGGGTTTTGAACCGGTGACCTCAGCATTCCAGGTCAATGCTTTATCCACTGCGCCACCACAGGTCAGGCAAAAAAAAAAAAAAAAGGGCATTTTATTTTATTTATTTATTATTTTTTTAAAAATAATTTTATTTTTAATGGGGCGACATCAATAAATCAGGATACATATATTCAAAGATAACAAGTCCAGGTTATCTTGTCGTTCACTTATGTTGCATACCCATCACCCAAAGTCAGATTGTCCTCTGTCACCTTCTATCTAGTTTTCTTTGTGCCCCTCCCCCTCCCCCTTTCCCTCTCCCTCTCCCCCCTGCCCCCGTAACCACCACACTCTTATCAATGTCTCTTAGTTTCACTTTTATGTCCCACCTACGTATGAAATAATGCAGTTCCTGGTTTTTTCTGATTTACTTATTTCACTTCGTATCATGTTATCAAGATCCCACCATTTTGCTGTAAATGATCCGATGTCATCATTTCTTATGGCTGAGTAGTATTCCATAGTGTATATGTGCCACATCTTCTTTATCCAGTCATCTATTGATGGGCTTTTTGGTTGTTTCCATGTCCTGGCCACTGTGAACAATGCTGCATTGAACATGGGGCTGTATGTGTCTTTACATATCAATGTTTCTGAGTTTTGGGGGTATATACCCAGTAGAGGGATTGCTGGGTCATAAGGTAATTCTATTTTCAGTTTTTTGAGGAACCACCATACTTTCTTCCATAATGGTTGTACTACTTTACATTCCCACCAACAATGTATGAGGGTTCCTTTTTCTCCACAGTCTCTCCAACATTTGTTATTACCTGTCTTGTTAATAATAGCTAATCTAACAGGTGTGAGGTGGTATCTCATTGCAGTTTTGATTTGCATTTCTCTAATAACTAACGAAGATGAGCATCTTTTCATATATCTGTTGGCCATTTGTACTTCCTCCTGGGAGAAGTGTCTGTTCATGTCCTCTTCCCATTTTTTTATTGGATTGTTTGTTTGTTGTTGAGTTTTATGAGTTCTTTGTATATTTTGGATATTAGGCCCTTATCTGAGCTGTTGTTTGAAAATATCATTTCCCATTTAGTTGGCTGTCTGTTTATTTTGTTATCAGTTTCTCTTGCTGAGCAAAAACTTCTTAGTCTGATGTAGTCCCATTCATTAATTTTTGCCTTCACTTCTCTTGCCATTGGAGTCAAATTCATAAAATGCTCTTTAAAACCCAGGTCCATGAGTTTAGTACCTATGTCTTTTTCTATTCACTTAATTGTTTCAGTTCTTATATTTAGATCTTTGATCCATTTTGAGTTAATTTTAGTACAGGGGGACAGACTGTAGTCCAGTTTCATTCTTTTGCATGTGGCTTTCCAGTTTTCCCAGCACCATTTATTGAAGAGGCTTTCTTTTCTCCATTATGTGTTCTTGGCCCCTAAAAAAAGCATTTTAATGTTGGTTCTCAATATTTATTTTTCTTTTATTTATGCTTCCAGTGCCAATGAAAAAGTTATTTTTTCCCATTCTATTCCAATCATTATGTAATTTTTTGATATTCCTTCATGCCTTTTAAGTTCACAAGCTATTGTTCAACAAAATTGTTAGATTAAATGTGATATTTTATTTAGAGATATGATCATGCAAATGTACCATTTATATATTTTTTAGGACGTTAGAACTGCTGTAAAGATTTGTTAAAGCTTATTAAAGATAGCTCTCTTTTACAAGTTTTAAAAAATAAATCTGTTATCATTACTATTTTTTTTTTTTCTGAAGCTCGAAACGGGGACAGACAGTCAGACAGACTCCCGCATGCGCCCGACCGGGATCCACCCGGCATGTCCACCAGGGGGCGACGCTCTGCCCACCAGGGGGCGATGCTCTGCCCCTCCGGGGCGTTGCTCTGCCGCGACCAGATCCACTCTAGCGCCTGGGGCAGAGGCCAAGGAGCCCGGCCATCCTTGCTCCAATGGAGCCTTGGCTGCGGGAGGGGAAGAGAGAGACAGAGAGGAAGGAGGGAGGGGGGTGGAGAAGCAAATGGGCGCTTCTCCTATGTGCCCTGGCCGGGAATCGAACCCGGGTCCCCCGAATGCCAGGCCGACGCTCTACCGCTTAGCCAACCGGCCAGGGCCTCATTACTATTTTTGAAGTAGGTTATTGATCAACTCTTCTCTTTGTGTGTGTAAATGCTGTGTCTAGACACACAAATCTGATACCAATGTTTGTTGATGTACAAAACATAAAAATTTCCCTATGCTTGAAATCTGGTTTTAAAGCTATCTCTAGTATGAACAGGTACAATATTTAGGGCAACAGCTGGCACTTAGTTGCTGGGGGCGGGGAGACTCCCTCTGTTCTGTATACTTTGCCAGAAAATAGGATATGCCCAGCTAAAAGCTAAACACATGTCAGCGAAGTCTGTGATACAAGTTACTCTAAAAATTAGTCCTGTAGTCTTTATATTCCCTATTCTATCTCACTGAACAGGAACATTAAAAAAAAGCAGACGATCAATTATAGTGACTGCCTTTTTATACATGAGCTGATATGCAAAGGGTTGCACTCTGCCCAGTTTTGGGATGTTTGGTACCATTCTGATTCATCGCCACTCAAATTATCTCACACAGACTTACCCAACTTATCATGAGTATCTTCCCTGGGCTACTGATTTCTGATTTTTCTTTTTAATCCTTCATAATATAACCTCACAGTTACTGCTGGTTATTCTTTGTCCAGATTTAATACCTTCCTTTCAATCTTAAAATCACAGAACCAAAGTCAGAGAGTGTATTTTTAAATATTCACCCTCATAAATAGATTTAAGACCTATTAATATCACATATTTCAGCTCTTTTACCAGCTCCTGAAACTTCATCTCCCATTCTATCTTATAATTTTCTAATTTTCTCCTTCACTGGTCTCATTCCCCCCAATCCCTCTGTTCTGGAAAGACTTCAAGAGTTATGTTTAGCAGCTCTAGCTATGTCTGAACATTTCTTTTTGCAATTCAAATAATCATCTCAGGCTGATTTGAACAGCCTCCTTTACTCCACTCCATCTTTTACCCTTGCTGTGTAATGTTTACTGATGACTGTCTTGCTCCCATTTCTTAACAGATCCAAGTGGTCTAGTTACTGCACGGGAAGCCTAGAGGTTTGAAAACCAAGTATACATTTCTCTTGGCTATTTTCCATACCTCTAAACATTCCCTTAAATGCAACAGGGCTTGTGTTTTAATGGTAACAGAAGTTATCAGAGAACACTAGTTTAGACAGCAAGCAAGCCAAACTCCAACTGTTCAAACAGCCTGACTTTTACAGTGAAAGGAAAGGCCCTGGGCCAAGACCACTGAGATGAGCAGGTATTTTTAGTTCACTTGTAGGCCAGCTCTAATGTAATTCTGAAATGTTTTCTTCAAACCAAACCCAACTTTTTCAGGGCTGTCCAAATCTGTTTTCTTTTATAGCAAGTACAAATTCTTGGAGCAGAGGAAGCATGCGTATCATTTGCAATGCTGCTGCGTGTCTATGGTGTTGATGGCCGATGGCTCAAATTAGCCCGCAAAACAGATGAGCGCATTGTAATTAGCTCTTGTCAAACTGTTAGAAATACAAAAACCATTTCCACTGTAATAAAAATTACGAAAAAGAAAAATCTCTCATCTCATTGTCAGCCAAAATAGTTCCTGAAATGTCTGGTAGTTTTAGGATTCCAGAGTTCTAAAAGAAGGCCATTTCATTTCAGAAAAGCTTTCATTGCATTGACGTGTAGATGGTGAGCTGTATTATCTTCCAGGCATATTGGTTTTTGTATTTGATTGCCTATAAAACCTCATCGCTAAAAATGACCTGTTGGGAGTGGACACATATTGTTTGGCTACATGATACTAATGTATGATTCTCAACACTTACACTTTTTTTAAATAATTTTTTATAATTTATTTATTTATTGTGTTTACATAGAGCCTAGTGTCTCCCCCAAAGCATCCTCCCCCCCCCATATTCCCTCAACATCACCATTACCCCCTCCCAACTGCTCCCTCCCCCCTTCCCTTCAGGTTTAATTCTGTTCCTCAGTTCACACTGTTCCTTGGATTCCTCAAATGAACACTTATACAACTTTGAGTAGTTTTTTAATCAAGATTTTCTGAATTTTTTCTAATAGTGTGTTAGCATTATCATTTCCCTCGAATGACTAAATAGTACATTTTATTTAAATAAAATAGGACTTAATTAAAGAGGCAGAATCATATGGTCAGATAGGATGATTTTGATGTTAAACTCTTATAAGATAATTACCAGTTTCTTATTGCTGATTTACTTGGATATTTATTGTTGCGCAGTGACTCAATAGACTATACTTCGTTCAACATGTAAATTATTCACAAGTTTCAGGAGGGTTCTGGAGCTCTCTGGAATTTCATGTCCTCTCAAAGAAAACTATGGGCTATTAATAGGTGGCAACTGTAAAATGTAAATTTAAATACTGACCAAAAGGTGGTGTAGTTTGAGATTAGGTCTGATTTACCAAAAAAATTACCCATTTCTACTTGCTTTCAGAACTTTTCCAAAGATAGTTTCAGGTG
This sequence comes from Saccopteryx leptura, assembly GCF_036850995.1. NCBI lineage: Eukaryota > Metazoa > Chordata > Mammalia > Chiroptera > Emballonuridae > Saccopteryx > Saccopteryx leptura. The sequence goes on from NC_089506.1 coordinate 151,640,702, forward strand.
TACTTGTGGGAATAAGCAGGATGCTATAAATGTATCTATCTCTATAAAATTACCATATACAAAACTTAATACAATATTGATCATAGAGTTAAAACTATAAAACTTCTAGAAGAAAACATTGGAAAAAATACTTGTGGTCTCAGGCCGAATAAAGAATTCATAGACATAACACCGAAAGCACAATCTAAATATGTATTTAAAAATTAGATTTCTTTAAAGTTAAAAACTTTTGTGCTTCAAAAGTCACTATTAAGAAAATAAAAAGTGCCTGACCTGTGGTGGCACAGTGGATAAAGCGTCAACCTGGAAACACTGAGGTTGCCGGTTCAAAACCCTGGGCTTGCCTGGTCAAGGCACATATGGGAGTTGATGCTTCCTGCTCTTTCCCCCTTCCCTCTTTCTCTCTCCCCTCTCTATAATGAATAAATAAAGTCTTTAAAAAATAAAAAATAAAATAAAATAAAATAAAATAAAAAGTTATATACTGGGAGAAAAAAACTGCAAATCATAGACATATTTGATAAAATACTTGTATCCACAATATACAAAGAACATTTAAAACTTAATAATTTAAAGAGAAAAACCCAATTATAAAAATGGTCAACAGATTTGAATAGACATTTCACCAAAGAAAAAGCAGGAATAGCTAATGAGCACAGGAAAAGATGGTCAACATCATTAGTCACTAGGTAAATATAAATTAAACCACAACGATATACTGCTTTACATCCACTACAATATATATAATCAAGGCAGAAGTTACTAAAAGGTAAATATCTAGAAACAAACTCTCATACTCAGTGTATGCGTGCAGAGGTTGACAGTTCAATCCCCGGTCAGGGTACATACAGGAACAACCTGATGTTTGTGTGTGTGTGTGTGTGTGTGTGTGTGTGTGTGTGTGTGTCCCTTCCTCTCTCGCTGAAACCAATAAATAATAATTAAAAAAGCAAATGAAACAAAACAAGGATTTAAATTGCTACTAGTGGAGGTCACCATCTCATGGTAACTCTTTGGACAGTTGCTGCTCCTTTAAGTTCAGAAAAGTATTACAAAGGCTATTAGGAAATATCTAAAATAAACATCAGTATCAACCACTGCTAATTATAGTTGGGAAAGCAAGGTCCTAGAGGCAGATGATGAAAAATAATGGTAATAAAATGCTATCACCCTAATGTGGGACTATTATGCAATTAATTTTAAATTTCTATAAGAATATGGTCAATTTTGCAAAAGAAAATGTTAAATTCCTTGCCCTCAAAATGAGAACTCACTAAAAGAATGCAAAAAAAAAAAAAAAAGCTAAGAAAAATTTAGTCAGAGAAGATATGGGAGAAAATAGAAAAGGAAGAAAGGATAGCTTAGAGAGCAACCAGCTGACAGCAAAAAAGTCAAATACAGCAAATAGAACAAATCTAAGCAGAGTAGAATGAGAGTAGAGCGTACAAGGTCATCTTCCCAGCCCAGAAGAAAGTGCTACTGGATAAATATGACACTGTTTTCTTAGTTTGCAATCATGCGGCGAAGTTCTTCTAATTTAAGCCTAGAGTCTCAGGCTTTCATTTGAATTCTTCAGGGCTCTCTACTACCAAGTAACCTACAGTACCACCTATCAGGAAATAAAACTTCTCACCCCCACTTCCTTCCACAAAAATAGCAGGAAAACATTAGGAGGGATTTGTTTTATTTTTCTGGTCAGCAACAGTCAGCAAGCTCCCTTTGGTTGATTGGGTTTGTTTTTTTCTTTCCCGGGATATTACATCAAGAAAATAGAAATGAAAACTGCTGAACACAGCAGGAAGAGTGAAATAAATCTAAAAACCGCTTCCAACTGTTTTTATTCAAGCACTTTTAAAACTCTAGGATAATCCTGTATCTTCCTATACTGCTACATACATTTCTTCAAGTTTTTTTTTTTTTCCACTATAAAGCAAAATATATGTGTTTGTAAGTTAACTAAATTATATCAAGCACGGAGAAGCAGGTGAGCCCTGGCAGATTTCCCATTGTTTTTACAGTCATTTTCTCTATCAATTGCTGCAATCGAAACTGGCTCCTTGGTCTGCTGTCAGTGCCACAGAGCTATTCTATCTCCCAGGGCGACAGGTGTGGTTTTGTCCTCCGAGTGCATGACACTCAGCAAAACCCAGCTCACCTTGCAGAAATTCACTGTGTGGCAACACTGCACTTTCATTTATATCTTTGCCTTTCACCGTGTTTGACCACACTTCTGTCCAGAAGTACTCAGCGTGTTTCCTGCTCTAATAAAGACATCACCCCAGCAGCATCTTGGGATTCAGCGTTTCCTAGTGTAGTCAAGAGGAAGTGCGGTGTTTCCTCGTTTCTAGCTCTAGCTGGATCTTGAGAAGGCAGGGGAAGGTGCATGGCTTCTAAATACCAACTGGAAAAGGGCATCTCTTTGCAAATTGCAACCAAAGTAAATAGAGTGGGGTTGATGTCAGAGAGAGGGCGATACACCCCCCCCCCAAAAAAACCCACCTAATGTATCATCTGTTATGAAACACTTTGGATTGACTTGATAGCTTCATTTCCCTCTCCTTTCTGTCTGATTTATACAAAATAAGGGCAACTGGCATACCGACAGAGAGGTAGAGCCTAAAAGGGAACACTGTGAAAAGGTAAAATAAAAGGAAAAGGACTAGAAAATGATAACACAATTAAACCTGTTCTTTCTATTGAGAAACTTTATGCATGAGAACCTTAAGTCAGCTGAAAAACTTTAGTGCTCAGGGAAAATAGGTTATGTTTAAATACATTTACCAAGTGTATGTATGAATATAACATGTTTGTGTATATGGATATAAATAACGTGTGTATATAAATTTGTATCTATGCATATCTATATACTTTTATTTATTTATCCCATGAGAAGTATGTATTCACTAATACTAAGTGATTATTTATAGAGCCCACTCCCTCAACAGTAGAATGGAAATATCAATTGAATTACAGTGTGAAAGGTTATTGAATGCTGTTTATGATATAATTTATCTCACTTCGAAGGAAATAATTTTACATGGGATTAATATAGTACTGTTAATATAGTTAAGGAATTTTATTACTCTTTAATAGGAATTGAAAATGAAGCCTGCTTTAAAATTTTTTACTTAGGCCCTGACCGGTTGGCTCAGCGCTAGAGTGTCAGCCTGGTGTGTGGATATCCCAGGTTCAAGTTCCAGTCTGAGCACACAGGAGAAGTGACCATTGGCTTCTCTACCCCTCCTCTTCTCCCTCCTCTCTCTCTCTCTCTCTCTCTTCCCCTCCTGCAGCCATGGCTTAGTGGGAGCAAGTTGGCACTGAGCATTGAGGATGGCTCCATGGCCTCAGACACTAAAAGAGCTCAGTTGCCAAGCAACGGAGCAATGGCCCCAGACGGGCAGAGTATTGTCCCCTATGGGGCTTGCCAGGTGGATCCCAGCCTAGGAGCACGCAGGAGTCTGTCTCTCTGCCTCCCCACTTCTCACTTAAAAAAAATTAAAAAATTTTTTTTTAAATTAAGTAAAATTATTACCATGGAGGTGTAATAATATATAAGCATTTCTTTGCCCCAAAAGACCACTTAACTTATTTTGTTTTTATAATTTCTAATTATTTTTATTCCCATATTGCAGATAAGAAAGTGGAGTATAGGGAAAAGAAAGTATTTTCTACATGTATATTAGCCCTAATTTTAAATCTCTACGTCACTGTCTTCTATCCAGAAATAAGGTGGTAAAATTGGACAGGATTTTAAACAACTTTTGTAGCCTCTCTTCAAGATCATAAAATATATATTTTTTAAAGCTTGTTAAGTGTAAAAGACTATTCTTATATTATGTGATTCAAAGGCATCCTTTTATTAATCTGCTTTAAGAATTTCTCCTTTCTCATTTTAAGATCTATTTAAAAGGCTATGGTAAAGATAAAAGGTGTCAAAGATAAGAAATGTTCCTGATAACTGGTACTGAAAACCTGTGACAGAGAAATCCTATACCTTGCTGAAAACCTTGTAGTATCTTCTCACGTCTTCAGGCCTCACCTAGTGCCTTTGCATAGCTGAAATGTAACTGGCCTATCATACAAAATACGATGAAATTTTCTACATCATAACCTTTCAATTCTACCATCAGTTTTGACCACTACAAGGGTCTTAGTTCCCTGATGCACTGGGTATGTAGAAAAGTACAGTATTGGTTCTCTTTTGGGTTGTTGCTCTCATTATTTTTCCTTTTGCTATACTTCAATCTCAGTTCTAGGTTAAGTTCCATTATCTGAGTCTAACTTGATCTGCAACACAAAAGAGTGTGGGGAGGGAGGGTTAGTTTATTATTTACATGTGGTCGATCCTATTCTCAAATTGTTGGCTCAAATATAAATGACTGCTCTCTTTATTAGGACTGATGGCCCATCTACCATCGATTTATAACTGACCTCTCTTGTTTCTTTTCTCAGAACCCTGAAATTCTTGTGGAAACCCTCTACCACTCTCACTTGATGGTTTCTGATGGAGCCAATTCCTCCTTTGGCTACAGAAAGATGGACACTTGACCAAGCCCTGCTCCATGAGAATAGCACCTGCTCCTGGTCATAGTCATTGGTTCAAGAATGGGCCAAACAGAACAAGTGAAACTCAACTCTGGGTCTTTGGACCTACTGAAAAAAGAGAACCTCTCTTTTATTCTGCTAAAAGCTAGACTAATGTAAGTTTGGGGGTTCTGATTACCACTTAGGGAAACCCTCCCAAGATCAATGCTAATAGCAAAAACCCAGGCTAAGAAATGACAGGAAACTGAACTCTGATTGAATCATTTGAGCCATTAGATCCACACATGTCTGAATGTATCATTTGACCTTCCAAACATACATGTGCAAAAAAAGTAAAAGAAAAGAAAAGACAATTCAAACATTTCAGTGTAATCTTCATAGCTTTTGAAAACTTTAAAATTCATTCACCACTCCCAGCCCCTACCAGACTGACTAAATTAGAATCTCTGGCAGTAGGGACCTAGACTCTGTATTTTTAATTATTCCTGCAGTTTTTCTTGTGACCAGCTAATTTAGGGAACCATTATGGTCATTTGTCAGAGGTTATTACTCCTTTTTCAACACACCATCAACAGGCCAGATGAAGTTCACATAATGCCCCGGAGGCTTCCCAGAGAACAGACTATAAAACAAAGTATGCTGAGGGCCAATTATTCTCTTTCTGGTAGCTTTAACGCCACCACCTCTTGTTTTCTCCACTCCAGGAGGACAAGAGACTGCAATTATGCGGGAGAGACTTTAATGAAGAGAGGTCTCCTTTCTTCTTTTTAACAGCCTCTTGATAAATTAAAACAGTCTGTTAACCTGTGTTCTGGAAAATGGGAAGCTTACTGCCCTGGTACCTGTTTGACTAAGATTGGTCAAAGTAGGGTGATCATATATGATATAATTTGAAAGAGAACAACCAAATTCAATTTTTCTCATTGTCTTAGAAAATTTAGGTAAATTGGGTAAAAGGAACTGAGTTTGTCTGTTTGTTTTTTGAATGCAGGACAAGGGGTTATTTTTGGGACAGTTTTCTGAGGTATAAACAGGGTGAGTTCTTAATTGGCTGCATTTCTTTTCCCCCATTTTATTGCAAGAGATTACTCTGCATTTACCCTCCGTTGTTGCTGACTGACTTCCAGAAACACTCTGCACATAGGACAGTTGTTTAGAAAGGCTCAAGTAAACAAAATCTCCAGAGAAGATTTTCTGCTTTCAGGTCTGCTTACGGGTGGTTCCCAATCCTTGTAAATCTTTTTCATCTATATCAAATCTAATTTTAGGTAATAGGCCCAGTGTGACCAGCTCTTTAGAAAGAAGTGACTGTTTATTCCCTGAAATAATCAGCCTTTTGTATATTGTTAGACATTCTAAGCTAGTTTTTCCCATAATAATTTGCAAGACAATCTTCTCATGCCAGAATTTTATCTGAGGACCAGGTAGATTCTAGGCACACCATTCCACCACTGACAACTATGCCTTTTATGGAACTGGCCACAAACAATATGCTTTCAGACGGTTCATTAGTTTATTATGGGACTTTTCAAAATAGACAGGAATTCACTATGGACAAGCTGCATGAAGTCCTCTGGGTCTCCCATGATTAATAATCCTATAGAAACTGTCTCTTTATGTCATCTAGAGTTGGGTTTTATGGGCAATTGTCTTAATGGATAGGAATTTCCACTAAGATAAAATAGGATATGTTCTATCCTCCTTCATACTTTCTTTTTAATTTGTGTCTTAATAACTTCGCTTTTGACTGAGAAAAGAGATACAGCTGAGTGAGAAGAAAAGAGAGAAAAACCATTTTCTAAAGTATTGATGTCATGGTTTCATTGTCACAAAACAAGTGTGAGTTTTAAAAAACAAATAGCCTGTTATTTAATTAGTATTTTAAAGATTACATTAAGATTAATCACCCTAAAACCCCAATAATTATTTTTAGCAGATGCTCTGTAACACTACGCTCACTTATAGCTAACCACTCTGAACTGGGTTTTCTCACCTAAGGATAACACGTTTAGGGGCGGACTCGTGGAACGTTCTAAGATTAGCTATCCTATGAGTACTCTAATGGGACCTTCCTTATGTCTATGGGAGTTTCATAACATTCTCTCTAACATTCTTGCAGGCTAAAAATAATCAGTCATGCTCCTTGGCATAGAATTTTGAGGTCTGTGAGAAAAATCTTGTCCCATTCTCAGCCCATGTCCATGTGGAGGCGAGGTGGCATTTTACAGACGTATGTTTTGGTTTGGCTTCTCAACTTTTAAAAGAGTTGTCAACTATATTCCCATCTCCGCTGAGGCTTAAAGCATGGTCTGTCCCTAATTGGCAACAGAATATTTGCACTCCAAGTACTTGTCAAAAGAGGATTACACTGAATGCTTGCTGCCCGGCGCCTATCAAAAATCAGTCATGAGAAATTGTATTTATGGAAGGTTGCCTGAAGGACACACATTCTCTTTTAGATCTTCTCAATTTTATTTTGGATTTAGCCAAACCATTTGAGAGTAACATACTTAAGTCCCATGGCTATGTCATCTCAAAATAATAGTTATCATTTGTAGTCATGTGCCTAGCACCGAGTTAGGTGCTTTATATATATTAATAATCATCTTTAAAATAATGCAAAGTAGTGGTTAATATCTGTTTTCCAGATGAGAAAATAATCCTAGCACCATCAAATCACTTGCTAAAGACCACCCAGCAAGTAAATGACAGAGTCATAATTCAAACTAAGTTGGTCTGGCCCCAAATTTCATGCCCTGTATACAGAACTAGAGTTGCTTTTCCTGAATGACATGTTGGTGTTACAGCAGCAGCCTCTATTGATGGAAATTAGAAGGAAAAATTAGAAGAAAGAATTCTATGAAACACGCATTATTTTAACTCTGGAGATTTTGTTTATGTTATAGTATCAACTTTATGGAGTTTCTTGAATAAGAATTTGTGAGGTGTTGGTACCAGAAATAGTTGGGCTTTCACTGAGTAACTGATAGGCTTAACAGAAAAATATTAAGAAGATTGTATCATGCAACTGATAGTTTTTTCCTTCACCTACTGTCTGCAATACTCAGATCCCAAACACTGACCTCTGTCTGTCTAGTACTTGAGCTATGCATTTCCTATGCCACTTCCCTACTAGCATCATCTACTTGATCTTCTCATTCTCTGGCCTTCATGTGATTCCTTTTTTACACTTTAACTGTTACACTGAATTTATTTTTGAAACCCATTTCCATTATTCTTTTGGAATGAGATAGAATAAAATAACTCAATTAAGAAGTCTGCATTTACTAGGCATTTAGTTTCAAGAGCTGTGCTAACTAGCATTATATGATATTTTCTTTTCTAATCCTTATAGTTACTGTGAAATAGGTTATCGTATTAGTCCCATTTTACAGATGAGAAAAACTAGGCTCAGAGAAGTTTAAAAAATGCCCACACTCACACAGCAGAGCCAGTTTTCTGGCGAACTCCAGAATCTGACCTTCTAACCACTACGCTTGGGCTTCTGCAGCTCCACGTCATGGTCAGGTAACAAGTAGAGACAGACACAACAGAGTGGGAACGAGGAGACGCGGGGAAAGCAAAAAGGTGGGGGGAACCCTAAAGGGAAGAAAAGGAGCAAGTAAAAATAAATGAGAGAAAGGAAGGAAGGTGATAGCGGAAAGGAAGGACAGGACAGGGAGGGATGTGTTCATAGCTCTGCCTCAAAAGTGTATGATTGTATCAACTCTCAGACCGATTTTTCTTCTTGAAGTTTCAGCCTTGACTATTTCCTACACACAAATACCAACTCTTCACTAGAAACTTCTGACCTCTTTTACTGACCCTCCTTTGCACAAACATACGCTGCTCTCTGTTACTCTATCCTGTTTGTGTTCCTGCTCTCGACCCAGTAGATTCTACACCTCTGTGGGAGATGGTCTTCCTTGCATTTGACCTAGTAAGGCAGCATTCATAAAGTTTCAGAATGTTAATCTCCAGGAAACAGCCAGGTATTGTTTCACTCCAAATAAATTCATCTCTGTTACCATGGATAGAAGCAAACCCAAAGAAGATTCAAGCATAGAAACTAAACCAAAACCAACTCCTTTGTTTTACTGATGCCAGCCCCCAAACTATGACATTTTAGTGTCCTCCAATAGCCAGGGACATAAAAAGTATATGTGGAAAAAAAAGATCCTTCTAGATGGTACAGCTATTTACATGGGCTGTATACATTAGAATAAGTTATCTCTTGAATTTGAATTTATAATGAACTTTTCAAAAAACTTTAAAAGTAGCCCTTGCTGTATTAGAAAACAGCTTCCCTCTTTAGTTTAAAATTTAGGATATATTTTTCAAATAAAGGCTTCTTTTCCCATAAAATTTCAAAAGATTTGCTATAGATTAAGGAATGCTATAGGTTTTAAAATTCACATTGGAATTAGCTAGGTGTTTGTAAATTTTTCAGCTAGAAATACCTTTAAGATTTAATATCTGTCATACTGATTGAGACAATTAGGCTTATATAATTACTGATTTTGTTATGCCTATTTGGATTCAACATTCCAAATACAAGAATTTGATTTATTTGTTTGTTTATTTACTTATTTATTTTTATTAAGTAGAGGCGAGAGGCAGGGACAGAGACAGACTCCCGCATGTGTCCAGACTGGGATCCACACCGTAAGTCCCCTACAGGGCAATGCTCTGCGCACCTGGGGCTGCTCCTCCGTTGCTCAGCTATTTCAGTGCCTGAGGTGAGGCCAGGGGCCTATTCTCAGTGCCCAGGGCCAAATTGCTCAAACCATTCTAGCCATGGCAGCAGGAAGGGAAGAGAGAAAGAGAGAGAAGAAGGCGAGGGATGGAGAAGCAGATGATCGTTTCTCCGGTGTGCCTTGAGCAGGAATTGAACCTGGGACTTCCACATGCTAAGCCAATGCTCTACTACTGAGCCAATGAGCCACGGCTTATTTTCCAGATCAAATCAAATTTTCTATTAAGTTGGTTCTTCATGGAGGAAATACATGTTTGCAGGTGAACAGTCTTTGTTTCCATGATCATACTCTTGGTTTCTTTCCTTATCATTTCTTCTCTACATGGGAGAGATTTCTAAACATAAACAAGATGGGTTATTTCTTGCCTGACCAGGCATTGGCACAGTGGGATGTGGAGAACTCAGGTTTAAAACCCCAAGGATGCCGACTTGAGCATGAGCTCAGCAGCTTGAGTGAGGGGTTGCTGGCTTGAGTGTGAGATCATAGATATGACCCCATGGTCACTGGCTTGAGTCCAAGGTCACTGGCTTGAGCAAGGGGGTAAGGGGTCACTCGCTCTGCTGTAGCCCCCCCTCGTACCCCCTTATCAAAGCACATATGAGAAAGCTATCACTGAACAACTGAGGAGTTGCATGAAGAATTGAAGCCTGTCATCTTTCTTCCTTCCTGTCTGTCTGTCCCTCTCTCTGACTTTTTGTCTCTGTCAAAAAAAAAAAAAAAAAAAAAAGGATGGGTCATTTCGTAAGTTGCATTAGCTCTTTTTAACTGAGAGTAACTATAAAATGGAGAATCAAGACTGGTTTTGGTGCCAGGTTTAGCCCCAAGTTTACCTAGGACCTGGGCCATTTTGAGTAAACCATGGCCCAATCAATCATACAAGATTGCTTTGAAAATAATGTATGTGAACATACTTTGTAAATGGTAAAACATTAACAAATTAAAGATAATTAAACCCATATCCAGGTCCATATTCAGATATAAATAAAAGAAAGATTCTGGATTTTCATTCTGCTGTTGTCAATTAGTTAACAGTTATTGAATGCTGTTAGATTATGCAGGAACACATGGAGCCAAAGCCTTGTCTTTAAAAGTGGAGGGTACTCAAGTACAGGGTTACATGAATAACTCAACATCAATACTAGTAAAACAGTCATCACGACCAGTAGATTGAAGACTGAGAATTAATTTTATAACTAGGAATGCCAAGAGAAATTCTGGACTACTATATGATTATAGGCTAATATAGTTCAGAGTTGATGACATTAAGTCAAGAATGTGTCTGAACAGAGCAAAGTGTGCCCACATATTATATTCTGGTTCATTCAATTTTTCATCACTGGGTGTCCACAAGAGCCTCCAAACCACTGCAATATGCTTCTAATATACAACAAATTATAAAGAATTTACTAATATTTTAAAACAATATAAAAATAAAAATGTTTACAAAGAATTCTTATAAGATCCTTATTTAGTTTTTAAACTCCCACACTGAATGTCAGAAATAATCCTTGAATGTCCTTTAAGGACATGCTGAAAATTTCTTCTCACAGATCCAGACACCTAACATTTTAGCCATTGAGCATGGTGTCCCATCTTGTCCACAGGATGCATTTTTAGGAGTTAAATTTGCTCAAACAGGAATATTCTTTATAAATTAAACTTGAATTAAGATGCTTACGGGTATAAATGTCCACAAGGATTTAATGGGATGAATATATATATATTTTTTTCTGGTGGCAAATATAGGTATTTAGTTCTTCAAGTAGCAATAAAAAGATAAGTAATTTTTTAATGTTAATAATATTCAGGTTAGAGAAAAGGGAAAAGTCCTAAGGAAGAAATATTGTTATGCTTTGAAAAAGTACACTTGGCTTCTTTGACTCACAGTCCCCACAATTATCCCATGACTTCTTCCTTCAGTCATTCTGACACAGGTTCTCTACTCTTGCTTTGGGCTATGTAAACACTCTCTCTCTCTCTCTCTCTCTCTCTCTCTCTCTCTCTCACACACACACACACACACACACACACACCCTCATTCAGAACAACTTCATGACAAGTGGTCTGGTTCTGAACACTAGGTTCGATTTCAGCTGCCCTGCTGGTTCCTGTACTGACAAAGTCTGACTTTATCGTGGGCCCTTGTAGTGCAATTTCTGACACATCATTAAGCTCCCTTTTCATTGGGAGCCTAAGGGCATATCCAGGCTCACTGCAAAGAGTTAGCCTAAATAACGGTTAAAACACGTGTCATGAGCTGCAAGGGGCCTGTTTGCCAGCAGGGCCAACAGCTCAGTGAAGCTCAAGCAGTACCCTACAACAGGGTGGGCAGATATAATGAGACGAGCACACACCACAAGTGAGCTGTTCGTCTTTGTTTTCAGGCAGCTAAGAATACAGTTATCTCAGTAGGATGGTGCACCCTGGAGAGCTATAAATATCTTTCAGAATGTAAAGAAAAACAGTCCAAGAAAACACACCCCAAAAAATAAGCAAAGGAAGAGTTGTGAACAAATTTCAGCTGTTCCAGAACTTATTGAATCAGGCTAATAAGTTCTGAGTACCTTTTTTTGCAATATGTTTTACTTTAATTTTATGCAGATTTAGTCTAATGTTATGATGCTAATCAACCTTTGTAGGTACAATAAAATAAAGACAATGTCAACACTTCATCAACTAATCACACTGCTTTTATCTTAGATACCCTATCCTTCCTACACAACACAAAACTACCACAAAAAATATTTATACAAATAAAGTATTATCCAAATACTGAAAAAGCTTAATAAATTATGTGTAATATGGTCCAATTATATGGTAATTTCTTGGTTTTAATTATTTGCATAGTTTTAATGAAGGGGTTGGAGAATGTGGAACCATTTTTATATTTAGTGAAAAAAAATTTGTTTTTAAGAATAAAAACAAAGATAATTATCTCTTAAATTAAAGGTATACTAATATACAAAAGTCCTTAAATTATTACCAGTACTATTATTCTGTTTGTGCTGTCAAAACTTTTCTTTCTGGAACTGTGATATTGGCTATTCAAGTTATTTTTCCCATTTCTGTTTAATGTATTAATATCTTGCTGTTCATCAAGTGCCAAAATAAAGGTTAAAAAAGTTCCCTAGATTATCTACAGAAGAAAAATATGGGTGGGTGATGACAACTATGATCTTTCAAGATGCAGTTTACGAATCCATAATAACTTAAGAAAGTGAGAAAAAAATAGATTTATCAAGAAAAGAGAGAACTCGCCTAAATTCAACACAGCAAATCAGCAAATTTCTTCAGGGAAAGACATCAAATTTGAAAGGCATCAATACTTTTCTGCTGTCACCAAACTGTTATTTATGCTCATGTGCCAGCTGGATTTGTGTATGTGCGTGCATAATCTTTTTCTCACCACTGATGTCATCATTAAAGCTGTGCAAGAATTTTGATTTTTGCTTTGCACAATCTTCAGGAGAGACTTGGACATTATGGTGAAAGTTTGTGACAAGTTTGTAAAGTAAGAAATGAAGGCTTTATGGCAGTACAATTTTACCCTACAAAATAGAGGAAGCTTTCCTAACTGTAGGATTCTGCCTGCCCAATCCACAGCGAAGGAACCCCACAGAGCAAATGCAGAGAAATAGTTGACCATTTCTTTTCTTTCTTTGTTTTTTAGTGGAGGAAAGATAAACATTTAGTATTACCCACTTAACACTCCCTAGAACTAATTGTTCTTTCTGAATTTTCAAGCATATTCTGGAATCTTTTAAGATATATCATATATACACACACGCAATGTACAGAAAGATACTGACCACTGGACATCAGCTTCTCAAGGCTGCAACTAGCACTCCTTTCTACTGCTGTAAGCTTTATGAGGTTTATGAAACTTCAAGATCCTGAGATGTTTAGGAATTTTTGTGTCTAAAATCTCAAGCCTGCAATGAATTAGACTACGTGGCAATAATCAGGAACAGAGACAACACATGGTGGCCCAGAGGCAGCGGATTCTAGAGTTGCTTAGGTTGCTGGTGACAACCTGTATAGAGTGTGGGGGGTGGAACCTGCGAAAGGGGTCCCTTTCCCAGAGGTGGATTAAGGGCGGTTGAGGCCCCGGGCACAGAAGAAAAAATTGGGCCTCTTAATAAAGAGAGAGAGACAGGGAAAATAAAAATACATCTTAACCATATTTTAAAATAAAAAAAAAATATTATGGACTATTAATGTTAAAATTGCACAGATGAAACCAAACTTGGTGTCATTAGAAAAAGTGTAAAGTTGGGGGTTTTCGGGGCCAAGGGCGCATGCCCTGTGCTCCCGCCATTAAATCTGCCTCTGCCCTTATCATTAATATGGCTTCAGTTAAAATTCAGGCTTGACTGACCTGTGTTTTCCTTAAGTCAGGCGACATGTTCTTCTGCCTAATTCAATCAGTAAAATTTTCAGCTTTTCCAGAAACAATCTAACCCAAGTAACCTATACCCAAATAAAGCTTTATTTAAAGACCTACTTATTGGGTTACATGACAAAGTGAGGCTGTCCCTCACTATCTTTCCTAGTTTAGTTAGCAGTTATGAACGCATAGGTTTGAGGGGTTGGGTATGGGGAGGGGATTGTGAGGGAAGGCAAACTCGGAAGTGGATCAGTGAACAGACATCCACATTTTCTTACTTTATTCTCACAGAACCCTTCAAGATTGGTATAAGTTTCCCTGTTCTAACAAAGGATCTATCCGAAAGTGAGAGGGATTAGATGATTTACCAAAGGTGAACAGTGTAACAGGATGAAGTGAGTTGCAATGGGTTGGGTGTGAACCCTGGCAGTGTCCTACTAACCCTGGCCTGACCCGTGAGATACATCCACTAAAAGAGCTGTTTCTGCCCATGGTCTTATTTATCTTCAGGATCTCTATAACCACAACCGTTATTGTCACTGGTAGCAGCATCATAATTTGTGTCCAGACTGTCTTACTTCAAAGCATGTACTCATTCTTTAATACAGTTCCTCAAAGTGGATTATGGGAGAAATGAATGAAAGAACAAACCCATCTGTATGTCTGCACTGTGTTGTTGAGAGGTGCCAGTGGTATACAAAGTGCTAGCCAGTCCTCAAGAGCTTACTACCCAGCTGGGAGAGGAAACACACACATAGGACCGATTCAATACATAAAACATCGTATTGTGTGGTTAGGCAGCAGAATGAACGACAAAGACGGAAAGCACTTTAGGAGTTGGGTTTTCATTACTATATTTCTTCGCCTTCACCGTCTTCAGTGCTTTTTTGGTTACCATGGTGGCTAGAATCAACTCAGATTCTTTATAAAGACACTCAGGGTTAAGACTTAAGGCTGGAAGGTTTACACTCTGAAATTCCCCTTCCCTAGTGATTCTCTGATTTCACAGTCCGAGTCCTTGTCTTTGGAATAGATATAAAAACCCACCTGCTTGCTCATGGTTCTGTTCTAAGCGGCAACCTTAGTTTCTTATATAAACTAGAGCTGACAAAATTTGCAATTTCCTAGTTATAACATCTTGGCTTCTCTTATACAAAAGAACAAAATAAGCAAGGTAATTATTGGATTCTGCTCTGTGGTTTAAAAACCACAGACTTAAAAATGATAGGGGCATTTGCAGCATGGGAAACAAAAGGGTTGATTGGGAATACGCTGTGTTGTACACAGGGCAATCAGAAACACCGAGCTTAGCTGGCTTTTTTCCCTTTAAAAGCAAATCTTATTGAAAACCTGACTTTTAATCTCTTTCCAGGAAGATTCTATGATTTTGACAGAAGTAAAAATGTGTCAGAGTGTCCCTGGAGGAGTAGCAGAGCACAGTGGCTTAGCACAAAGCTGGAGCTAGTCTGTTTGGGTACGCAATCCACTACTTAGCAGCTCTGGGTCCCTGGGCAAATCACTTCACTTCTCTGCCCTCAGTCTCTTCACCTGTATGTAAAGTAAAAATAACGGGGGTAACTGCCTTATGAGATTAGGAAAGTTAAATGAATTATTATTTATAAAGTCCTTAGAACAAAGCCTGGCATGTGGTAAGCACTATTTAAGTATAGATTAAATGAGTCAAGAGTTAAGTTTGTTTACTAGTTCTTTTAAGGCTTCTCTCCAATTAGAGGGAGGAGAAAACAAATAACTAAAATGTGAAACCCTTGGGTTTGAGGGTGGAGATGGGGAGATCGGTTTAATTAATCAGTCATCTCTTAAAGTGGAATAAGTCTAAATAAGGACTACAAATCAATTCCTCTTCATGCTCAAGTAAGAGTAAAGTATTAATCTGTGTATTTAATATTACTTTATGCTTCCAAGGAGTCAGAAAGTTAGATATCCTGAGGCACAGCTCTTGGACAAGACTTTTGGCAATAATATTTAAACATTCCTTGATATACCACTATGATTTGAGGCAATGACTGGTTAACTGGGTCAACTGTAACACACATACCTTCCTTTCTTTGGAAATATACCTGTTTCCGGGATTTGATTTGGCTCCTAATTCAAACAGACTTCCAAGTGCTCTGAAACAACATCAACCTAAAATTTTCACTTATCTAGAGTTACATTTAGGCCATATGGTTTAAGTTGTCCAAATGTCACAGAAGCAACAGCAGCAGCCATCATCACACTTGACACTTTCCCAACATCTATCCCGCTGGAATACTGTATGTTACAAAAATTCCATTAAGACAGAGGTGTTAACCCTAATTTCAAAAGGACAGTTTTACTTAACTGCTGTGTTTTGGTTTGTTTCACACTGAACTGCTACATAAAGAGTTTCTCAAAGTCCATAATAATTTCATAACGGTATTCTTATAACTGACAGTCTAAATCGTGAACTCCTATGATATAGAAGAGAGACAGGAGGCATGTAAGACCAAGACCATTTTCTTGGTTCTCTGAGAAGACTCAAACTATTAGACATACTGGGTTAGAGTCAGAACAAGGATGGGATGTCACTTTCAGAAACTCCTGTAAAATGCATTGGAAAAGCCTGGGTAGTGGGGACACCTAAGTGTATTGCCTTAAGTCTTTATTTATCTGAACTTGAAATTTTCTATCATTACCAGACCTGCTTCTAAGCATCCTACACAATGCCAGATATATAGTAAGTGCTCAATAAATAAATGCAAGTGGACAAATAAATGCATAACTAATCTGTTGCAACTGTAACAACCAGTTTTACAGTACATATTTGGAACAGATGTGATAAATGCAGGTAGCGAAAAGGCAGTAAGATGATGCTGGACAAGGAAGATGATGACAGGGTTGAGAGCAGCAGGTGTGGACTGGTTGGATTAAAGGAATCCTAAAAATTGGTAATGTTAAATTCTCCAAGTAGTATAGTGTGACTTAAGACAAAATTTCATCATTATTTTTCCGACAATTAGTTCTATGGTACTGAATGTCTCTGGAACTGTCTAGGCCAGAATACTGTGAAGATCTATGCTTGTCTGCTCATGAACCAACTAACCAATCAACCAATTAACCAACCAAGCCATGGGCTCCTCTTACAGATACACTCATCTTAGATGTCACCCCATAGTCTGTAAGCTCACAGTGAAATGCAAGAGGTCAAAATTCAATCATCTGAAACAGATCCCAGATCTTATCTAGTACTAATACTTAGCTATTAGCTCCAAGTTGAAGTCATCACACCTGAATATCCAGAAAGTTTTAAAAACAACTGTAATCATGCCTTGGATAAATAACCATTTACTCTCAGATTCTGTTTTCCTGATAACCTAAAATAGAAGGACATTAAGTCAATACCTAGTATTTTCTCTGTAGTCAAGTTTTCACACCGGAATAATAAAAACTCCAGTGTTTACACAGCAGTTTGCTGAAGGTAAGCCACAATAAAACTAAGCAAGATAGAAGACTTCCTCCTTTTAATTGGTAATAATTTTTTAATTGTAAAATAAAGATGAAAACGTCCCAGAATAGAATTGCTATTCACGTTTATTTGAAAGTACAATAAGAGACTTAAAAAAGTGTTTTGCCCACCATGGTCGCTCTCCGACTGGCCAGTACAGGCCTCCTTGGGATGGATATTCACTCAACACTACGATGATGGAGTATCTGGAAAGCACCGAGATGCCAACCCAAACAATGGATCTGAAGACTGGCTCTGGTGCTTTCTAACTCTATGATCCTAGACAAATTTCTCTTTCAACACTTTGACTTCCTCTTCCATGAAAAGCTATAATAATAGCACCTTCCTTAAGAGATGATTATAAAGATCATATGATGACATTTGCACATGGCCAGGCATATAATATATGCTCAATAAATATTCATTCTCCTTAATTGAAAGAAACTAATTCACACATCAAATTATAGAACTTCTATACCCTAGATTCAGTATTTAATTATGTCCTCTGGTAATAATTAGAAATCTAGAGTAATGACCACAGGCTAAACACTAGAAATATGGCTGCATCTGACCACCACAGGGGATACAAAGCCCAGTCTTTTGAATAAACCTGGAATCACTATAAATAAATCCCACATGCTAAAACTGGATTGGGTTCAAAGTGTCATCCATCTTAAACTCAATGTAGCTAAGAAAAATGCCCTTTTCCTCAACTCTCAGGGGGATTCTTGGAGCCATCTAAATAAGTCTGATAGTGGAAGAAAAAATGAGAACCGTTTTTCATTTAAGAATGCAAACAATATTGATAGGAAAATAGGACAAAATTGAGAAGCCTAGGAAAGAGAGGAACAAAGACATGACGAAGAGCAACCTCCTCTCTCCTTTCTCAGTCCTAACTTGCGCACCATGGGCCTGGGAAGATGAATGTGAGAAAAAAGGTTGGCTTGGATCTCTCAAGAGAAGAGCTTGCAATGTGAGAAGATATTTTGACCCTACTAAAGCCACTTGATTGGATCTTTTAGTCTCTTGTGCTGCTCTAGATTTCTTAAGGCTCTCATCTTTTCACTGTAACCCCTTTGTTTCCTCTTCATTTCTTATTTTGAGTTAGGAAGAGAGATACTGGGATTGAGCAAGGCTTACTAGTCATGTACTATTAAGCAAATGATTTAAACTCATTGGACTATTTCCATTTCTAAAGTAAGGGTATTAACTCAAGTCTCAAGTACTCTTATAAGAGCAAAATAGTCTAATATTTGTGATATAATCTAGATAGTATAATAAGAAATTTCTAGAAAGGTGGTATTACCATCAGAAAGATAGCTAGATTTGTTTTGAAGTTGTATTTAAATATTAAGCTGTTTTTACTGAATATCTGTGTTCATTTGAGATGGCTTTCTTTCTTTTTTTCTCTCTTTGTAAGGAAAGTTGCTGATGGAGAGCACTACCCTTAGTTTTGGCCACTTCAGACAATACATCTAAATACTTGGCACACAGTAAGTGCTCAATATGGGACGCATCTTTGACATTGAAGTGCTACAGAAGACAAAAGCAGAGTGCTGGCTGTCTAACACACATCCAGGCTTAAAGAGTGGGTCCTCCTGTACTAAAATTAACTCAAAATGGATCAAAGATCTAAACATAAGACCTGAAACAATTAAATACATAGAAGAAGACATAGGTACTCAACTCATGGACCTGGGTTTTAAAGAGCATTTTATAAATTTGACTCCAAAGGCAAGAGAAGTGAAGGCAAAAATTAATGAATGGGACTACATCAGACTAAAAAGTTTTTGCTCAGCAAGAGAAACTGATAACAAAATAAACAGAAAGCCAACTAAATGGGAAATGATATTTTCAAACAACAGCTCAGATAAGGGCCTAATATCCAAAATATACAAAGAAACAAACTCAACAAGAAACAAACAAACAATCCAATAAAAAAATGGGAAGGGGACATGAACAGACACTTCTCCCAGGAAGAAATACAAATGGCCAGCAGATATATGAAAAGATGCTCATCTTCTTTAGTTATTAGAGAAATGCAAATCAAAACTGCAATGAGATACCACCTCACACCTGTTAGATTAGCTATTATTAACAAGACAGGTAATAACAAATGTTGGAGAGGCTGTGGAGAAAAAGGAACCCTCATACACTGTTGGTGGGAATGTAAAGTAGTACAACCATTATGGAAGAAAGTATGGTGGTTCCTCAAAAAACTGAAAATAGAACTACCTTATGACCCAGCAATCCCTCTACTGGGTATATACCCCCAGAACTCAGAAACATTGATACGTAAAGACACATGCAGCCCCATGTTCATTGCAGCATTGTTCACAGTGGCCAGGACATGGAAACAACCAAAAAGCCCATCAATAGATGACTGGATAAAGAAGATGTGGCACATATACACTATGGAATACTACTCAGCCATAAGAAATGATGACATCGGATCATTTACAGCAAAATGGTGGGATCTTGATAACATGATACGAAGTGAAATAAGTAAATCAGAAAAAACCAGGAACTGCATTATTCCATACGTAGGTGGGACATAAAAGTGAAACTAAAAGACATTGATAAGAGTGTGGTGGTTACGGGGCAGGAGGGAGAGGGAGAGAGAAAGGGGGAGGGGGAGGGGCACAAAGAAAACTAGATAGAAGGTGACAGAGGACAATCTGACTTTGGGTGATGAGTATGCAACATAATTGATTGACAAGATAACCTGGACTTGTTATCTTTGAATATATGTATCCCGATTTATTGATGTCACCCCATTAAAAAAATAAAATTATTTAAAAAATAAAAAAAAAAGAGTGGGTCCTTCCCTTTTCCCTCTAGGATTGCCAGCCCATTTCATTAGGGAATGAAGATAGGGATTCAATGAGACATTCTTGAGGTGGAAATTTTGACCTAAAAATAAAATAGTGGCATTGCAAAGAAAGCACTTAATAGATTGGCAAGAGGTAACTTCAGTCCCAAATCTATGGTCAATCGCAAAGATTGGCATTTAGATTGGAAAAACTCTTAGGATATAACATTTTTCTATTAAAAAAGCTGAAAAACAAAGCTGATTTTCTATGCTGTTGCTACTCACCATTTTATAGTGGCACAACTCCCACCCCAAATGTTGTGGAATTGCATTCAGAATAGATTTGTTTATCAGTTCTTCTACCCTATCTATGTTTCAGCGGCTGATTAGTCTCCCTGGGATGTAGACATATCTCAGATCAAGAGCTGCTTGACTCTTTCCTATTCTTACACATGCATCCCAATATCCACATTACTTATAATAAATGTGCTTATATGTACATATATAAATACATTTGTATGCATATATGTTCCCAATACTATATTCAAAGACACATTCCGAATAGATGTATATAAGCACTCATATACATATAGGAATCCAACCGGATTCCCAGAGGGAAATGTGGAGCACATTGTTAAAATGTCTGTCATCTATGTAAGAGAAACAGAAATGAGCTGGGCATTAAATTTGCATACAGCCCCAAGCACAGAGGTTCCTGTATGTGCACCGTTCTCCTGTTCTTGATGATGGGCATATCTGACAGAAAGATTCTGTCAGGATTAGCTCAGGAAAAACACCCCCAAGGAGATAATTTGAAGACATACTGAGAATTTGCCTCAATACATGAAAATAAACATGAAATCCTCAGCACTCTCTGCACATTGAGAAGTTCCCACCAACACCCCACTGCACACCAGGGGATAATCTACTGGAGCTAATTAGCACACAGTCATACACAAGGTTGTTAGAAGTGGTTGCCACTTAGTATTGATTTAGTTGCTGCAGTGCTTAAAAGAGACTTGAAAAGGTTTTTGTGTAAATGTGGGAGGAAAGAAAAGGAAATAAAAGTATAAAAACAGCTGCAAAACTAAAAGGTGCTAAGGTCTTTTCCCTCCACCCCTGAAGACATTCGGGATAGTTATTGAGAAGCCATTAGTATTCTAGTAAAGAAAGCTTTTTACTTGTTTTGTGTTTCCTTCCACATCAAAATAACCTTCTCTCCCACTCTCTGTCCCTGTCCCATTCCCCCCTCAATGCAGAGTCTATAGGCTATGGCTAAGAAAAAGGGCATGTTTTACTTCATAAGCAAACAGGCTCTTCATTAAATGCTGACATATGGATTGTATCATCCAAAAAAAACAGCTATCTTCTCTCTCCTTGTCTACTTCTCACTTTATTTTATCTTTCTGATTTATGTAGATTTTCCAGCATAGTTATTAATTAGTACTATGTCTTGGGGAAAATTATCAGGGAATAAAGGGCCACAAATAATTCTTTCTTATTAAACTTTGTGACATGATCAGGATAGAAAACATTTAACTACTTAAAAATGTTCTTCCTCAAAGTAAATGTTACGGATGTTATCTTATGAATAAACAATGTCTTTAATAATGATGATAGTGAACTATCACAACTGAGTAAATAGAGAGGCTTTAGCAACCTGCTTTTTATTACTGAAACACGATGGAAATAATGTAGAAAAGACTATTAGTGTAAACCCCATTAAGTCAGGCTTTATGAAAATTTAGAGAGTTGCAATTGATTTTTTTCCCTGACAGAGAGTTTATTAAATAAAATAATAACAACACAAAAGGATTTCAAGGGAGAGAGTGCTTACTTTGAATATGAGAATCCACATTTTATTTTAGCAGTATCGTCTATATCCAAAATAACGAGAAATCATTCTTGATTCAGGGTAATTCTATTTGGCTATATTTTGCTTTCCATTAGTTGAGACACTTTTCTAAAACTAAAACCTACATTGAAAATATTCTATAAAATATATTTTTCCATCAGGTCAAACTAGTTTACAAAATAAAATTCAACAAAAATGCATTGGGATTGAGTGTCTGTTAGGCACAAAGCCTATACTACAGTCTGAGCAGTAAAAAAAGAAAGCCAAATATAACCTCTTCTCCATTCTTTATAGGCTCAAACCCAAGCAAAAAGACAGATACATTTGCAAAAAATTAGGGAATGGCAAACAACTTTATCTGGAGAACCAAGCCTAAATAACCGGTGGTGGTAACTTGGAGTGTTGTGTTGCGCTCTGACACCTGCATGTGCTGGGATGGATTTAAAATGCCTGCCAAGAGAAAGGGCATAAGAAGAGGTGGAATGCAGACAACATCACTGTCAACTCTGGCCTAGAACATAGAATACAAGAGTGGGATTGGACTATATGTACAAAATAAAGTTAGAATGGTTACTGAAGCTTTATTTTCAATACCTTTCAAAAACAACAATTGTTAACAATGGTTTTGGGACCATTAATGTGCCTCCCTATATGAATTTCAGAATGGTTTATGTAGAAAATAAAAGAACAAACAAAATGTTCAATACTAACTCTGCAGATACAAAACTCGACAAGTGTCATGTAAATGTAAGGGAGAGCTCTGAACTGAACACGATACCGGAGAAGAATCTGTGGGTGCTGAGAACTTCCAACGTGGGACCAGCATATCTGAATGAAGAAATCTCATAAAGTAGATGGAAAGCTTGTATTTTTGCCAGAATAAATATTTTATTTTTGCTATATCTCTAAATGTTAAAAAGGATTAGCTGGAGGCAGCTGCTCAGTCCACTCTAAATAGAACAGGTACCAAGCACCAAAAAGGACTACTAAAGATCAGCCTCTTCCTATACGCATTTTGCCTCAGTCTGCTTCTTGATGTTCCCCTATCAACACTGTCATCAACCGGCGTTGGGAACTGACAACGATTTTGTTCTTCATCTGTAAAAGCAGGCGTTGGAGAGATGAGAAACATTTTTAAATATTTCAGGAAATGTGTGGACATTTTATTTTTATTCATTAAATCACTTCTACGCTACAGTCATCTTCTCCAGGAGAACTAAGACCTTCCGGATGTCCCTTCAAGGGGCTGCTTTCCCTTCAGGGTCTCAGGTGCAGAGAGGGTGCAGGGGGACAGGTGGATTGAGAGCGTGGGGATGTCAGTGTCAATAAAATCCTGGCAGCTCCCCGACTGCCTGTTGTAAGAACATTTTTCTGAACCTTCTTCACTCACAAGTTTTACAATACTTTACATTGATATTAAAAAAATAGATCTTTACTGTGTCTTTCACCCCCTCCTCCTCTGGTAATTTCTGGTTTCTTTCTTCAGTCTTTGAAACTCTGCCTGCTTTCCTCTCTCGGTTTACCTCGTCCCTTTCCAATGGATTATATATCCTTCTGTGGAAGGAACCCAGCTGGCTTTTCTATCCTGACTTCACATTAGAATAACCTGAGGGTAGTTAGATTTTACTCATCATACCTGAGCCCTATCCAAGACTAGTTCAATCAGATTCATTGAAGGGCAGAAACTGGTGTGTGGTCTTCAGTACACCCTTGCTGATTCTAGTGAGCACCCAGTAGAGTGGACTGGAGTATGCTGGTGGTTCTTGAAGTGTAGTCCCTCCTCCAGTATCAACACCATCACTGTAAACCTGTTAAAATGCCAGTACTTGAGTCCCACCACCACCCTGCTATATCAGAAACCTGGGGACCAGGGTCTAGATTTCTGTGGCTTCCAGGTGATTCTGAAAAATGCTAACGTTTGAGAGACTGTGTGCTAGATCACTGACATTTGTATTATTTAGTTAAAATCTTGGGTAAGGTCTAATTTAAAGTGTGGTCCCCAACCAGAAGCATCAGGATCACCTAAAAGCTCTACCTTTGGACTACTGAGGTTTTTCATCTGGGTTTTAACAAGATCCCCGGCCATGGCCAGTGGCTAAGTAGATAAAGCATTGGCCCCGGTATATGGACGTCCTGAGTTCAATTCCCAGTCAGGCCACACAGGAGAAGCAGTCATCTGCTCCTCCCCTCTTTCTATCCCCCTTATCTTCCTCTCCCCATCCTGTAGCCAGTGGCTTGACTGGTTCCAGCATGGCCCTGGGCACTGAGGATAGCTCCATCAGAGTGTGACAGTCTGAGGTGCTAAAAATAGCTCAGTTCTCCAGCATCAGGCCCCAGATGGGGTTGCTGGGTGGATCTTGGTTGGGGAGCATGCAGGAGTCTGCCTCATTGTCTCCCCTCCTCTCACCTAAAAAACAAAACAAAACAAAGACAACAATAAAAAAGATCCCCAGGTGATGTGTATGTAGATCAAAGGCTGAGAAGCATTATTCTTTTTTATTTTTATTTTTTTTAAATTAAGTGAGAGACAGGGAGGCAGAGAGACAGATTCCCACATGCGCTTCACCCACAAGCCCCCTACTGGGCCATGCTCTGCTCATCTGGGGCTGCTGCTCTGTTGCTTGGCAACTGAGCAATACTAGTGCCTGAGGCAAGGCCATGGAACCAGCTGCAGGGCCCAGAGCTAACTTTCTCAAACCATTCATGCCATGGCTGCAGAAGGAGAAAAGAGAGAGAGAGAATGGGGAGTGGTGGAGAAGCCGATGGTTGCTTCTTCTGTGAGCCTGACTGGGAACCCCGGACTTTTACATGCCTGGCCGACACTCTGCCACTGAGCCAACCGGCCTGCGGCGAGAAGCACTGTCCTAAGAACTTATTCAGTTTCATGCACTCTGCCAAGGAGTTGGCTGTTATGATCTTAATTAGTAAACGTAATAGTTATTCAACTCTCAAAATGGAACCCACTTTTTTCAATGTGGTGCCATGTCTAAATCTTGTTTTATACTTCTGTTTCTGTTCAAAAGGTTTTTTTCCCCACATTTTCTGAGAAAATGAAGAAATAAGATAAAAATTCCTGATGTTTTCCTTAGTTCTGAGATGTACCCATGTTATGCAATGGAAATGGGATCTGAGGATTGATGGAGAACAAAGACGGTTCTTTGCTCTGTGTCCTCTTCACACATGAGACCTCTAGGGTAAAACAAAAATCTTTATTGATTGTATTAGGAGAGAGCAACGAGCGTGCATTGACATGTTTATTGGGGTGGGTAAGTTAGAGAGAGAGAGGAAGAGAAATGTCATCCTCATCAAGTCAAGTTCATCACCCCGTAAGGCCAAGCCCTGGTGTGAGGATGCCTCTGACTTCTCTATAACAGAGGGAGCTCTGTTGTTCTTGTGATTATTCTAAATGATGAGAATGAGTGTAATGGCAAAAGATCACAAACCCACCTGCTCAAGCACCTGTTTTTCCACTCTTCTATTTTCACCTGCAACTTCAGCCTTATTTAGCTCAGATAAGAACTGATCCCTTGAAACTGCAGGTCCTCTGCATGTCTGGTACCCTAGCCTGAGCCTTGATTTGGGAGGGGTGGTGAGCAGGTGGCGAGAAAGACTATCAGATTATCTACTTTTTCAGCTATAGAAAGAATGTTTTCAGAATTGAAAAGAGCATACTACAAAATAATGTTTTAACAGTATAACTGAATCTGATTAAAACCAGCATGTAAATCAACTACACTTAATAAATAAGCACGTATGTCATTTAATCTTATAATCAGAAAGTTTTGGAAAAATAAAGAAGGATTCAATATCAAATGTGTAATATTAAGAAATGAAAAAGCCTGCTCACCACTTTAAAGTTATTTTTCTTATCCCAGTTTCACCATTAGGTTTGAAACTCCTTAGTCACTCAAGTTACTTCTTCCTGAGCTTCTCCTCGCTGCCCCCCAGCCCCGGGGTTACCCTGTGAGAAAAATGACTTCTCTATCTACCGCTTAAGATGTGAATATGTTGTAAACCAGCTGCAGCTCTACTAACCACTGATCCATGGACACAAAGGCTATGCTTCACAAACAATAAGCTCTTCTTGTTACTGAAACTGCACTCTGTAACCTTTGCGTGTATTATAAAAAGTGGGCATGTCAGGTCCAAAATGCAATCACAGCCATGAGTTTCTTATGATTGAATTAATTTCAAACTTTAGAAAAGTAGTTGAAGTTTTATCAACAAAGGTGGTAACCAGTGATATACAATTTCTAGGAGTATGGGGTAATATTCTCAAAACAAGAAGCATCATCTTGCCAATTTGGTCAACAGCCGAAACTTAAAATGCTGTCAGTATGAAATATGTTGACATAGAGGTGACAATCAAAGGTTAGTTTCTCTTCTATTTAAACCTAATATTTAATTTAATTTAAATATAAATATCCATATTAAGAAGTACAATCATTCAGAAACAACTTGTTTAAAGGACCCCTGAACTCTATATTTTCCTTAGTTCTGAGATGTATCCATGTTACGCAATGGAACATCTCTGCATCCTCTATTGAGAATAAACCAAGCTCTATTCTCAAAAATTCATTAAATTCCTTGGTAGCAAAGGAATACACATAGGGATGAAGGTTTATGATTTTTTGGAACTCCACAAAAATAACATGGAATTAGACATTCATAGGTATGAAATATTAACCTAACAGTAAAATATATTGATGAGATTTCAGTGCAATTAAAATCCATTTCCCTCCTCAGTAAGATGTGACTTAATAAAAATATAAGTGTTTTCACAGTCAAGCCCCAACCAGTTTTGAATCTTAACCTAGATTAGACCCTGGACATTTAGTGAGCATTCAGCCAATGTGAGGAAGGACAGAATGAACCAAAGAAGGTCAAAATTGGGCAAATAGAATGGTTAACAAAAGAGAATTATCTTTCTGATAGAAACCGAAAGTGATATTTTGAATTTTTTTTTCAATATTTAGAGTTTAAAATTATCATGTACTATTTTCAACCCATTAATTAGAAATAAAGGTATATTTTAGTATGTGCTTTGCAACTGTTGGAATTAATACACTTATCTAGAAATTAATACACTTATTCTAGAAAACAGCTGAAAAGAAAGAAAACAATGCTTTTGCCATTTAAAAAATATATGTATATACAATGGCACTTTGTAGTATTTGTTTGAAAATAAAAAATCACAATAACAATGTTGACTCTTTTGGTTTTTAACTACTTTTTTAGAAATACGATTAAATAAGTCTAAACTGGTAAAGGTTTTGAAATACTGACAGCAATTGCCTCACTGCATGTGAGAGTCCCTGACTTCAGAAGCACATTTTTCATAATCTTTGCTATATAAGTATTAAAATGTTATTCTATATTTTAGAAGACTTGTGGATATCCTTTATATGAGAGATTATATGAGAAATAAAGTATTATGTTTAGAAAAGAGGCCTTATGATTTTCAAGATTCCAGGTTATACACCCAGCCATTTGGCTGTCTCCCACCTACATGGGGTCACGATGCAAAGTAAAGTCACCTCTGAGCGAAATTGTGAACTTCAAGGCCAGATAATTGCATAAATAATCTGTAGGCCGCAGACCATCATCAAAGTCTGGAATTTATGCAAATAACATTGTTACATTGAACAGATCTGTAATGGTGTAAGCTTCTCTACCCTAAATAATTGAATGAATGGAAAGCTTTCTATGGTGCAAGATTGCTACCTACAGGCCAAACTGCAGAATGACATACAAGACGGTTGGGGTGGAGGGGAAAGAAAGTGAAAGGATTCTTTTATAATGACATGTAAGTTATTGCTGACAAGTAGATAAGCCCAGGAGCATGTAAGACTGCATAATAAACATTAGGACCTGCATTGACAGTTTTTGTTTTAAAACTACTATTCAGTTTTAGAGTTTACTATTATTTCTCACTTTTTTCTTCTCGGTGTTTATTTTCTGAAAAATATTAATTGCTTTTCTGATACGGAATAAGTTTTCTTTCAATAATGTGTTCAAATAGCTCTGAATGTATACTTATTTAATAAATAGGTTCTACGTAGAATCTAAATTTATGATTTTAATTGTATTTTGTAGAGTGATGACTCACAAAATTTGAAATTAATTTCTGTGGTTCAAACAAATCTTGTTGGGAGGCATTGATGGGGGAGGGGACTGTTTATATATTACACATTCCCTGATTCTATAAAGCTTTTAAAATTCATTTTTTCAATAACTATCTACTGGCAATATTTAGAGTAATTTAAAGATTATGTATATTTTAAACTATATTCCTTCTTTAAGAAAATACCAAATACATTAGTTATGAAGCTCAGACAATAGTTCATCTTACAATAAAGGAATCTGATATTTTACTTGCCAAGAGATATCAAATTTATACTGAGTTCTCAGTAATTTATATAGCAGCTTACATATTCTAAAATTCTGAGAGTTTATCTTTAAAACGATAAGACAAGTTATTAGAAATACATTTCCCTTTAACTATAAAGAAATTCCAACCCTGAAGAGAGTAGATTTCAAAACTGAATAATATATTATGGTTAAAACATATCAACAATCTGTTACACCATATGTACAAATAAACATATCCCACTATTACTGCATATGCCATAAATGAGGCCAATGAAACATCTGAAAAGGTAGAGTAAATTCTTTCTCATACTGTTATAGACACTAAAGAACATTGTCAACATTTTCTAAGATATCCATAAAGGAAAGCTATTATCATTCTTTAACACTGTATTTTTTATAGTTCAAACATTCTGTTTGCCCATCTGATAAAGATGTTCCACACATCCTTAATTTTAAACATAATTTAGAATATATTCAGGTTGAATAAGGAAAGAACAGTATTCTTTTTAATTGGATTTTGGTTTTCAATAGTAAAATTTTATTTATAAAACATCATTAAAATATTTAGATGTGCCCTGGCCAGATAGCTGCATTGGTTAGAGTATCAGCCCGAAGTTGCTGGTTCAATCCCTGGTCAGGGCACATACAGGAATGGATTGATGTTCCTCTCTCTCTCTCTCTCTCTCTCTCTCTCTCTCTCTCTCTTTCTCTCTCTCTCCCCCTCCCTCTCTGGCTAAAATTAATTAAAAAAATTTAGATGTTATAATCTAAGGTGAAATTCCATTAAAGAGTCTAAATATAACAAAATCATCAATAAAAAGGCATTGTACTAGTAATAAATATGCTATTTTATTCTGCTTTATAACCGACTGTATATGGTTCAGCATTTTTCCCAACTAAAGTATAAATTTTAAGCAATTAGGTGATGTAATAAATGAGTGTCACAGAATCTGTAACTTTAAAAGCGGAAGTGGTAAAGGCATCGACCCACAGGTGGTTTTACGCTGTTCTTAGAGTCTCACAAGCCGCCGATGTTTTATATATGGAGTTTAAGTGTATATAATCATAATATAATTATGTAATGATTAACTTCATTCTATTTTATTTTAATTTAGTAGATAATCTTTTTATTAGAATCAGTTTTCTATAAAATTGTTCAGGAAAATTTTTAATAAAGATTGAGGACAAACTATAATTTCTAAAAGCAAATTCATAAATTTTAATTCATCTAAAAATATTTTTTCTCTTACGTAGCTCTCAGTAAATTTCATTGTTACTTGCCAACTGACATATAATTGGTCAGTCAGGATGATTGTGAACAGAATTAGTGAAAATGTTCCAAATGTATGAGTGACCTAAGGGTAAGAAAAAGTTTTTAATATTGCCTTCTTAGGCAACATAGATTGTAAAGGGGCAAATAAATTCATATGTAGTCCTAATTCTACTCTAACATAATTATAAGCTATAATAAGAGATAAGACTTTTCCTATTTGTATTTAAGGTTTTAGGAACAAAATATAAAGCTGAATAATAAAAACTGTATTGTGCTTGGTACTAATCCTAAAGCAATCTATCAAAATCACCTAAAATTACTGATCATAAGAAATACTGTCATTATTCTGTGGCATAATTGTAATGTCAGAGCACTGTAGCTTACTGCATTTATGTGTAGTTTTAATGTGAATTGTGTATTGAGGAAATTGCTCATATATGCAACATAACTTTTTTTCTTAGCTTGTAATATTGTACTTGTTTTTTTCTTATTTGCGCATTTTCATTGTTCTCATACTGAACATGAATGAAT
The DNA here is from genome assembly GCF_036850995.1 of Saccopteryx leptura. Lineage (NCBI taxonomy): Eukaryota > Metazoa > Chordata > Mammalia > Chiroptera > Emballonuridae > Saccopteryx > Saccopteryx leptura. Next base: position 151,670,718 of record NC_089506.1, read on the forward strand.
TCTAAAACTAAATTTACATTATTACTATGAATTCTGAACATATCAGGACTCTTGCAAGCGAGGGATGTTACTTTTATATTTGTTACATTCTCTGCAAAACTTACTGGTAACATCCTTTCAGAAAATGCCAGCCAATAAAGTACACTAAAACAATTTTCTTTTTAAAAGCACAGTGATATTTGGCATCATTCACTATTTTCAAAGCCATAAAAGAACAGATAACAAATATATGACTCACAAATGATCAATTAAGAAAACTAATCTGGTTCAGCAGCTGCACTCATGTAAAAAGATGGGTCACTTGTCACAAACCAATAAAGACTACTGTTTATGAATCCAGTATTTGATTTTATCATATGTTGGACAACTTAAAATGATTTTTAAACCACATTACTTTTTGGAAAGAAAAATGCTATAAAAGTAAACAAGGGGTTTGGGGGGAGAAGACACCAGATGTGTAATCTGATATCCTTAAAACAATTTATATTCTGACATTAAATCTAGCCTACAAATCTAAGTCACTGAAACCTAGTCAGCAAGGAGAGATGCCGGAGAAAGGATCCTGCCGTGTTCCAGAGAATGGAAAGTAGCAGACTGTTAGTATGGCTTCCATTGTATTTTTCCTTTGGACGTGCCATCCTGATGGCTGGAAATTTGCAGCTATCATGCTTCATTATGCAGGAAAATTTAAACTCCGTGCGCGCGCGCGCGTGTGTGTGTGTGTGTGTGTGTGTGTGTGTGTGTGTGTGTATAAAGATAAGTGTTGGTTGTTACACTTCTCATGTGGGTACATGCTCTTGCTTAGTTTGTATTACACAGAGAAAAGCATCATGAGGCTACCAAGCTCTTTATGACCTATTCTCTTCCAGGTTGTTTAAAAGAAGGAAGAGGTCCAATTCTCACCAACGCCAGGAAGAACATTTGTGTTCTGGGTCTACTTTCATGCTCTACCTGCTCTCTGATATCCCAATTACAACTTTTTTACACCTGCTTGTAAATAAGGACTTGAATGGCAAGGAATACTTGGTCCACAAAGCCAGTGATAAAATGTGCATAATGTTATCAGATGATACAGAGCACAGGTGAATAACAGTAACATAAAATATGGCAGACACAGGCAAAGGGTAGCAGGGACCATAATGCACATAACAGAAATCCCAGGAAAATCATGTGCCCAGGTGGGTATCTGGTGGAGAGACTGAAAGAAGGGTGGGTTTAAGGGTAGATAGGTGGTCACATTCTACAGACATAATTGACAATGAGCTTTTTACCATTTAAGATTCTTTTCCTCTCCTTACTCACTGAAGAAACTCTAGAAACCCTGAAATAAATGGAAAAATAAAAAGTCCAAAGGCATAGTTATCTATGACAAAACACAGCAAGAAAAATTAAATATTAAACCCTTTGAACTCTAACAGCTTGTTTGAGGTTGGGATCATGAATTTCGCTTGAAGTGGGGCTCATGAATGTTCTCTGATAAATTTCTACTTGGACTCTGAAAAGAAGTGAAAATGAGGTGGGGGACCAACATAACTAACTGAGTATTCAATTATGGCAACTGCTAGCTAATGAAGACCTATTACAGCTAGTTTTTTAATAGAAAATGTGCCAATTGACTAGGCTGGCACTCAGAGCAAACATATAGCCAAGCTGTTTGATGACCTAGTCTGGTTCCATGTCCGTGACGAACTATAACATCGTCAAAGTAAGTGTTTCTGTGACTACTGAGCTTGCTGACTAGGAGTGGGTGACCAACCTGAGGGATGAGTTTATCCAAATAACAGATGATCCACTAGTCCCCACACTGTGTGACCTGGAAACTCATCAGCTGAAGTATGCTTACTTGTCCCTTACTCAAAACATTCATGTTCTCAGCCTTGGTAAAGCTTGAATCTATAGCTTGGTAAAGCTCGGTAAAGGTTTGTAGGTGGCGAATATTGCATAGAATTTTTTTTAATTAGAAAGGATACATAAACCCATGAATCTAATCTTTTTATGCAAGGAAAACAAGTCAATATACTCCAATCAGCTCTGAGTCTAATATAAAACCTCATAAAGTGATTATAGTAATTTTCGAAGTTTCTGGATAGGGCTAGTCTCGAAGTCAAACACAATTTTTATAGTAACTTTCTATTTCATCATCCACAATTTTAGACAAAAACTTTATTTTCCAATGTCATTCTAAACTAAAAATTCAAAACAGATGTTTGATGCAAAAGCTGTAACCAAAATATTCCCCCTTATAACCTGCAACTCCGATAAGACTTCCCTCGGAAATATAATGGTTACATACCTCTTGTACGGCTTTAACAAACCCCTATTTTCTTCTTTCTGCACCATACAATGTGCAGTCTATTTGCACTCATTCAGGACTAAATTACAGATAAAGTTACAGCAAATTTGTTTTCTCAAAAAAGCAGTAAGCCCTAATATCCCTTGAGTAATAAAAGCCTTGTCTTTCATTCAGAACGAGAACTGGCATAATATTCTCCAAGAAACAAACTCTACTTCCTGTGACAATGGACCTGTTCTTAAAATTCTGAATGGGATACAGCTCAATTTGCAGGTGTTCAGGTATAAAGGTAAAAGGGCATTTGACCCCCCAACTGGCAATTATTGCTGTGGTAGGTAACTTCAGTCTCCTAGTTATATCATTCTATTAGATAAGCTGCCAGAATTTTCAGTTCTGAGTTACAGAGGTAGGCTCAAGTGAATCAATAATTTATACAGATATATCTCATTCATTCTGATGGTATAAAGATACATACTAACAGCCTGCTGCAGCCACGGAAGGAAGCCAGAAAGACATTATATAAAAAGAAAGAGAGAAAAAGAAACCCATTTGTCTGTGTGAGCAAAACCTTTACGTAATAATGACCTAATGGCTTATTAATTTTATTTTTCAATTGTTTTAATAAATACTGTGATGAGATAAATAAGCTCTTTATGAATTCCAATAAGGTTGCTCTGGTGAATATTAAGCTAACATTTAAAACTTTCAGATTTATTTTTAAATACAAATTACAAATATTTTTATAATACAAACCATTTGAAGAAATTCATGCACCTAAGTTTACATTTACTAGCTGATAAATCCCTCAAATATTTTATTACTAAATTTTAGTACAAAATTACCTTTTAAAAGATGAGAATCAAATATATTTAGGGACTATACACTAAGAGTCTTGTTAATATAGCCTTATGCTGTTAATCATTACCTGGGGAAAATTATATAGTGTTTTATTCACTATATTATGACACTTTTATTAACTCATAATCCCTGTGCTAACAGTGGTACCTTGAACAAATTATAATTAAGAGAACAGCAAATATTAAAAATGCCTACTTTAAAATTCCTCAATCATGTTAAAGGGAATCCTCTAACACATGAGTTCCTCTAAAGGAGAACAGTACCAAAAACAGCATGGTTACACTGTAAATTAATAATAGCCTAGACGGCTTAAACAATGCTGCCATAAGTGCCTCTTGTCTCGTCCTTAAGGATGAAGGAAATTCGTGACTTAAAAACATGATAAAAAAAAAAGTCTCTCCTAGCAATTTTAATTGTAAACAGTGACTGTTTCTTGACAGATCTGAAAATTTGAGGATAAGATACATTAGAAGTTGGTCCCTTGCCTATTTTACCTCTTTAATTTCAAGGGCAGACATGGGTCTGGCTTGGACACATGAGCCAATGGCATTCAGATTTGGTTTAGGAAGTCTTTGTGAAAAATCAATTAGGGCAATAGATCCAATGAGAAGGATGATAGCATTTAGAGGTAATAGTAAGGTACCATATTTTCCTACACATAGAGAAAATAGCTTTTCCCTTCTTTTCCAAGAATATTGGGAAATAGAACAGATGAGAACAATCAAAAAAATAAATAAATGGAAGTGCACACATGAGAGAAAATGAGAGAAAGGGAGAAACTAATCTCTGGTCTCTACCTAAAGTCCTTCTGCCTTTCTATGATATACTCTGGGGCTGCTGCTGTAAACAGTTAACATTTCTGGCCTTCCAAGAAAATATTACAAGTCCCTTAAAAGTACAGAGAGGAAGGAGACATAATGGAGTACCCTATTTCTGACAGTCAAGAGGGAGAGAAGAGAAATGTTCCCACACTGATCTCATTAAGATGACGAAAATAATGAGTGTGAATCTTATGTAGAAATCTCACAGTAGATAGAAGAGAGCATAAATGTACCCCACGTTTACCCTTTTATGATGCCTGATATACTACATTTATTCTCAGCTTCATCTGATACTACTGCTGGGAGTTTCTGTTACAATATTACAGCTTTAACTTCAAGTTTTGCCGCTGAAGTCATCTGAGTCAGTCATTCAACAGAATTTTATTGAGTGTACATGAAAACGGGGAAGATCTGTTAATGGCAACTGAAATGCATCTCAAGCAGAACAGCCTGAATTTATTTCCTGTCACTGGTTCTAGTAATGGATTAAAAATACTGACAAATGGCATTTTTAAGTTTACAATCTATTTTATTTCCCAGTTCCTTAAACATAGGTTAAACATTCTAGTCAATTAGAAATAGAACCTAGGTATTATTAAATGTATCTCCAGTATATTTTTGGAGGAAAAATCGTGCATTTTCAGCAAACACTGACAGGATATTTTTCTTTGTGATTTATCTCTCTTTCTTAGGTCCAACATAGAGTATTTTCAATTAATAATTTTAAGCTAAATCATTTTTTTCAAGATGAATACATAGCACTCAGAAACAAAAAATTGTGTTGCTGTGATCCTGTACATTATTCAAGCCTAAATGATCCACAGGCCCTTGTAGTTAAGGACTTCTAAGCATTTCATACAAATGATTTAATTTAGCTTTCTTTCTTCACTCCAGTAACTCCAATTGCAAAAAATTATAGCAAACTATACCTCGCTTTATATAATGAAGTGGGCAACACCCTACAAGTTCTAGTAATGTCTCAAAATATGCCCAGATTATTTAGGACAAGAACAGTACAATGAAGCTGGATCACCAGCTTTTCTACTTTTTTTTTTTTTAAAGAGAGAGAGCAGGGAGAGAGAGAGACAGGAACATCGAGCTGCTCCTGTATGTGCCCTGACTGGGGATCGAACTGGCAACCTCTGTGCTTCAGGACGACACTCAAACCACCCGCGGCCAAGGCTCAGCTTTTCTAAATAATTCATAACACATACATCTTTTCCCTGGGATTTATTTAGTCTAATAGAAATTTTGGCATGTACAGGTTCATCTTGGCTACAATTAAATCAATATGGATCAATATAGATGGTTTACACTGTTTAAGCAACTCGGTGATGTTTAAAACCTGGGAAATATATTCTTAATGAGTCTACATTTACTTTTGGGAATAAGTAATTTATACTACTTCGAGGCCAAATGACATTTCTAAACTTGTCTAAAATGTACCTCACTTAGACACACAGTAACTCTTTAAGAGTTCTTTATTACCATACACATATATCTGCACAGTGTTTTTGGAGTTATCGTGTGCTATGATCTCAACTAATAGAAAAGTTCATCAAAACATAAGACACACACTTATTACTTAAACTACAGGAATAATACTAAGCAAGGTGAACACAGATTTACTATTTTAAGTAGGCAATTCCAGCCCTCCCAAATCAACAGGTTCTTTAACAGGAAATACCAAGGACTGGTAGTCTAATTTTATACTCTTAGAACTCGACAAAACAATGTCAGACATGTGGCTTTTCTTAATTAAGGACAACTTGACTTATGAACCTCAGGATATAAAAATAGATCTCTCTCTTTCTCTGTCCCTGTCCCTCTGTCTCCCTGTCTCTCTCTGCTCTTCCTGTCTTATCAGTGCTGCTGTCTTTGTGGCATCCATCACCTGCAGGTGGGGGCGAGGGAGTGTCAGTGTGGCGGGAAGTCCTTTACCTTTTAGCACTTTAATTTCCTCTACTGTAAAATGATCTCTAAGCTCCCTTTCCAAGTGTAGTATTCTATGACAATATCTGCATCTTTCAAAGCCCATATAATCCTTACCTTTGCCGGCCCCATGCCTTTGCCAATCAGAAGGTGCGCTATCCTGAAGCTGGACAGATGTGTTCTTAGCATCCTGAGCACCCGCTATGGTTCCATTGAATCTACTTCCTACATGTAATGTTGCTATTTTACTACTAGTCCTCTATGTAGGGCTCAACAGGCATTGTGAGTGCTTTTATGTCATAGTCTATGACATTGCTACTATGGGGAAATGTGTTCCGAGATCTCAGTAACTGCCTTACAAAACAGACTTTTACATCTTATTTGGAAGTTGGAAGTCCATATGAACAATATTTAGGAGTTAGAAACAGAACCGTAGTAGAAGACTTATACTCTGAGAATTTTATATATGAAGGAAACAGTACACAACCACACAAACTAGTAGACCCTAGGTTTAAAGGTCTCTCTTAGAAATAACAGCTTCCTGATTGAGGTATAATAGGCTTTTGCAACAGAAGAATCAAACTCTATTTAAAATAATTTAAACAAAACCAGGTAAGTTTTCAGTATTGCTGCTTACCTAGAAAAGGTGAACTCAGTTATCTGAGCTTCTATATTGATGAATTAATTTTCTCTCAGTAACAGTCATCACTTTACTAATATCACTTCAAAAACATAATACCTCTTTTATATAACCTGTGTACTCTACTCTGTGGATAATTAATGGACTACTTTAAGCCTGGGTGATCTATTACTTTAAATGAAATCAAAAAGATTTCTTAAATTAACTAAGGGGAATAGTATTTAATTCACTAACACTTTATGACAAAACTGGATGCTATGTTCTTGTTTGATACATGTAAGCACTGCCTGGAGTCTGCTCGGTAGGAACTGTATAGAATGCTAACTATGGAAAATGCGGTAGAATTATTAATATTTGTATTTGGTGAAGTGGGATATAAAACATCATATATTTGCATAGTATTGATAAATTACAATAGTAGAAGTTTTTCTATTCTTGTGGGGAACTGGGGCACTTGCCTTGCAGAACAGCCAGTAGAACATGTATCTTGACTGTTTCAGATGACTTTCCTACACTACAACCTTTTATTTTCTTCCCCTTCCAATGAAGATCTAATAGGTAATTGAGCCTAATTAAGTATGCTTTTATATCTCTGACATAATGATATTCACTTAAGGAGATAAAGATTATCTATTAGTCATAAATATAGTGCAAAGTATGGACAAAACCCATCCAACCCTCATAATGAGAGAGGTTATATTACTTAGGCCAGAACTAAATGTTCACCCCACTTCTTCATTTCTGTAAAACACGACAATATACCCTTGGAATTGGTGGACAAAAGAAAACTCTCATATGGGTTTTCATAAGGGGAAGATTTAATTCTTCTATATCTATGAGGCCAAACAAAATTTTTCTTTTAGATGGACTCCAATGTAGTCAGTGATTATGTACAGAGATTACAAAGTCTTTTTCTCCAGACTAAATATTTATACGGATAATTTGCATTGTATGGAAACTACAGTAAATCCAAAATAGACTTTATCATCAACAGTATGAGAATAAACATAGTTAAACTCACATTAAACTTCATTTAGGGCATGTATTTTCAACAGAGGCTATATAGTACCTATAGGGGCAAAAATTATATTTTTTTGAGGGGAGAAAAATATCTTAAGATATCACTATGATTTGTGGCCCTCTGAAACTCAATACTCCCTGACAAAATCTTATTCCTTAGTATTTAATTCCTCTCACTAAATTAAATAAAAAGTTTTCTAAGATGGTGAATATGAAAAAAAGAGTTGAAAAGCACTGATTTAAGATTTTTAAAAGCCAGGAGTAAAGAAGGTAAAACATATGGCAACAGAAAACGATTTGACTTTGGGTGATGGGCACACAATGCAATCAACAGTTCCAATGCTATAGAGATGCTCACCTGAAGCCTATGTATTCTTATTGATCAATATCACCTCATTAAATTTAATTTCTAAAAGGTAAAGATTTTTAAAAGCCCAGTATTATCTCTAAAATGTTTTATTCCATCCTTAAAATTAGGGTTGACTTTCATTTTTACCAATTACTGTCTACACTTGATATAACTTCCACCTTTCCTTGCTTTTCTCTAATTTTTTTCCATTACCTCCCTTTGAGCCCGTAACTGATGACTGGTGTGAACATGAGCAATGGTCATCTTCAGTCTGTTACTGATCTCCAGAGTTACCTCTGGCTGAGTGTGGGACCTCTGCTATGACAGCCAAGTAGGAGACGTGACACAGAGGCCTAGCATAGTCTCATTGTGTCGAGACTGACCACTGTCTTTACATCCAACTCTGCTGTCATATTCAATTGTGGTAAGATGGCAAGAAAGGAGATAATGAAAAACAGGAACAGCTTTCTTAACAACATTTCAGGTTAACTTCTCACTTGGTAAATTAACTCTAATACATTAATAATTCTAAGGTTTATCTTCATAGCTGGTCAAAATTGAACAAATTGGACAACAGAAAGTATTCTACTCATATTTCTTAATATTTAGTTGATACAAAGGGGCATGAAAATATGTGGAGAGTGAACTTACTGGCTAGACCAGGGGTAGTCAACCTTTTTATACCTACCGCCCACTTTTGTATCTCTGTTAGTAGTAAAATTTTCTAATCGCTCACTGGTTCCATAGTAATGATGATTTATAAAGTAGGGAAGTAACTTTACTGTATCAAATTTATAAAGCAGAGTTACAGCGAGTTAAAGTATATAATAATAATTACTTACCAAGAACTTTATGTTGGATTTTCGCTAAGTTTGGCAGAATAAATCTTTATAAAACAACTTCATAGTTAAATCTATCTTTTTATTTATACTTTGGTTGCTCTGCTACCACCCACCATGAAAGCTGAAATGCCCACTAGTGGGCGGTAGGGACCAGGTTGACTACCACTGGTAGAGTATAATAATGACTGTATTTCCAACATGTTATAATCTTTCAGAAGTTATTACTCTTATTTTCCAAAATTTTACTAAAATAAAGTATATAATTAGCTATTTTTTTTTCCAAAACACTTTACATAAAAATATTTTGTAATGGAATATGGCTTGCTAGTTTGTTCAGAATGCATGTCCCTAGCAATTTCAATTAGACATGGAAAGTAGGAAATTATCCAAAGGATATGAACTTTGCTTTAGAAATCTGGGGACAGACAGTAAGACAACTCTGATTTTATTATTTTATAATTTTTAATCCTTAGTTAACTCTGTTTTAAGATCTGGACCATGCAACATGGTTTTGAAGAATGTAATAAAGGTCTTAAGGTTTAAACTAGCTGATAAGTAATGGAGGAGGCTGCTGGAGGGAACGGGACAGCAGCCACGCAGCACGAAGGCGCTGCAGTCAGGTATGGCTGCCCTCTCCACACCCACTTCACTGTAGATACCATTAAGGTTCATGAGAAGGCTAATTCTTAGACTCATACCATAGTTATTTTGCTGATACCTATGGTTCACGTTTGATTATAATATAGTACAATGGCACTATATCTTAAAAGAAAGTGAGACAATTCTTTTTTTCCCAAATTAACCACTGACAAAAGGTCCCCAGATGACAGCATCTTACTTCTTCCTGCTTTGGCAGACAAAGAAGGGAGAGTAGAGATAATAGAATGTGTGTGATGTGCTATAAGAATTAAATTCTTATTATAAATATAAAAAAATGTGAGAGAAATAAGCTTAGTAGTTTACTCTGTGGCTTTGTGATGATCTTTCTCCAAAGAGCAGGAGGCCCTTTTGCTGACTTCTATGAAAACAAACCAGAAAGTGCATTGGCATCATTTAAAGAGAACTAAATAGTGATTTGAGGAGGTGCTGTATCTGTTTACATTAGCAGCTACAAAAACAAAATGGAACTCTAAACTGACCCAGAACATCATTTGTCCAGAAGGATTAAAGGAGAAGTCTAGTCAAAATACTTTGTTCCATTTAATATCTGATTTGTTACATTTCCTGAGTCAGGGTGATTTCTAGCTAATTGTGATCAATCCTAAAACTAAATTTGCTTTCAAATCATGGTTTTTGATGCAATTGTAAGAATTTATCTGCAATGCTTTGTAAAAGGCATCAATTGAGAAAATTTTATTTTTCAGAGGCCAATGGTTGAAAAAAAAATTCTCCCTTGGAATTCAGATAAATTTGGGGAAATATATATTTTGCATAGCAGCTTGAAGTGCCAGCATGCCCATGTGAATTAAGCATACAATCTCTTCACTGAGAATAAAAATTTAGTACTAGAATCTTCTAGGTGTCGATAATTTTTTGACTTTGTAAAAGAAATTGTAGGCAACTTTGGATGTATGCTATCTTCTAAATCAATAAAATTCTATATAGGCTTTCTTATCTCACACATTTGTGAAGGCAATGTTTAAAATACTTTTAAAATGTGTATACATTAAATTGGGAGTATTGTTCAGTAAGCTTAGTAAGTGTTTATATCAGAGGAAGGCATAAGTAAAGAAGGCCTTGGAATTTTAGATTTATATAACTTCAGGAAAAATCGATAATACAAGGGTAGGACCAACAGTTGTAGATAATTTTGCTTTAGTAATTTTTCTTTGATTTTTGGAGGTTCTTTTGTTTTGCTATTGCAGAGAAGTAACAATTTTATATCTGGAACATTTCCAGTTTTTCTGCTAATCCTAAAATTAAATTGTAGCAACAACAATAAAAACCTTCTACCAAAATTACTTGTAAACTGCCATGGATTGTTGCATAATGTTGTTGGTGTGGTATTATTGATGTCTCTGGAATTTTTCAAATAGAAATTTCTGTTGGAAACCTAAAGTTACCTTCCACACGTAGTGCGACCAACCACCCTTTATTGCTTAGTAATCTGAACGCTAAGACTTGACCTACAGGTAACGTAAATGTGCCTTTGTTTTCACATTAATATTTCCCCTTAAGCAATGCTCCCTTTTTAGTCTCTGATCCTGAAAGTCACTTAAATTGTCCTTAGTTTTTTTTATAATAACGTCTAGAAGAATTCCTATGTTGTTTAGTAGCAGCAGGTTTTCTACAGAGGAAGCACTAGAGGTGCCCTCCAGAGCTGGCTGACTGCAGAACATTGCATTCTATCCCATCACCTCTGCAAGCCACTTCCTCCTCCTCTGCTCCTGCTTCCTCCATTGTCTTGTCTTTTCTTTTTATCATTTAGCTACTCAGAGCTGCCTCATGTCATTCTTTGCACACATCATCTCTGTTCTTTCTCTTTTCCTGTATAATGGCCCAGCTTTTCTGAAAGTAACTGTTGTCCAGAGTGTGATCCTTGACTAAAATGGGGATTGAATGAAGGTGGAGCACAAATTATTTGGAGGCAAAGGAAAACCTGGCATTTGAAAAGGACCCAGAAAGGAATGAGTAAGGAGCCAGAGTGGCCCGGATGAATTGCTGTAGAGGAAATTCTCAGTTTTGACACAAAAGTAACACATGGGCAACAAGGAAAACCTAGGGATAGAATCTCCGAAGGAAGCCTGTCTCATAGGTTGGTTAGTATACAGTGAGAAGCCAGTAGCAGCCCTCAAGATCTGAACAGAAACAAATGTGTTTTATGAGTAACAGTTAAGCATTCATGCCGTTTTGGAGCACACGGTTCTTTGAAGAGTTGACATCCTTCATAATTCATGTTCATTGTTCCTCTAAGTAAAATATGTGCCTCCCTGTAGTTATTCTGTTAGGAATTGTACTTTAAAGGCAAGAGGACATTTTTGATAATGCACATCTTAAACTTTTCATTAAACTACCAAATTTAAATTCTACCTTTTTGTGCACTCTGACATTTTTGTCTGGCATTTTCATTAATTTTGCGACATACATAAATGTAGCTGAAATGTTAACTGATCAATACTTTGTCTCTCTCATGTAGCACTAGCACTCTGTTCCCTAAGGACCACACAGCAGAACAGAAATTAAATGTGTAAAATATCAAATGTTAATGTTAAACACAGCGGCACTTACTGTATAACGACAGAAAAGGCTAAAACAATTCCAAATGGACAGATGGTACCACAAATTATCTACAATCACATCTAAAGATTAAAGTTTGTCCTGTAAAATAATTCTCTGACGCACACTGAAGTGTGTCCTTTTACTGATAGCTCAGTTGTCCAATTATTTCTGTGCTCATTACAGTGAGAAATGACAGTACTGAAAAGAGAGAGAATGTGCACTCCTTTTTCCCCCGTGTTGCACCCCCTGACATCCATGAGAACACAAATGTCTGGTCGAGAGCCTGATGAAAATTAGGCCCGATTTCTGCGACATTTCCACGTCTACAGTAGACGATTTTAAAAGACAAGCGGTGCCTTCTCCACCAGATCCACCCGTGTTCGCGCTAGGCATACAATATTCATAATAAAATTTAAAAACCTAATTCGTAGCGCAAAACCAAGGACATTTGCTAGGAATGTGTTTGCTTATATTGTATCCATCACCCTCCAGGACTATTTCAGCTTCTACTGTCGTCGGCTGGCGTTAAGTGCTCCCCCTAGCACACAGGGACCCGGCTAGAGGCTGGAGCGGCTCTAACCCTGCCTTTCTCATTCTCTCCATTTTACTTGACATTAGGACAAAAAGTTATTGTTTTCCTGTTTCTATCTCATTAGTCTAGATTTATTTGTGGATAGTATATTAGAAAAGAAAAATAAAACAGAATAGAGAAAAGGCACTTAAACGTTTTAAAGTTGACTGATCTGGGCCTCAGATCATCCCGCATACCCATACAAATGCGCATGCTCCATGAGCCGCTGCATTGACGAAAATGTGGGCCAAGTAGAGCCGATATTATAATAATAGACCCATGATCCAGCCACAGGGAATGATGGGAACAATATGTTTGTAACAATGGGGTGCTGCTCCTACTCTTCTCCTAATAGAAAGCTGTTCTTTTCAACAAAATGGCCTAAAAGGGCTCTTGTAATGCAATGATACCTTCGAAATATCTCCTTTTTAAGTACTCACATCATTTAATATCTATAAGTAGAAATCCCAGCATAGTTGTTTTTTTCCTGAATTGTTATGATACTAAGATTACACAGTACACGTTTAATTTTTTTTTAGAAAGGAAATAATGTCTGCTGTGTGACTTTGGCCAAGGTACTTAACTTCTCTGTGCCTCAATTTTTTCCCTCTGTATATTGGAAAATAATAATATCTACCTCATAATAAGGTTGTTGGGAATATTAAATCCATGTTTAGGAAAAATTGCTTCAACAGCAACAAGCTATGTCTATCATCATTTAATAACTAGCTTTATTAAAGCAAACCCCTATTTATCTGGCATCATTGAATAATGAGCTTCTCCACATTAAAAAAAAATTTCAGGTGGGTTCACTAGTTAGTCGATTGATTTAGACAGCCATTTATATTGGGAGCCTACTAAATGCCAAATACCCCATAGGTGATGCTGAAGTATCAGTGGAAAAGGCAGGGTTCCTATTTTCATGAGTCCCATTTTAGACAAGGGAAGTTTGGTTTTGTCATTCCTTGCTTTAGACAAGTGAAGTCTGGTTTAGTCATTTATTCACATTCAATAGAATGTAATTCAGCATTTCTCTTTTTTTCTTTTTTTAAATGAAATGGTTAATATTGTTGCTTCTTCTCAAAAGTACTCTTCACGTGTGTTCACATATTAGTTTGTGGCCTCTTTTTCACCGTCGGTGTCAGCAGTTCCTTTGTCTACCTTTATTGTGCCCAGCCTCGGTTTTTGCAAGCATCTTGCATTCAGCTTGTTTCACAGGACCGAGTCTGTTAGCAACTGACCACCAGCTAACAGACAGATTACATTTCTTACCCAAAGAACTTTGACTCTCTTACAGTGAGATCACTCAAGTATTATCGTGTACATGTACCTAACCTAAGTTCCTCAGAATTTCAGAGCCTGTGCTTTTTTTTGTTTTTTTTTTTTAATCAGAAAGATATTTTAAACAAAGTGTGTCACCTTGAATTCACTTTACCTGAGTGACATCTAGAAGCGAGGTGAATTTTATGTAGACTACAAAACACATTGTAATGCTAATGTGTTAAAAACAAATGTTCCTGAACAAATTAGATAATTATGTCGATATCTCTGTTTTTAAATTTTGCAAACAGCTGTGGGAAAGACTTTGGAAGGAGTCAATCAAAGATAGCACCAAATCTTTTTGGTAGAATATTACTGTGTCTGTGATAAGGCTCCATGGAACTTGGACGTAATGGCATAAAATATACAAATAAACTTAGTATCATTTTTTCCTCATTAACGTCAAAGTGATTCTGTGACAGTGGAAAATCATCATAAAGTTTGCTTAAGGGTACCCCGTGTACTTAGTATGGGAAGGAATTAAAGAATATTGACAGAGGCAGAGTTTCCTTTCTAAAACTTGATGATGACGATCTCTTTGTTTGAGGAGACAACAACATGTCTATGGGAAGCAGGATGCCTAACTTTCTGGTAACTCACAACATAAAGGGATATATACACCCTTTGTTCCAAGTGCTCAGACATTAATGAGAGTCCCGTACAAGGCCTGAGAGGAGGACAGAGCTCAAAGTACTAAACAGATGTGCACACACTCATTTGAATGGTAATACTAAAATGTTGATTTGTTATTACAGTTAAGGTTTTTCTTGTAAGCTCCCACAATAAAGTCATATTATGCTAAGCCAGCAACTGTAAGAAAGCATAAGGTACTCATATTCTAACATATATGACAATAAAATAAAAAAATTTTAAAGAAGGACACCCTTAAACTTCAAACTGAAATCCTGAATAAGCAAAAATAATGTGAAAGCAGATAATTCCAGCTAAAGCTCAGAGGAAAGTATTCTTTCAGGTTTTCTGGTTTTGCAAGTTGGTCTCCTCAGCAGTTTTTAAATAACCAGAGTAAAAGGCTACAAGATGAACACCGTTAGAGGACTATTTGGATCTATCAAATTCTCACTGTGCCTTTTTAAAAACTGGAAATCTCAAAAGTAATAAGATGCCACTTAATAGGTCACATCCAGTTCAAATAGATTCACATATTAAAGAAATACCAGCTAGTATTTTGCTGTCAATGATTTTCATATTTTTAAAAAATATTTATAGAGTGAATACAATTAAAATGAGGATGGCCAAGATAATATTAAATTTTTTAACACTAACTACTTTTCTTGGCTCTGCTATTGGGATTTGGGATTACGCAACATATAAAATTTTACTTTTTAGCTGTCATGGAGAAAATTGTACATTGGGCGGAGATGTCTTGTGTTCTGGAAGTGGGGGGGTGTATTCTTGGATTCAGACCTTGAATAATCCATCAGGTTCTGCCCACGGCAAATCTGTCCAGTCAAGTCTTAAAATAGGAGTTTTAAAATGGCCACATCAACATAACTGTTACTATAGCCACAGAAACACACAGCTCTGATTACTGAATTTAATGAATAAGAATGTAAGTAATACAGTATGATCATACCACAAAAGCAGCAAGGCTCCTTGGGGGTGAGTCCCAATCAAAGCAACTATTAACGTAGTATGCAGCATTTATAAGCACCATGACACAACGCTTTGTTCTGATAAAGTTTCTTAGTAGCAGCTGTAAGGAAGATGAAATATTATTAGAATTTGCAGGACTAAAAACCATCAGATATGCTACAAATTCTTCAAACTTACTGTGCTTTAAAAAGGATTCAGAAAGTTAATAAAGGTGTAAGAATATACCAAGCAATTTGGCTCATGAGTGAAAGGAAAAGAAGTATCTCTGAAGAAAGTAGAAGAAATTGACTTATAAGAACAATTTATCAGATAAATATATTCTTTAAATAATATTATCAGGTAGGTTGTACTATAGTTGTTCAAAAGAAAAAAAAATCTCCAAAGGATTAAAAACATTTTTGCTACACACATACTGCAAACCTTAACTATATTTTTAAACGCTTTAATTTTATTGAGATTTTAAGATTCCTTAAATGCTTTAATTTCAAGCTGTTGCAAAGTGAAATGGGTAATTTGAGATGTTTTTTATTTAGGATCTTAGAGAAAAACCTGCCAAGTATTGCTTTATTGTAGTAAACATTTTCTTATGACTATTTTAGTAGGATTCTCCCTTTTCTATTATCACATTCTCCCTTTTTTTCTCTTTCTCTTTTCCTTTCCTCCTATCTCTACCTTTCTCTTTCCCACCATAAATTTAACCTATAGTTTCTCATGATTTTGTATCTAGGAAAAATTTATCGCAACCAAGTGCTTTACAAAATCTTTTACTAAAAAGGGTATATGAGAATTGATAAAATTTAAATTTAAAACTAAGGTATGACTACAACTATAAAAAGAACAGCTTGGATACTAAATGATGTTCAAAAAATTACAGCTATGTTAATAATTAGAACAGAATGTCTGAAAGTTAATATTTTGTTACTTCCAAATATACTTCAATGCTGATCTGGTATTTTAAAGACGTAGCTATGTAAAGTTTACTGAGGTCAGATGAAAGAAATACATATGTGTAAATATAGATGCAAGTACGTGCACATCAGCTTTAACAAGTTATTCAAATTTAAATTTCTTTCAGACAAATTTCAGAGTCTACATACTTGTTTTCCTTCTTGGCCCCTGATCACTTCCTTTATGGGCTACTTTTATTAATTTTATTTATAATTGTGAGAAAATGTAATCTGTATTTCTATTTAAACAGATATTGCATTTGAACTCAGATATTGTCTTTAAAACAACCCAACATTACACAGTTTATAGTGAACTGATTGAAAATAGAAATCTTTTACTCTTCTGATAGCAAAAAAAGATTAAATATTTTAAACACACAAATGATTTCTGTAAACTTTATAGATATATCAAATGCATTTTATTTTAGCTGTGTTAATAAGAAGTAAACATTCTTCTAAAGGGTTTGCTGCTTAGTACTCTTTCTTAACTTGACTCAAACCTAATTAAAACTATAAATCTAATTATAAGCTATCAAGCCTAATTTAAAATTTCTTTATGACAGAAAAATCAGAGTTCCTGATTTTCTATTTTCTAAGTTGAAAATGGTAATGAAATTTCACTTGGAAAAAGATCATAGTCAAAATCTAATTAAGGAGATTTCCTTTAGATGATGGAGCCCCTCTCTCCTGGATTAGAGGGAAGAGCTAATGCTGGGCTCGCTTTACACACACCTGCACCATACCTGTGGGTGGTCTAAACAAATATTTAAACCTCAGCTTTTGGTGTTCTCATTTACACATTCCATGGCAATCAAATTGTATATTATGTTCAAAATGGTCGTTTTGCATGAATACATAGCCATTCTATGCAGCATCCACAGTATCCCCTTTCCTTTTGACCACCCCCATCCAATTTATTGGTTTGGTATTGTCCTTGTTTGATCATTTAAGAAAAGGAAGGGAAGACAGAAAAAGAAAGAAAAAAATAAAGAGCCATTTCACATAAGTAGATGATCAAAAATTTCAGTCTTCCCCCAACCTCCACACCTCCAAAGTTTATTTGAATTTAGTTAGATGTGTTACAGATACAATGAGGTCTTCCCAGAGGGATTAATCTTTTCTTGCTTTTTACCTGTTTAGAGAGTCTGTTTTCCTCTTCAATGTACTTCTGTTCTTTGGGTATTAATGTTCGTAAGCTGGCTTTCACCTATACATCAACATATGTGTCTGTTATGAATTAATATATTACAAATGCTTACAAGTTTTTTATGCAGTTCAATTTGCAATAATATCTAAAGTTTCAAAGTCCTGGCTGCTGTGCTCATAAAATATAAATGTACACAGTGGCACATGCATGCACTCCATTTTTTAGGCAGGCAGGCAGGCAGGCAGCGGCTGGAGTTCAGCGCAGCGGCAGTCGCCAGCTATAACAGAAAGTGTGGGTGTGCCAGGCAGTGGCAGAAGCGTATTCTCCAGGATACATCAAGGTTTAGAGAAAATGAGGAATGACAGAAATTCTCTACAAATCAGGAACAAAAGCTTTCATGAAACTGAACTCTTTAGCAGTACAAAAAAGCCAAAGTTAAGACTTACAGCATTAAAAATCACATCTATTTCAAGATAGATGACCCCCTTTGTTGGCCCTGTCAGCTGCTTGTTTTTCAAGACGTAGGCTTTCTGTTCACCATTTTGAATCTGCGGGAAAAGGACATGACAGCCGTCTGTCTCATGGTCTCCACTGAATACACTCCCTCAGTGACCTTTGACCCCCAGCTGCTGAAACTGACAGAGAACCCAAAACAACTGTGGCAATTCTGACAAGTACCTGTTCATTACCAGGATCAAGTCTGTCAGGAAAAATTAACTATCATGGGATTCAACATGGCCGTGAATTGAGTATGTTAAAATTTTTAGTGTTCTTATTACAGACCTTGGTTGAGAAATGACAGATATAGAGCTGAGGGTTTTTTTTTTTCCTTGAGCAAAAGCAACACAGAGCAGTGTGTCAGGTGAATAAAACTTACAGACAGCAATGGTATAGCAACTTTGCCCAGAAAGTCAGCACTTCGATCCCGATCTTCATCATAAACTGTCACTTCAAGAACTGAGTGGATATCTTTAATGTTGCTGCATAATAAATATATGTAAGAAAAAAAGACTTCATCAGTGGAGAACAAAAAAAAATGCTTTTGAAAATTAGATGGCTCCAGCTGATTTTGTGTGTGTTTTTTTATGTATGCTACTTGTATACACACATATACAAAATGGCTTTCTTGGTATCTGACAGAATTTCCCACAATGCACCTTAGTAGACTACATTGATGGTTCTATTAATCAGGAACTTTGAACACCATCATAATTTCAAGTTATAATTTTTTAATGAAATATAATTTTCCATTTGGATGGGCACAGAATAAGTTACTGTAAGAAAAGCAAAACATCAATAAGTGGAACTGATATTCTTTAGACTTTTCCTACTCATTATCACAATAAGTCTTATTTTCCTATTACCTCACATAAAACACTGGCAGGGTTGATATTAGCAAGAGTCACAGTATATTTAATATAATTTTATTTTATTACTAATAGGACATCTTTTTGTTTACAGCTCTTGTGAAAACATTGACTTATTTCTGTTGGGATTATAGTAAAAATTAACTAACACAGAAAACAGAATAGAGAAAATGTAACATTGATAGCTACTGTACCACCCTAGGATTTAGAAATTAAGTAGTTTCCATTATGCTCCAAAGATAACATTTGTTAATAAACAACTGTGCAAGCTCTTCATATTTTTGTTTCTGGAAAAATAAGCTCCAATTGTTGATAGCATTTAGTCTTTGATCAAACTGTTTACCAAGAAAACATGAATTAAGAGAAGACTAAAAGAATATAATCATTACTGGAAGACTGCAACCACATGTGAGAAGAGGCTTTATCAGGGCACAATCAATTAATGGCTTTGATAATAATCAAATCTATTCATTCAATAAGGCATTCCAGAGAAAAATACTCTCCACAACTGTTTTAGGAGTGCAAGTCTCCTGACCAGGGATTTCATCTTTTATAAAAATGTAAAATTCCTTAAAGACAAATTGTTCAAATAATTAAATCAGATTAGTCACTGGCTCCTAAGCAGAGACAGTATAAGAAATTAATAAAGAATTTAACAGTTTTTCACATACAAAAACTAAAACTATGTTAGAAAACTTTTAAGAAGCACTTCTGTTTGTAGTTTTCCTTTGTGCAGAGTTCATTATTAAAGCCCAGTTCCAAAACAAAACAAAACAAAACCAAAAAACAAACTTAGGGGATACTATAGTGTAGCACTGGCAGCTTTTACAGTGGGATAAAAATGGTTTTTAAACTTTTTTAAACAAAAGGAAAATTAACTCATAGGGTATTTTGGTAGCTAGGACAATTCTTAATGTTCTTATTGTGCTAAAATGCAACAAACCAAAACGAAAGCATCTGCCGAATTGGAGACTGGATTGTTTGCTGATTTGAGCAATAGAACAAATAGAGCTTTGTCCTCCTTGGTGTCAATGCAATTGGGGAGAATTTCAATAGAAAGTATAAAAGGAAGAACCAGTATGGCCATCCAGTTAAGGAAGCAAAGTCCTTGGTCAAATCATATAGAAAGCATAGTTTAAAAAAAGTATTTGCAAAAACAAAGATATTATACCCTTTCCCTAGGTTTCACTATCAAAAAGCTGATGCAATTATGATACTCACTGTTGCTAGCAAAAGCAGCCCAGATGCACTGAGCTGTTAATCAATTAAGAATAAATGCACACAGAAAATCTCAAAAAATAAATATCATTTAGCCCTATTTCTGAAATGAGCTCAAGGTAATTACTACTCACAACGTGAAGACTTTGTTCCACTCAGGACTGAGGTTTTTGTAGACGGTGTGTGTCAGCAACCTATCATTGTTCACTTCAACCACACAAAACGGGTCACTTTTACCTACGAGAGATGGGGGGGGACATTTTTAGGATAAATAGCACCCACAGCTCAGAGTGTGGTTTTCTGGTTTGTTTTTTTTTAATTTTTCGTAGAAAACAAAAAGTGAAGTACAATTAGAAAAAATTTTAAAACATTAAAATGAAGTTAGCTGTAACTTGATGATGTTCTTTATTGTGATTCATTGAAATTTAGCACCAGGAAAAAAAAGTAAATTATACAGCCAATATTTCAATTTGTAATTTTTTTCACAAAAATAATAATATAACTGTTAATTATGAGGGAAAATGGGATGCACCTCCATCCCTAAGTCAGCTTTTATTTAATTCCATAGTGACCATTTGAAAGATTCAGGCTATTTTTATGCATGTATTTTCCAGCTCATCTGACTAGTAACTTGTAACAGAAATTTCTAAACAAATTGACTTTGAGGAAACTACTATATTGCAGAATTAAAATATTTTAATCTGACGTAAGATTCTCTTCTGAAATATCTAAGGCATCACAAGAAAGTAAATTAGACCCTCCGAAGCAGAAAGAAATCTGTCATTTGAAACATAACCTCAACAACCAGTTCTGCATTTGAAGAGCAATATTTTTATTTTTATTTTTTTTGTCCACTGAGAGTAAAGGATTTGGAAGTTATCTGTTTATAGCAACTCTGTTCTTCCATAGTCAAATCCTGTTCATCCAGAAATTATATTTTGTGATGTCCTCAATATTTTGTAATGTCGTGTCCTGTATTATAAGAATCCATAAAGTCAGAGGCTCTATAGGGGCAGCATTAATGATATTAATGCAGCATGTAATTTGTTTGATACCTTATACAAATGACAATGAAATCAATATTTAGACAAAGCTGTCCAGAGGTCATATCTTTTAAACGACAATATTGATTCAGACTACATAAGAGGTTAATGTGCATATTATTAACTTTAATGATAAAGAATAATTGTTTTAAATGCATTGTGAATTGTAGTCACAGTGGTTCACACTTCTGTGAAAGCTTAAATATCATTGAAGATTTTCAATTAAATTTTAATAGGAAAGAATTCATTAGCTATTGGTGACAGATAAGCTACATTATTCCCACATAGCAGTGTACTTGCTTGCTATATTGCAATTCTTAAGCTATACAAACTCTGATTCACCTTTAATTTAATTTATTAATTTTATATTTAAAAAAGAGATAGAATATGTGTGTGGTAGTTCAGTGGCCTCACATACCACAGGATAACTGCATAATTTAACATTCTGGTAGTCTTCTCAATTTTTGGTCTTGGGAATAATTTTCAATACAGAATAGAGGACTGACTATAAAAAGAATAGAGGACTGAAAGTCTTCTAGGTCTGGTGCAAATTTTACCTTCGGCTTAGGATGTGTGTTATCTTTCTTTTCCCACCTACATTCCTCTTGCCCTACTTGCTACCATCCATCCTCACAATTGAAACACCATGAAAAATAATATTAAAAAGAATATTCTGTTTATTAAAACACATTATAATAAGTTTTATTTACCACATGAACAACTTTATGTTCTCCTATATAATTCATGTACAAGCATAAAAATTCCATTCAAACAGTTCTCATACCTTACTTATTCTTAATGCTCATATTAAGTATTTTCTTTATACTTGGCTCTGGGCTGGGCACTATGATGTAAACAAAAAGCCAGACTATAAACTACAACCTCAAATACTTTATATAATTGTTGGAGAGATAAAACATATCCACTATAACAATGGGAGAAAAAAAAATAAAGCCACATTTATAATAGAATTCCTTGTCAAAAGAGTAACTACTTCACTTTCAGTTTAGATAAGATTTTGATTAAATGATTAGCCTTGGAAGCACATACTTAAAAGACAAAGGTAACTCTCACACTCTTCCTTGGACTTCCTTTTAATTTTTCTCATATTCATGTTCATCTTAATTAAGTACAGAAAAGACTAAATAGAGATAACTCTTTTTGGTATCTTTGTTCCCCCATTTTCACTTGCTTTACTTCAGTTACTATTCTATTCCAATTGAATTGGTTTTACTTCCCTCAGTGATCAACAAGTGCAATAGATTCAGTCAAAATTGTACCACCTCTCCAAAAGTGAAACACAAGAACTAACTCAGAAACCAGTATCTATGGGGGCGGCAGGGAAATGCACTTTAAACATCTGCAAGTAGATGATGAAGATTCTTTTTTGATTTTTTTTCCACAGGAATTATATTCAATTGCATAACAAGTTTCCAGTCATTTTAATTAACCCCATGGAAAGTCTCTTAAATCATCATCTTCTTTGTTACTATATCTTTATTTGCGGACAGAAAAAAATGATCTGGAGTCAGAGATTGGCTAAAAGATCTTAAAGAAACAGAATCTGTTCTTAACGTTTAACACTTTCCATATCTTGTTAAGAAACTAATACATTTATCAAAGCCTATGCCAATAAGGCAGTGGCTATTCCTATTTTCTTAGTTGATTATTTCTCAAGACTATTCTTAGGGAAAATCAATATTAGTCATCTATCATCACATTACTTAACCCTCTCAGTCACTCTTTTCTATTGGAATGAAGGTATTAAAGCACTAGAAATCAAAATAACAGTTTGAGCATCTTCTGAAACCACTTCTCATCATTTTGCTATTCTAAATTCCAGTGGAGTGTAATCATTGTTAAAAATATTGTCTTATCTGCACTTAACTTATAACTTGAAATGGGTAAACAATATAATTTTTAAGAAACCACATTATTAGACACTGTGTGGAATGTAATGGTACTTTTGTTTTTTCTGAAAAAGAGCCTTTGCCTAAGACAGAACAAACTCTTATTTAACATGGCTTTCATTTATACATACTGATTTTTCCTGATATAAAATCCATTATTCTTAATGAGTATGCAGTCATATTGAAGACTGAATTGTAGAATCAATCCTTGAAAATCTTGCCATTTTACACATGTCTGAAACCCTATTTTCAAGTTTAGCTATTTTGATGTCTTCCCAGAGCCTATGGGGTAAAGTCCACATTGTATGGCATGGAATATAGTCTTTCTTTCTCATCTCCAATCTCAAGATCTTTTCAGCCCCTCACTTGAGCTACTTCACACCTTATGAATCTTCAAATAGTCCACGTACTTTCAAGAGCACTGGGCAAGGCACTGAAGTTCAAAGTGAGAGGACAGAGGTCCGGGGTGGAAGGCCAAAATTTTAGAGGCTGAGCAAACTGGGATTGAACTCTATGATCCTGGGCCTGTTCCCTTAAGTAAAAAATGGTGACAGTAATGGCCTCTTGCAGAGATAACAGAATGTAACTAGCAGAACGTCTGGCACATTAGCAGGATATCAGTAAATAATGGGTTTAAGTAATGTCTTTACAAACAGAATATTTAAAACATCAAAATGTGCTTTAAAGTACAAAAATAACAGGAAACAAGTTGTATCTTGAGTTAAATCTCCTAGTCAAAAAGAGTAAATATTTGTAAAATATTCAACAAAAATCTTAGTAAATAAAGGGCAATGTTAATACTTATTATAATAGTTGCAAACATTTACTGAGTTTTATATTATTATAAGCCCAACATTACATTTTATGTTCATTTTCTTGAAGATTTTATGACTATTTTATGAGAAAGGAACTTTTAGTATCCACATTATACAGATGAGAAAACTGAGGACTGGAGATTGTATAACTTACCAGGTCACAGGTAGTAAGTAGTATAGCTGTTACTTTAACTCAATTCTATCTGACCTTTAGAACCCTCGCTCTGCCCCCGTGGTCCATGTTTAAATGCAAGCCAACAGGCAAGACCTTTGCCAATAACTATGCCATATTTTAGTAGTTAGTAGGCTACACACAGGAGGAACTGGCTCATGTTTTCACCATAGATTCTTTTGTTCAACAAAGACTTGCTGCTCATCTTGTACAAAACAGTGTTCTATATGTTGAGGAGATATAAGGTGCATAAAACAAACAACCCTCTCCCCCCAACATACTCTAAATTTATGGAATTTACATTGGGAAAGAAAATAGATAATGAATAACACTGTGGAGTATTTTGAAGGTGGTAAACACTATGAAAAAAATAAAAATGGGAAGGGCGATTAGGAGTACATACCAGTATGTGTAGGCAATTTTTAAAGGGACTGACAAAGAAGGTTTCATTGACAAAGTGACACTGGCAAAGGAATGAAGGAGGCAGCGAGTAAGCCTTGGGTTACCTGGAGGAACAGGTCATGGAAAGGTCAGAGAAGTGACCGTGTCTGATGTTTCTAGGAATACCCAGGAAGCCAGCGTGACTGGGGGGATGGATTGTGGCGGGGAGAGCAGTAGATGACATAGGGAGGCACGGGAGGCTGGCAGGCCTCTGTAGGATGTGGCTTTCAGTCTAAGTGGGAGGGGAAGCTTTTGGAGGGATCTGAGCTGATGTGTGACATGATCTGAAGACTGCTATTTGCAGAATAGTAGAAAGTGGGCAATGGAGGAGTTAGGGAGACGTGTTAGGAGGCTATTGCAATAATCCAGCTAATGGAAAGTAGATTCTGGATATATTTTGAAGGTAAAATGAACAGGATTTGAATATGTCAATATTGAACAATCCATTATGCCTGATACTATTATTTGAAGATAGAAAACAATTTATTCTGCTTAGCCAAGCCTGTGTTTTTTTCCCCAAGATCAAGAAACATTCAACAAAGTGTACAGACTGGATATCTAAAATCTGACCCAGAGGAAAATTTAGGTAAGAAAAGAGCAGGCAATTTTACATTAACTTCTATTTATCTTTTCCTTATAAAAAGTTATCTTTTTACAGGTATCATTAATGAATGCCAAGATCAGGTCATTACACAGTGTGTTATTTTTTACTGATTTAGCAAGTATTCTTCTGTCACTGCATGATTCAAGTGCAATTAAAATTAACTGCAATTTCAACCAAAATAATAGTAAATGTACAATATTGAATTCTATAAACTTACAACTAAAAAGCATACACTACAGCTTTATTTTAAAGAAGTGGTTACACACAGTTAATGTGCTTATCTGGTTTGCTAAATGATGTTTTAAATGACTGGCTTCTCAGTTCCTAAATTTTGCAGACCCGATTATGTGCCACTTAAACAAATGAAAACAATCACAGAAATACCAGTGATGGACTTAACCATTAATTATCTCCTTAATTACTCTTTCCTTTCATCCTTTTAATATTCCAGTTAGGCTCTGTGCTGTGCTGGGTTGCTTGTTGATAGTATCTGAGGAGTGAGTCTGACTACAGGATGTGGTGTTGACATCTAGAAAGTGCATTATACTCTGCAAAGCTGTAGAGACTGATGCAGTGCCATGCCCTGTAATGTTTTTATTCAGTGCAATATGGCTAAAGAATAAAAGCAGAATGCCAAATTAAAGTGTATTTTGTTTCTGATAATTTCTGGTTAAAGATTCAAATGTATAGAACATGATTATATAATCTCTTGTCTCCTTACTCATTCTTGTCATAGGACTAAAGCAAACCTGTGAGTGCCAACTGGTTCTTCCTTAACATCCACCATTTAAGGCAAAACATGCCTATTCCTGCCCTTTGCAGTAAATAAAACTGGAAATTTTGGTTTGGATGCAAGATAGGAGTTACAACAAGATGAGAACTGTGGGTTGATTGCATTAAGTGCCAAGATAGATCGAAAAGAACCTTAGCTTTCCTTGAGAACATAGTAATTCTCCATGTTGACAATTTTCTAGGAAGAAATAGAAATACCTTTTGAAGCGTTAATGACTTACTGAGTGTCTGCTCTTCTCACCCTGAATAATAAGTATGATTAAGACAGTTCAGCTCTCAAGGCACGCACAAAGTAGTGGGCATGACAGACATGGAAATACATCATTGTTATGCAGGGTTGTAAGCACTATAATAAAGGTAAGTGAAGGGTTAACAGAAGCAATGAGAGGGAGGCACCATGCATTAACTCTAGAACCAGAAGAAGAAATGGAAGAGAAGACTTTCCCCCAATGGCGATGACCCTGGTGATATGTGGTTATTATCTCTATTGCTAGCAATTTTTGAGGTGGAGGACAATGATATAAAAAGAAGACTAACAATTTATGATCAAGGATATTTATCTTAAATCTATTTGTATATCCTTTTTTAAAAAAAATTATTTATTTATTTTTTACAGAGACAGAGAGTGAGTCAGAGAGAGGGATAGACAGGGACAGACAGACAGGAACAAAGAGAGATGAGAAGCATCAATCATTAGTTTTTCATTGCACGTTGCAACACCTTAGTTGTTCATTGATTGCTTTCTCATATGTGCCTTGACTGCGGGCCTTCAGCAGACCGAGTAACCTCTTGCTGGAGCCAGTGACCTTGGGTTCAAGCTAGTGGGTTTTTGCTCAAACCAGATGAGCCTGTGCTCAAGCTGGCGACCTCGGGGTCTCGAACCTGGGTCCTCTGCATCCCAGTTCGACGCTTTATCGACTGCGCCACCACCTGGTCAGGCTGTATATCCTTTTAATAGGGTCTCTCTAATGTACAAATCTAGATATCTGTTACATATAGATTATAAAGTAAAATAAAGTCACTGAAAAGATAAAATATTACATAAGAACTGATGTAGTTATACATAAATCTAGTTAAATATTAAGGGCATCTTTTTCTATAGATTTTTATAGAGAAAAAAATCTCCAAGGGAATTAAAATTGGAAAGAGACTTCCTTACCCTAATTGATAAAAATAAATATATAACAGATTTTAAAGCATTTACTCTTTTACCTCAATTCTTCTTATGGTGAAAAGCCACTCCTACAACAATAATCAAATGTCAGAATTGTCTCCAATGGGCATCTTATCTGGCAATCTTGAAAATGGCACAGAGGATTAAATGAGGTGCATGAACTGGCTAATTCTCTCTCCCTGTTTAGCCCTTGATCTTTGAGGTCACAACACTGACAGATTTCTGAAGAACCGTGGGAAAGTCTGCACCACCCACTTGCTTGCTACCTGTTTCATGGCAAGTGGATGACTTCAGTTTGTACAAACCACTGGGTTGAGCAGTAAAGTCACTCAAAAGATACTGAATGATATTCTTACTCCCAAAATAGAAAGTTAATCCTGATGCATCAGTGGTGGGCTTTGTCCAGGGTCGTTTTGCTGCTGACAAGTAGCAGAGTCCGCTGGATGTGCTGTGTTATAAAATGCGTGTGTGTGCGGTGGGGGTTGGGAGGGGGCGACCCAGTCACCACCTCCTTGTTGCCATGTCTCCGTAAATGCAGAAAGCTTTGAACAGTATAGCAAGCAATTCCTACTCATGAGAGTCTTTTATTTTGAGCCTACCTTGCACAAATTAAACTCTCTGGTTTAATTTCCTCAGTTGCCGTAATTTTAAATAGCTATACTTTAATCTTTTAAAAAAATCATAATTAAGGTTGTCATCTGCCCTTTCTACTGGAATTTCAGTCATAATATGTAACAGTGTTAGAGATGAGGGAATTCCATAGGGATCACCAGAACAAAAAGCAACGTATGTTGGAGACATCTTCCAATCCTCCCCTTCTCACTGGAGTGGGGGCTTTGACCTTAGCTTTTTTTCACTGACTGACCTAAACATATTTTAAACGTCTGATTGGTGGAATTACATTAACTGACACTCTTCCCTTGCTCCCACCGGATCTTTTTCAGACTGAATAATAACAATAGGGCTACTCTTTTCTCACTAAGTCACGAAGGAGGTTTCATTGTGGTAGGAAACCTGACCCCCTAGAGGTGTGCCTCTTGGCCTACTAGATCTAATACATCTTTTTTCATATTGAAGATTCTATAATGCCCTCTTTACTATTTTTAAATAAGATTGACCCATATATGACTTCAAAATTTAAGAGTATCCCTTAATGTTATTATAAAGGACTAAAAAAGTTATTTATAATAAAACTATATGTTGATTTATTTAACAAATATTTATTGAATGTTTACTACGTGCCTGGCCATATAAACAAATAAAGGAAAGATCTCTGGTTTCTTGGAGTTTACTTGTAGTGGTGAGGGACAAGAAAGAGAAAAAATATTGGACATTAATAATAAGATTATATTGTATGTTAGAGAACAATACATGTTAATGCAAAACAGAAAAAAAATAAAACAGGATAAGTCAGGGGTCAGGAACCTATGGCTCGCGAGCCAGATGTGGCTCTTTTGATGGCTGCATCTGGTTCGCAGACAAATCTTTAATAAAAAAAATAATAATGTTAAAAATATAAAACATTCTCATTTATTACAATCCATTCGTTTCCTACCACTCATGTTCATGGTTGCGGGTGGCTGGAGCCAATCACAGCTGTCCTCCAGGACAACACCAAATTTTTATTGGATAATGCGAAACGTACACGGGTCGTTGTATGGCTCTCACAGAATTACATTTTAAAATATGTGGCATTCATGGCTCTCTCAGCCAAAAAGGTTCCCGACCCCTGGGATAAGGGGTTTGAAGAGTGTGGGGGAGGGGCACAGTTTATAAATTTAATCAGGGTGTTTGGAGTAGGCCTCAGTCAGAAGGTGAGGTTTAAGCAAAGAACCGAGGAAGTGATGGAGGAGTCCAATGGATATATATAGTGGTGGGATTCAAATAATTTAACAACCAGGTCTCTACCCTAATGTCTGTTCTAAGTATAAAAAAAATACACCGAAAGGTAGTTTATTATTACATGCATTTAATACTTAAATAAGAACAATAAAAGAGGTACACAAAACTAGATTATGTCATAAGAAAGAGTTTAAAAATATTAATAAAAATATTAAGTAGCCCTGGCCAGTTGGCTCAGTGGTAGAACGTCGGCCTGGCGTGCAGAAGTCCCGGGTTCGATTCCCGGCCAGGGCACACAAGAGAAGTGCCCATTTGCTTCTCCACCCCTCCCCCTCTCCTTCCTCTCTGTCTCTCTCTTTCCCTCCCGCAGCCAAGGCTCCATTGGAGCAAGGATGGCCCGGGCGCTGGGGATGGCTCTTTGGCCTCTGCCCCAGGCGCTAGAGTGGCTCTGGTGGCGGCAGAGCGACGCCCCAGAGAAGCAGAGCATCGCCCCCTGGTGGGCAGAGCGTCGCCCCTGGTGGGCGTGCCGGTGGATCCCGGTAGGGCGCAAGCGGGAGTCTGTCTGACTGTCTCTCCCCATTTCCAGCTTCAGAGGAATATGAAAAAAAAAAAAAAAATTAAGTAATACCTTGGGGAAAAAAAAATAAAACTTATTATTTAAGAGATTTCCAAAGACAGCTTGTCACCCCTGGTTGTTTGGTACTTTTTCTCTTTACGTTATATGTTTGTTTACTGAAGTAACAAATGTAAGGGAATTAAAATGTAGTATTTCATCAAAGTTATAATGAGTTTTATGAAATAAATATTACAAGTATGATATAATTCTGTCAAATTTTTTTCACCTATAGACAGAATGAACATTAATTACTACAGGAGCTTAGAATACACTGTTGTGCAGATGAATGTTATAAAAGAGTAAGGAATGTAAATTTGTGATTTCCACATTGGTCTGCTGCCCAGGCCCCCACCTTAGAGAGAACACCGATTTTAAGTGCCATTTTAACAACAGGTTCGCAAACAACAAAAATTAGGTATCCCTTCTGCCAAACCAGTGTGAACCAGCTGAATTCCACCACTGGATATATGGAGGAAAGTATTTCAGGCAAAGGGAGAAGCCAGTCCAAAGCCTGTTGTGCTTAGGGCCCCTGACAGTGGGGTTCAGTGGGCAATCAAGAGAATAGCAGAGTATGTCAAAGAAGTTATTGGGGAACATGAGCATGAAGTACCTGGGAAGCAACCCTAAGGTCTTTGGTGTTTACTTATAAAATGGCAGCCATTTTCAAGGCTTGAGGAAATAATACATATTTTAGGATGTAATTTAGGCTCAGCTAATCATAAAACAGAATTTAAACCTATATCAATGTCTGTATTTACTCATGTAGAACATGAGACAATTTTCACTTAAGATTGTCTAGGCCCTGGCTGGTTTGCTCAGTAGATAGAGTGTCAGCCCCACATGCAAATGTTCTGGATTCAATTCCTGGTCAGGGCACACATGAGAAGCAACCATCTGCTTCTCATCCCCTCCCTCTCTTCCTGCTCTCTCTTTTCTCCTCTCACAGCCAGTAGCTGAAGTTGGCCTAAACACTGAGGATAGCTTGGTTGGTCTGAGCGATGGCCTCAGGTGCTGAGGATAGCTTGTTGGAACTCCAGCCCCAGGCACTAAAATAGCTGAGTTGATTTGCGCATTGACCTCAGACCGGGGTTACCAGGTGGATCCCAGTCCAGGCTCATGGGGGAGTTTGTCTCTCTATCTCCCCTCCTCTCACTTAATAATGATAAAAAGGATTGTCCAATGCTTTGTAGGTCAGTTAGCATCTCCATCACCTTGCCATCAAATATCAGTAGGACTCCCTATCATTCTGGTAATTAAATCTCTCCACAAATCTCTGAAATGCCCAAGAGGGCAATATTACCCTCCCTGAACTGAGAATCATGGTTCTATAGCAACAATTCTTAATTATTTTGGTCTTAGGAACTCTTAAGTGTTATTGCAAATCTCAAAAGGCTTTCATTTACACAGGTTTTATCTATCAAAATTTATCATTTTAGAAATATTGAGAATATGTAGAACTATTAATTATTCATTCAAAAATAACAATAATAAATTTATGACATGTTAACATCAGAGAGATCCAATACTATGTTGCCTTTGAAAAATGCCATGGTACACTCACGAGAAAATAAGAGTGAAAAACAGCAATTAACACCTTAGAATTATGGAAATAGTTGTGACTTCACAGAAACTTGAGAGGATTGGCATCCCCAGAGGTCTCTGGGCCACAGTTTGAGAACCATGACAGAGCAATGGAAATAAAAACTTTATGTAGATATGACTTTATTTCCTGCGGGAACTAGAACTAGATGCAAAAGACAATTTATAGTATCGTGTGTAACTAGATATATTCTTTTTTTTTTTAGAGACAGAGTCAGAGAGAGGGATAGATGGGGACAGAGAGAGATGAGAAGCATCAATCATTAGTTTATCGTTGCAACACCTTAGTTGTTCACTGATTGCTCTCTCATATGTGCCTTGACTGTGGGCCTTCAGCAGACCAAGTAACCCCTTGCTGGAGCCAGCAACCTTGGGTCCAAGCTGGTGAGCTTTGCTCAAACCAGATGAGCCCGCGCTCAAGCTGGCGACCTCGGGGTCTCGAACCTGGGTCCTCTACATCCCAGTCCGATGCTCTATCCACTGCGCCACCGCCTGGTCAGGCTAGATATATTCTTGAGTCTTAGAATTGAATCATCTTGGTATATGCTGGGAAGCTTGAAATTTATGACAAAAGATTAGGAAATAAAATGAGACAGATAAGAAGGTGGAAATGAAAGAAAAGGAAAACTATGGGATCTATAAAATTGAGGATAGGCTATGAAGAAATTATGTCTAAGCTTTTGAGAGTCTGAATACATTATGGTAAAAATGTTTAAATACTTTATTTTCAATTAATATTTAATAAAGAAAGTATATGCAAGGGACTTGTTATAAGATTAGAAACACAAAAGTTGTTTGGTCTAAAATGAGTATAAAAATACATGACAAGTTCCTTTGTTTTTATAAGCTCTTGTAAATATTTTAGGACCTATAGTAAATATATATTCAATTTGATGCTCCACAGAAGAGCATGAAGTTTCAGATAATCTCTGTAAGAAAATTAATTAGCTGAAGAGATCTTTTGTGGTGGAATAAAATTCTTTAGACTTAAAAGGTTAAGTACTATATTAAGTGACTTAATCTTTTTATATTTTTAGGCAATAAAACTGAAAATTGTCATCTGTCAAGTCTCTTTAGAATGTTATCTTTGTCTTTTTATTTCTCTTCTACGTAGTATCTACTCATTCAGGCGTCTGTTATTCACTTTAGTACCTACTACAAGATCTCAGATTTTGAGACTTAGAGGCCACGTTCAAAAACTCATCGGGTTTGGATCTCTCTGAAACCTGCTTTACCAGCTCCAGTGATGGGAACTGATACCTCCACAGGAATACTCTGACCGATTTTTTGTGAATTACAATTTTTGAGAAATGCTTCCTTACATTATGCACAAAACTATGTCTCTGTAGCTTTCACTTATTCTATGATTTGCCCATGGTAGTAATATTTAAGTTTAAATAAATAAATGGGCATAAAGTAGGGGCACAGCACCTGTCACTATCTGATGAATGTTCATTTCCTGTCCTCCTGTATTACTGTATTTTTCACTCCATAAGATGCACTTTACCCCCCAAAAGTGGAGGGGAAAATGCCTGTGCATCTTACGGAGCGAATGTTCATTTTTTTGTAGCTGCTGCGGGTTCCCGGACAACTAGAAGAGTATTTGAACATTAAAGTCTCTTCTCATTTGTTAGTAACAGTGCTAATGGTTGTTAACACTGCTGGTGAGTTTACATTGTAGAAATATTATTGTGGTATATTTTATGAAATATTTTAACACACCATTTGGTTCAGGACATTTTTTTTTTTCTTATTTTCTTCCTTAAAACCCTCGGTACGTCTTATGGTCAGGTGCGTATTATGGAGCAAAAAATACGGTAGATAGTGTGGAATGCCTTGCTGAGCCTCTAATCTAACTACCTTCTAGTATCTCTTTTAGAACTAGAGAGTCCACAAAGGCCAAAGTGACATTTTTAGGCTTTCTCACAACTGGGGTTGCAGATATAATTTAGGTTGTACCAATCGGATATAGTTGCCTATGATCTGACATTTGAACTCAGTTAACTGAGCATGTGGGGTCTATTTTGCTGCTGCAGACTGCAAGCCGGAATAATGTAAACAATTGTCACAGAGTCTCCTCAGCATGCTAATGTAGACAAGTTATTTAGCCTCTCCACACCTTGGTTTTCTGATTTGTAAAGTGAAGATAACAACAGGAACTAATGAGGCTGTTGTCAGATTAATTGTGATAATACTTTTACTAAGTTTGGAGTAGTGTCTGACATAATAAGGGTTCAATAAATGTTGATTGTTGCTATTATTACTATTATTATGTAATTTAAATCGTTTATTATTTTTCAATTACAGTTGACATACAGTAATATATTAGTTTCAGGTATAAACCCCAGTGATTAGACATCACATAACTGAGTAATCATCCCCATATATCTAGTACTCATCTGACACCATCCATTGTTATCAGAATAGTGTTTACTATATTGTCTATGCTGTACTTTGCTTCACCATGACTATTCTGTAACAACCAATTTGCACTTCTTAAAATCTTCATCTTTTTCACCCATCCTCCTTCTCATCTGGTAACTGTCAAAATGTCTTCTATATCTGAGTCTGTTTCTGTTCTGTTTCTTTGTTTATTGGTTTTTTTTTGTTTTTTTTTTATTTTTTTTTATTTTTATTTTTTTTTTCATTTTTCTGAAGCTGGAAACAGGGAGAGACAGTCAGACAGACTCCCGCATGCGCCCGACCGGGATCCACCCGGCACGCCCACCATGGGGCGACGCTCTGCCCACCAGGGGGCGATGCTCTGCCCATCCTGGGCGTCGCCATGTTGCGACCAGAGCCTCTCTAGCGCCTGAGGCAGCGGCCACAGAGCCATCCCCAGCGCCCGGGCCATGTTTGCTCCAATGGAGCCTTGGCTGCGGGAGGGGAAGAGAGAGACAGAGAGGAAAGCGCGGCGGAGGGGTGGAGAAGCAAATGGGCGCTTCTCCTGTGTGCCCTGGCCGGGAATCGAACCCGGGTCCTCCGCACGCTAGGCCGACGCTCTACCGCTGAGCCAACCGGCCAGGGCCTGTTTATTGTTTTTTTAGATTCATTTGTTAATAGATATATTTTTATTGCCATTTTATTATTCATATTTAAAAACATTTTTAGTTCTTTTATTTTGTAGAGATACAGACAGACAAACAGGAAGGGAAAGAGGTGAAAAGCATCAACTTGTAGTTGTGGCACTTTGGTTGTTCATTGATTGCATTCTCATACATGCCTTGACTGAGGGCTCCAGCCAAGCCAGTGACCCCCTCCATGCTCAAGCCAGCAACCTTGGGCTTCAAGCCAGTGACATTTGGGCTCTAGTCATCCACCATGGGGTCATGTCTATGATCCTACACTCAAGCCAGTGACCCTGTGCTCAAGTTGGTGAGCCTGTGCTCAAGCCAGATGAGCATGTGCTTAAGCCAGCAACTCAGAGTTTCAAACATGGGTCCTTAGCGTTCCAAGACAATGCTCTATCCACTGTGCCACAACCTGGTCAGGCCTAATTCTTTTTCTTAAAGAAGGCCCTTTAATATTTCATGTAATACCAGTTTGGTTGTGATAAACTCCTTCAGCTTTTTCTTGTCTGGGAAACACTTTATCTGTTCTTTGATTTTTAAATAACTTTGCTGGGTAAAGCAATCTTGGTTGTAGGTCCTTGTTTTTCATCATATTGATTATTTCTTGCCACTCCCTTCTGGCTGCAAAGTTTCTGTTGAAAATCAGCTGACAGTCTCATGGAAGCTCCCTTGAAGGTAACCAACTGCTCATATCCTGCTGCTTTTAAGATTCTCTTTTGCATTTTAATTATGATGTGTCTTGGTGTGTAACTTTTAGGTTCATCTTGTTTGAGATTCTGTGTTTCCTGGACTTGTGTGTCTATTTCCTTCACCAGGTTAAGGAAGTTTCTTGTCATTATTTTTTTAAAATAAGTTTTTATATTTTTGCTCTCTCTCTTCTCCTTCCAGCACCCCCACAATGCAAATGTTGGTACACTTAAAAAAGTCATCCCAGAGGTTCTTTATACTATCTTTATTTGAGTTTTTTTCTTTTTGTTCTCTGATTGGTTGATTTGTTTTCATATATTCCAAATCACTGATTTGATTCTTGGCTTCATTGACTCTACTGTTGATTCCCTTTAAGTTATTTATTTCAGTTAGTGTAGCCTTTATTTCTGACCAGTTCTGTTTTAAGGTTTCCATGTACTGTTGAAGTTCTAAGTTCAATTACTCTTCCCCTAAATTCAGTGAGCATTCTTATAACCAGTGTTTTGAACTCTGCATCTGGTAGATTGTTCTTCTCCATTTTGTTTAGTTCTTTTTTCTGGCATTCTGTTCTGTTCTTTCATCTGGGACATGTTTCTCTGTCTCCTCATTTTGGGAACCTCCCTGTGTCTGTTTCCATGAGCTGCAATGCCTCTTGGTCTTGGTAGAGTGAACTCAGGTAGCAGGTGCCCCGCAGGGCCCAGTGGCACAGCTTCCCCAATCACTGAGGCTTGCTACTCCTTTAGTGCTCCCCCTACACTGTGTGGGCTATGTACACCCTCCTGTTGTAGGTGAGTCTTGATTGCTGTTAGCATGTCAATGGGAGGGATTTACCTTTAGCCCAGTGCAAGGACTGGCTGCAACTACTGACAATTGTGGAGGATCAGCTGTGCAGGTCTACCTCACAGAACAATACTTTCTTCAGTGGAGCTCTGGCGCCTGCTGAGTCTATCCCTTGAGTGTGTTGTTGTGGAGGTGGTTGGGTGGTGTTTTGCTGTGGTCTGAAACTGTCCATCGGGTGTGCTGACTCTGGGCCTCTCGGGAGGTACAGGCCAAGGTCAGCCACCACCTGTGTTCTGCTCAGGCTTGAGCTACAAAGTGATCTGCAGCTACCAGCTACTTGTGTAGGGCTTGGAGGTGCCCAGAGAGTCCGAGCTGTGAAACACTGCTGGCTGATGTTAGTGCAGTGCTTAGGCCGCTTGGTAAGAGGTACAAGGCATGCTGAGGCCAGATGCTGCTTGTTTGAGAGATTTTGGAAAGTCTAATGCAGGTGTCGGGAACCTTTTTGGCTGAGAGAGCCATGAACACCACATATTTTAAAATGTAGTTCTGTGAGAGCCATACAACGACCCGTGTACATTACGCATTATCCAATAAAATTTGGTGTTGTCCCGGAGGACAGCTGTGATTGGCTCCAGCCACCCGCAACCATGAACATGAGTGGTAGGAGATGAATGGATTGTAATACATGAGAATGTTTTATATTCTTAATGTTATTTTTTTTATTAAAGATTTGTCTGCAAGCCAGACGCAGTCATCAAAAGAGCCACATCTGGCTCGCGAGCCATAGGTTCCTGCACCTGTTCTAATGTGAGAGCCAAAACAGGCCATTTGTATGGAAAAGCCTGGGTGGGCCCACAAGTTTGGTGGATTGGGGTCTCAGGAAATCACCAGGATGGGGTGAACAGTGTGATCCAGGTCGATGGAGACTCAGACATGGCACCTGCCTACCCTCTCTGTCGGGGGGATGGCTCATGAAAGGAAAAATGGCCTCTGCTAGCACTTTTGTCTGGGAAAAATCTGTCCCCTCCAAGCACTCAGTCTGATGCCAGACATTTCAGTTCCTCCTCATATGCCCTGGTGCCTTTGAGCTACTATCTCAGCACTGGAGCTCAGAGGGAACGAGTCAGAGTAAGTCTGTGTGCAGGTTCTTTAAGAGGAACTTCCTGGGACTCCAGCAGCCCTCTGTCTCACCCAGACTCAATCCCCCCTGGTTTTTACAGCCACAAGTCATGGGGACTTCTCTTCCCAGCACTGGGACCCTGGGCCTGGGGACCTGGTGTGGGGCTGGGACCCCTTGTTCCTCAAGGGAGACCTCTGCAACAAAGATATCACTCTCTATTTTTATCTGCCAAAGGTGGGTGTAGGACCAGCCCATTCTGCATCTCTGTCCCTCTTACCAATCTCAGTGTGGTTTCTTCTTTAAATTTCTAGATGTAGGACTTCCATTCAGCTAGATTGCAGGTGGTTGTGAACAATAGTTATTCTGTAGTTTAGTTAATTTTGATATGGTTGTAGGTGGATGTGAGTACTGTCGCCATCTTCACTAGAAGTCTCTCCTTTTCCTTGGGCTATTCTCCATAGTCTTAACTTTAAATACCAGATAATATAATTGAGAATACAATCTGCTTAGTTTACCAATATCCTTCTTTAAAGAACAGCTTCCAAAAGTGAATTCATACGACAGTGTGTCTGATGAGTCCAAAAAGTTTATTATTTTAATCAGTTTTCTTTTATTCAATGTAACAAAACTGATGTATGCATAACTTACTTTCATGGGGTTTAAACCCAATTCAAATCCTAAAATGTTTTCTATATTTCCTATTGTTAAAGCAAGGCATCACTCTTTTATATTCAGGTAAGGTTTTGATTTGTACTTAAAAAAATTCAACCTTTTTATATCTTAAAATGTGATCATCCCACTAATTCTGTTACCATCTAGTAGTTTGTCACCCTGCAAACTTACTATAAGATTATTGACTATACTTTTAAATGCCCATCTTGTTGAACTAAGCCTACTATATAATTGTATATGGATAGATATACTATACATATAAGATACATCTATAGATTGGTCTCATATAAAATAAGTTAACTATCCCTACTAGCAAGTTTCATAAGGAAGTAATCAATTATGTCCTCAAAGTCATTAGTAAATAAGTTGACCAGGTTAGATAGACCAATGACAGATTCCTGTATTACTCTGCCTGGCATCCCCATTGACATCAACCTTTTAATATACTCACTCTTTGGGCTGGACTATTTAGTCATTTATGTGTCTACCTATATTATCATATAACTGAAATATTTGTGTAATAGGAGTTTTTTTCAAATTCTCTCTGTTTGCAGCATTTCCCAAATCCAATTTTCTAAGAGATGCATTGCTTATTTACAAAACTATATCATAATAAAACAAAATATAAATTATAGTTTAATTTTAAACAGTGATTCTAGCATCTGAAAGCATTTCTTCAAGCAGTGAGTGAAATCCAGACCAAATCAGTAATTCTTTATATTTTTTTGCTCAAAGGATCATTTTGTAATCTTAGTTCTACGGAACTCAGTTATTTTCTTCTCCCTTCATTTCCCATTGATAGTGGGACCCCACTTTCTTAGCCTGTAGTCCTTCACCTTTAGAGCATATCAAACCCCATTATTAACCTCTGTTGTCATTCCACGTATTCTTCCAGAGCAGTATCTTCTAACCATGAGAATCACATGATGTCTGCATTCCCGGTAAAACACTAGTTTATAGCCAGGTCTTACCAGTCTTGGTGTTAAATTATCATTCTAATTCCCCTTTTCACAAATATTTGATAGCCACTGTTTGTTTTTAGAAGACTTTTGCATTTTTATAATTAGAATATGATTTTTAAAAAAATGCAATTACTAAAAGGAAGCAACTTTTATATCTACATGGTGCCATAAAAGAATGAAAATCAATGATTTGCTTTCCTTTTGATGCCTTTGTTTAGTCTCATTCTTAAGAGATTTATATAGTATTAAGATATTTAGCATATATATGTGTAATATTGTTTTCTAAATTAGGTATATTATAATGATAACAATGTTAGGTGTTGGATATTTTTGATGCATCATAAATTGGATGAAATTTCTTCTCAGAGTACATTATCTGCTTAGTAGTCTTCTCTATAAGCTTAATTATTTAAAAGCAAACAGGGATAACTTTATTTATATAATGAAAATAAAGCATACTTTGCTTGAGCAATTTTCAATACATTTTGTGTGAGACAGATTTTTTCTGTTTTAAGCAATATAATTAAGATTTTCAGATAGTGAAAGTTCAAAAATTAAGAATAATATTCACACATAACTCCTTTTATTTGGTAAATGATATTACCCTTGATAATTTACAAATATGAAAGGCTTCTACTATATTTTATATAATACTTCAATGGAACAATGTAGAGTTTAAAGGGTATATATTCTCTTCCTCTACAAACACAGATTTTAAATAATAATGATCATAAAATTTAAGGCTGAATTTATCAGATATAGTCAATGTTACTGTATGTGGCAATGACACTTGAAGTAACCAGCTATTAAAAATTTAAACTGCTATAATTCTATAAAAGAAGCAACACAGCTACTTCTTCCAGTAGACAGGTTGTATTCTGAGGGCCACTGAGGCAACAATTGCATATGTCTTGTGCAATTTGCTTGAGCAACTCACAAAAAATTAGTATTTTAAAGGACAATATCATGTATCTGTTATTTATATGTGCTTGGCATTTCTCCAACCATATATAAAACTTTCAAAAAACAGACTTGCCTTTTTCTGTAGCTATTTTTTTTTCACTTTCTTTCTCTGAATAGACCCAGAATGTTCAGAGAAAATGCTAAGAATAATAAATCCAAATCTCTATAAAATACACCTTTATGACATACTCAAGCTGGAAATCACAGGAACCAATAAAAATGCAGGCAGTCTATTGATAATGAGGTCAGAAATACAAATAAATTTACTTTTAATGAAGACTGGAGGCACAGTAATCAAAGTGTTAAAATTCATTTCATGCATATCTCATTTGCTTCTTAGCTGATATTTACCATGCAAGTCTGTGAGAAAGTAGAGGCCTAAGATGCTCCAGATAAATGGCTCAATTAATTGTACAGAGGTGGACCTCTTTGAGCGGAGCCAGAGCTGTGAGCTCTTTATTAAAAGCACTATTCTGTAGCCCATAACCTTGTTCCTTGACTCCTCTCTGGTTTCCAATTTAAACAAGTCCCCATGCGGCCTGCTCTAAAGGGCTTTGTCTCCCTGTCATTGTTAAGAGAGCTGAGGCATCCTGGAAGTGTGAAATCAGACCTCATGAGTTGAACGGTTCCCCAGGGAACGCTGGACTGCGCAGAAGGTCAAAGTCATGGGCCGGACCATCTAAAAGTGTCTGATCGCCGGTCTGTGACACAGCAAGTTGGGGAGGGGGGCTAGTCTGAGAGGACTGAAATTGAACACATCTTAATTAAAGCCCACAGACAGCAAAACAAAATGTTTTCCAGGCAGCCTGTCAAATGGGGCTTAAATTTAGCTTGCTAATGAATCTGAGCTGCTAACTGTTATTTCTTAAGATAATAAGACTTTCACAGAAGCTGGAAAAAAAAACTGTAGCATGTCTTTTTTTTCCTGCTGTTTTGCTACTTAAATATTTTCCAACAATGAAGACAGTTTTCCTAAAGAAAAAACACAGGGAAAGTCTATGCAAATAAAGGGGTAGTAAACATCTCTCTTAATAACTAGTTGGTTTCCAGACTATAGGGCTGGTGAGTCCAACACAAGCCTATATTTGGAGCCTTGCTTTAGAAAGAGACATGCTCATTTAAACAGGACTATTTCAGTGACAGATTATGTTAATTGTAAAGTTCTCTCTCTTCCTTTTTCTCCCCCTTTCCCTCTGTTGTTTCCTGAAAGAGATGGTGCATTAATTTGAGATATCAATTCACCTGGGCTGCAGAAGTTTTCTATTAGTGTGCCTTTTAACACAGTGGAAAGGTAGGGCGTCCTTTGAAAGTGTTCCACAGTGCTCCGGTCTCACTGCTGCTGAAACTGAGTGCCTGTGTCCCTGGGGAGGCTGCGACCTCTTCCTCGGGAGCTCAGAACACAACCCAGGGCAAACGAAGGGGAGGGGCTGAGCAAAAGAATTCCTTTCTCTTACTTCTTTCACAACTTGAAAGAACCAATGGGCCAGGTCTAAGTACTCTGAAAAGAAAGCCTCACTCAATATAAATGACTTTAAATGTTCTGTTGAAAGCAGAAATTAGGACCCATCGAAGAAAAAGAATAATTATGAGCTAGAAAAGGCAAATTTCAACATGAACTGTTTCCACCACCAAAAAAATAAAAACACACACATAAATGAAAACTTTTCCCCATTGGCATTTCTCTTCTCACAGTCTATCCAGTTTTAAGGAACATGTGATTTAGCGGTAGAAAGAGTCTTCCCCAGTGAACACGGGGCCAGACACTCTCTAGATTTTGCTTTGATGGCATAGAGAGACATTAACCTTTTCACTGGTTAGTCGAAAGGTAAGTAAGTTGTACTGCACAGTATTTTTCAGTTAATTAAACTTTTCCCTTCACGAAGAATTTAGCTGACCAACTTTGAAAACTGGAGTGCCACTTTCTCAGACAGTGAAAGGCAGCCCACAATCTGACTGAAATTTCAATCTACTCTTGTGCCTTGCTCAATGCATGTGTATGTGTGGGAGTTGTAAATTGAGGCCTTAACCAGCAGAGTTAATCTCTTTTTTAAATCTGTATTAACCTTAATGATTTGAAGTGCACTGTCCAACACTGGGCTATTGAGATTGAAGAAAAAGCTACCCTCAACCATCAACAGTTTATTAGGGGCTTAACTGAAGTGACCTACTGTAGTAGTGTTCAGCTGAACAAGGCTATGGGCTTTTTGTGGACAGGGGAAGAATTGAGGGTTTCATTAAAAAGTAATTTGTGCTTTATAGTCCTTCATTCAAAGAGTCTCAATTGCCCTTTATTCACACAGAGTCACTACAGTATCACAATGTTTCTCAGTGAATGTGTTGTAACAAAAGAAAAATTTTACATTTTGAAAGAAAAAATTCTTTGTAAGTGCAGTAAGATTGATGGATACTTAACAGACTACAGAATCTCTTTTTCCTGCGCTCATTTTAAATGATGAACTCTCATAATTTAAAATTATTTGCTTAAATTATAGAAATTTAACTTTATGTTCAGATCATTACAAAGTTGGTCAAATATAAGTTTAACTTGTTAGACTTGTCTAGAAAAAAATGTTTCAAAGCCAACTGAGCATCTTATAGTATCAGCTTCATTATATCTGATCAGAAAATATTCTTCACTTAGCATGGAGAGTTGTCAGTGATTTAAAATCTCCACTCTTCATCCACAATACTCCTAATGGATGCTAATTTGAGGATTTGAAGACAGCACCATTGACTCACTTCCATTTTTTAAAAACTGTTGCTGAATATCTTGTAGAGCCTGACTATGATTATCTACTGAGGTATACAACATATTTTTAAAGTACTTCATTGAACAAGAGATGAACAAAAGCTTATTTTTGCCCCAAATTATATAGTAATATATATATATTGATCAGAAGTAAAGATTATTTTAAAAACTGATAGAGTATTCAGATATTTCTGACTTAAATATATGCTCCTCAGTTTCTACCACCAACCCAAATGTCATAAAGACCACAGAAGGTCCAAGAGTGAGCAAGGCCAAAGACTGAATTATCCTCTTGCCCCTGACTAGTTCAACATCTCTCTTGTTCAATTCAGAGCACATTAGATTATAAGGTCGATGTGGAATGGGGAATCATTAGATTTATATTCCTAAAACTAAGGGAATAAATGAAAAATCTGTTACTTAGTATTCTCTAAATTGAAGTTTATTTTATCAGATCAAAATTATGTCTCATTGAATCCCTAATAAGAAGGCAATTGTTATTCATATTAATTTGCATATTAGAAGGTTACAACCATTGGAAAGAAAATATCTATTTTTGCCAACTCTGAAAGAACATGTACTTTAACTTCCAAAGTGGCATACAGGCCAACTGGGTTAACATAGTTTGCATATTCATGATGTTTTGAAAGTAATGACAGCTTCTCTCCAAGAGAAACAAACTATATAATTGCATTCAAGCTGTATAATGGGCAGGTTTCTAAGCTTGTAAAGTAAATGGGACTTGAATTATTCGGTATGAAATTATTGTGCTCACTATAAATGTTCAGTGATAGTTCTGAGCATTCTGTGATACTGAATATTTTAGGCTTTCCTCCCTATCTTCAGATGTTTTCAGCCAAACAATAGGTGTTCCCCTCCCCTACAGAAAGTTCTGAAAAAAAGTGAATGTGTCTCCAGAGAGAGAATGCCACTGCTCTGAACTCCCAATCCCCCTGCTGCCGGGCATCACAGAATAGGTGTCACCACCTAATGTAAAAGCAATACTGCATTCCTATTCCAGTCTTCAAGTTTATGTCCAAAGTGAACAAAAAAAGAAAAGTCAATCATTTATTGTTGATTATAATAATAAATATAGCATAATAACAAAAAGAGGAAATCATTGTCTCCAGATTTATTTGATTACAACCACATCAGAAATTAAAAAAAAAAAAGAATTAACATAACATTCACTAATTGTTTAGTGTGAGGAGCCAAGTCAGAATGTATCCAGAAAGATGACAAACTACCTTTTATCCTGTTATTTTCAGGTATGATTATTCTGAAAGAATATTTAGTAGCTGTTATCTTCTTGCTTACAAATGAGTTGATATTTACCTCTTCAAAGAAACTGTCAACTCTCAACATTGTTATTTTTATCATGCTATTTTTATCATTGTTATTTTAAAATTTTTTAAATTTGCTATTGTTGAGCAGCAATCTGTTGTTTTAGTTTTAAGGCATGCGATCTTTTAATTTGGTTTTGATTCAATGAATTAAAGAAGTGTACTAATGATTACATAATGGATTTGCAAGCCCTTTGATGATAGGAAAAGTACACTTCTCTCCTTCAAATATGTCAGTTGCCTGTTTAGAGTCAACTTGCTAAACATACAAGGATAAGCATATTTAAACAAATAATAAGTGAATACTTTCATAAATATTAAAATTTGTACAATAAATGGTAAATTCAGTCCTATTTATTACCCATTTTGAGGTGGACAATTTAAGAAATGGTATGAATATTCCTAAATCCTATA
The DNA here is from genome assembly GCF_036850995.1 of Saccopteryx leptura. Lineage (NCBI taxonomy): Eukaryota > Metazoa > Chordata > Mammalia > Chiroptera > Emballonuridae > Saccopteryx > Saccopteryx leptura. Next base: position 151,714,645 of record NC_089506.1, read on the forward strand.
GAATTAAACAATAAAGGAATGGTCACATAGTTACAAATTCAAAACAATGATTTATTTTTGGAAATTGATGAAATAATTACCATTAGCCAATTAATATGCTAAACAGCAATTCCCAAATCAAAAAGATTTAAGAAACGAGACTAATATGGGCATTTTTACAGGCCCATTTCTGGGTTTAAAATGTTTAGAACAATGTGGATGCTTAGTTTACATCCAAAATTATCTCTGGAATGTGCTAAAGAATTTGGATAACTATGAAATTGGATCAGCAATCCAAATACCAAGAGTTCATACCACGTAATTGAGTATTATGCATCTAAACCTTTTGATGAACTATGCAACTGATTTCATGCATGTTTGAATTATAAGTGTCAATGCTATGGTATCATCTTGGGTAAGCTGACACCCTCTCTGAGAAGATAGTTCAGCATTACTCCAAAATGTCAAAATGACAAAACTAGGGGAAAAAATTCCTGACTATGTTGACTGAACTTTGGTGAAGGCAATAATTCAAAAGTTATTCTGTTTTTATTGATTATATTTTAATACAATACCCTTCTTTTAAAAAGCAGTAACAATATAGAAAATTGGTGGTTGGCAAATCTTTGTAAGATCAACCCTGAAACTTTATATTTATATTATTTACTCTGATAATCCAATCCGTTAAAATGAAGGGTTCAATTATTAAATAGTACAGACCTTTCATGCTGCTTGATATCTATGAATATTTACATTTAAATATCTATATATACATACAGTAGGGTAATTACATCATTTCTTACCTGTGACATCAGCAGCCATTAATCCTTCTGCTCTTATTACTTTCACCTGGAGAAATCCCACATCTTTCAGGTTGTGAAATATTTGCAATGGGCTCTGAAAGAACCCAACATCAGTGTTAGAAAAAAAAGGTCCTGAATGGTCTTAAAGAGTGTTCTTAGAAAATACTAAGTTTTACGGTTGATTTCAGGATGCCGCCTAAGTGATTCAAAGGGTATTTGTATTTAATACAGATTACCTTTCCATCATCATGAATGTGTACATACACACACATACCACATACATACACATGTAGATATTTGTTCATAAGTAGATTTTTTGAAATAATTTAAAAAAACTACAACATTTCTTCCCCATAAGTAATTATCAGTAGATGGTGAACAATAAGTTATACAATAGGATATGTCTGTTCTTTTCCCTTTCAATACCTTTACCAAAGCACTCCAAGAAAGCTTTTCTCTTTGGGTATGATGTTTTGGAAACTCATACTTTTTAAAATTGAATCTTAAGTTGTTGGCTATCTAACACTTCAGACACTGGGAGTAAGAAAGTCAACATTAACTTGATTATTTTTTTCTATTATTTACTTCTTGAGGAGCATTGGAAATTGCCTGTGCTAGATGGAAGTTAAATTAGTGAAAGACTATTTCCTATATTTACTTTAAAAGATTTAGGTGTTCTATAAATCTTTTAGCTAGAAGACATATAATCTTCAAAAATAAATCAAATTTATAACTGAAAATAAACTCAAAGGTGATGAGTAAATTTATTTACCTTTTTAGTAGGTATAGAAGTAGAGAAATTGTGATAGAAGAATTACATCCAAATGATAAAACCTACTTCATTTCACAAATGAATAATGGTAGTGTTTTAGTAAGCACGGTACTGTAAGGAATTAAAAGGGATACCAATACAGTAATTTAAAACTCTAATTAATGGGCACAAATACTTACAGAATAAAATGAACAAACAGAACTTTATATGTATTTGTTTATTTATAAATTGTAGCATTTTTCTTATAACAAGATCAGCATTTCTACTCAAAGGTATTTCTTTATCATAATCTTTAAAATGCTTTATGACTAGGGAGCATAACAGATTTTTGCATAATTAAGTTGCTATTAAAATGTTACTAAAATATTTGCATCTTTGTATTAGTGTGTAAGTGAGAATACTGAGGAGCAAAAGCTCACTGCACGGTAGGTATTAACTTTATCGGTTCGTATGATTAGTCACTGTTTACACTGAAGCAATGACCTTGGTATATTGAGAGGAGGAAATTCAGATATATGTGTAATCTCATAACCCAATTTAAAAAAAAAAGTGTTTAGCACAAGGATTAGCTCTTAATCTTTTATTTTTTTTAAACAGTTGTTTACCTCCCAAAACTGTTTAAGCTACCCCGATTATAGGGTTCAATCAAAAGGTACTTCTCTATCCATTTAAATTCCTGTAAATTAAGGGTTTCACAGTGGGAACTTGAGACAGCAGTATCAGAATTCAGAGGTTTCTGGCCACGTTGTCTTTCTAATGTAGTAATGATCAGGTTTGGGAAGCTTCTTATCTCAGAGTTTACTAAGTGTCAGTAACCAGGTAAATCTCCTTTCCTAATGTTGGAGAAGAGTTTCCTGAAAAGGTTTCTGTTCTTCAATTTTCAGAAGCAATTTAAACCAAGTTTCATTGTAACTAAAACAAGTATTACCAGTCCTCACATCTGAGAATCATTTCATATGCTAACCCCAGCGCACGGACACGCAGCCCCGGCTGCGCCCTCTCCGACGTTCTGCTTCCCATTTGGAGGGGCTATTATCGCTGGAAGGTTTCCTTTCCTTGAATCAGGGCACACGCAGTAATTTATTGTGAACTTCAACTGCTTAGGCTAGTGACATATTGATTATGATAAGAATTCCAAAAAAGTGAAAGACTTAAATATTCTCAGTTAAAAAATTTAACTTTAAATAATGCTTCATCAAGAGGCATTCCTGCCTCGTCATTTATGATTATTTTAGAAGGCTTCAAAACCTGGATGGCTTCTGAAGCCAGAAATTTCCATAGCAGAGGAATCTATGATTTGCTGTGAATCCTTTCAGCCCTCAATAGATGGGAAAAGATTGAAATGCTCTGGAGAGGAGTCCTCTTTATTTTTTTAATGAAAGGCTGTATAATATATTTTCTCTATGGCTGCAGCAGCTGTCAGGGAGAGCATCTCAGTTCAGCTCTATTATGGGAGAGGCAATACCCCATCCTATGGCATCGAGATGCTCTGAGAGGCCAGGGTTGATTGACAGCTTGTCACCATGACGTCTTATTCCATCTCTGTTATGGAGAAAATTAATGTCACACCACCAGCCTTATGACTTGCTGTCATCTTAGAACCGCTCACCTTTTATCAATGCTCTAAATAACATTTCAAGCCCATCGTCTCACGGTGGACAATCCGGTCAAGGGACATTAAATCAGATGACTGTGAAATGTCATAATAAAAATGGAATGCTAACAACTTCTTCTCTAAACTAGCTCCTCTGGTTTTTAAACTGTGACAAGGGGGAGCAAGGGTTCAGCATGCCCGTTCTGAAAAGGTCACACAATCGCTCTTGGTCTACTACCCATTACTGCCCGCCCCCTAGTGACCTTCCCTGCTTTCCTCCCCCCAAAAGAAGAAGAAAAAAAGAAAAATGGAATTAGCCATCTTTTCAGAATGTGGTGATCAAATAATGGCTCATACAGTAATGTCTGTTTAATTCGTGGGACTTCAGTGCTTCGCCATGAGCCGCTGAACGCAGCAACGCAAAGCCTTTCCAGGGCTCTTTCCTGTGGGAGTCGGGGGATTCATTTACTTTTTTCGTCACAACCAAATTCTTAAGTTTAACTTCAACTTTAAAAAATACACATCTTCTCACAGAAAAACATACAAATAATTTTTTAAACTAATCTCCTTTATATGTTGCTCTAAAATAAGTGATATTCAGACAAGATAGAACATTCATTCACTTCATAATCTATATAATAAACAGGCAACACTGAAGCCCTAAGATACAGGCCTTTGTCCTTGTGTTGCTAGGACTAGTTATAACATATGTGCTACTGCAGACAGTAGCTTCTCGCAAGTAGCTCTGTAGAGGGAGATACAGGCCTATGCTTGAAATTCAAGGCTAAAAAATAGTTTATTTAAATGTGGTTCACTTTTCAATGTAATAAGCAGAACATAATGTGAGAATTAGCTGGAACAGCCACATAATGTTTTACATTTTATTGAAATAATAACATTTGAAAGAAAGTGTGGAACAAATATTTAAATTCTAAATGGAAATGGCCATTTTAAGGAAGCCCATTCAGCAAAAAGAAAAATGAAAAGAAACAGTAATAGTTGGATTATTTCCAATTACCTAGCCTGCAATATTATTCCACTATATGGAATAGTATCAAATGTTAATCCGTGAAATACAATATTATAATAGCTAAGATTATTTTATATTAATACATATACTAATTAATTCCTTTAAATTGTTTTAATTCATGAAGCTCACTTCTGCTAACAGGAGATTATGTTTTGGTAGGTACCAAAATGTGGAATAATTTTTATAATAGCAATCATATATTAGAATATGCCACACAATACCTTAGGCTCTTAAGTAGTTTAAAAATATATACTATTTAGCCTTGCTAAGTCACCTCCATTAAACTGTTTATGATAACACCACTGCGGATGAGTTAGCTGTACAAGCATTAGCAGACAGCTGATTCAGTGGAGATAGTCAGAGTAAATGTGCTGAAGCGCACATCCTGCTAATCTGCTTGAAGAGTACTGTAGAGCATTAGTACCAGCACTTCATGTTATCTGCACGGCCTGATAAGGTACATCTTTATTAAATTCAGTTATTGAAAGGATGTCAGTCAGCAAATAGGAATATTTTGAAAAAAAAAAAAATTAAGCAGTTCTTTGTTAGTCAGAGCTTGGTTTCATGGCCGAGTGTCTAGGGGAGACTTCTAAACACCTGGCAGCCTCGTACAATACAAGCTTTGTAATTTTAAGTGGAAATGTGTTTTTGCCAGTTTCACGGGTACTGAGGTATTCGCTTTTTTGTGCTTCTATTGAGAGAGAACGGTGGAGTAAGAGCTCCCCTCTCTGTTGATTCAGGAAAACTACATGGTGGGAAATGCGCAGTGTGAGGGGCTGGGGAAGAGGTAGGTTTGATTGTGCATATTTTGGTTTGGGAACAGGGAGAAGGGTACTTATTTTAGTGATTCACTATTTCACCCTGTTTCTCTACATTTGATCAAAAGGTAAGGAGGCTTTCTTTTAATTATATTTCACATTCAATTTAAAAGATTAAAGAAATAAAGTGAGGCTTTTCTATACAGTTGAAAATAATAATGATTTCTGTGAACGCCCTCTAGTTGCCAAGCTACTAATTAACGTAAGTGCCACTGACTCCATTTCAAGCTTGGAAAGACAAAGAAGTATGCATTTCAATGATAAAGAGTCAATGAATTAATTTTAAAAGTAATATTGTACAAATCTGACTTTCCTTAATGAAAAATTTCCCTGCATGATAATTGTGCTGCATGATAAGATCACTAAGGGCATCTCCGAATCTAGAACTTACTCTGAAAGGTTCTAGCTAGCAAACACATGATGTCGAAACATCAGTGGGGAAATGCAATGCGTCTGTGAAGATACGCATGGCATCTGCATCTGCCCAATTTTCTGTTTCTGCTGATTGAGCTGTCAGACAGCTTTTCAGATGTACTTCTGTTGCTGCAGGTAAATTATTTACAACCTCATCTAGTCACACATGACCTCGAAGCGGGAGGGCTACATACGTACATATCTCTTTAATATTTCCTCCCGTTCTTTCTGGTCCTCCGATGAGCTGACAGAGAGGTCAGAGATACTGACTGTGGCCGAAGCTGTCAGGGTGACCAGCAGCACCAGGTGTCCCTCACCCTCTTCCAGCTGCAATTCCAACTTGTGTGTCTGTTCTCTACTGAGGGCCGACAGGTCAACCTGGCACCTAGAAACAAAGGTTTTGAATTAGCAAGTGGCTTTCCACCCCCTCCCCACACACATCAAAGAGTGGACGGAAGTGCAGGCTGCTCAGAGCTATGTGAAAAATAAATCTCTAGAAATACTATTTGGACCACTGGAAGAATATATCTTCATGGCAGCTGACTTTTTTCACAAAATTCATCCCCTGATTATGTTAGTGTCTAATTGCTGATTTCCTGTAAGATACAAAAAACGTGCTTCTCTGATTCAATTACTACCCATTGTCACCATATTCATAGCTTGTACATATTTGGATGGCGTAGGCCAGTGCTCACAGAAAGACTACCATGAACTGTCTAGAGAGGAAAATTATGAAGAGTCTGAATTTCTGCGTCACCTTTAAACCAATGGGTGCTTTCCCCCCATTCATAAATGTTATATATAAAGCAGTGACCAGAATATGCACTCTGGTGATGCCATAAGTTTTACACTTTTAAAACCATGCCAATCTACTCTTAGAACACTCATAAATCTAAATAAAAAACCCAACAAATCATATAAAAACATGATAATTTAAATGTTATGTAGCAGACTTGTCCCAAGAGGTTTCATAACATGGCAGCCCATGGACAAGAAGCCACTCTCTGAGGGCTAAACCCTCTTTTCAACGAAATGTTAATGGATTTAGTGGAGAAAGATACTGTGGTGCCTCCAAGGCCAGTAAACCAAGAAAAAGGGGGGAGATATGAGTAAAAGGCATTTCAAACAGGAAATAGCCAATCACAAGAATAAATGTGGTAACATATAAGGAGGGTGGTCAGCTCTCAGGGACAAATTAAACTTTTGCTTCTTATTATTTACTCTCCTTATTACTTATTGTTTTATTTTAAACTCCTATAAATACAGCCTCAAAGTTTAAAGTTATGCTAAAAAAATCTCTTTATGCATGAGTGATTTTACGAATAGAACCCAAATCTGACATTTACTTTTATTTCTACCTATCAAAAATGACATCAGAGATGGTTGGGACTAGAAACAATTGGGAGTAAGAGGAATATAAATGCAAGAAATAAAAAAAAAAAAAGAGAGAGAGAAACGCCCTGGTCAGTGACAGAAAATTGTGTGTGTGCTAAATGCTAACTATTGAGAAAGAAAAAGATCTGAAAGTCAGAATGTATATCCAATGACTTCATTGTTTCTGCAAATACAACATCCATTTCAAAATACTCTTGTGCTGCCTCCTTTAATTCTGAAGGATGAAAGGGAATATTAAATGCCTTATCTAATATTCTAATTTTAATTGAAATTAAGTTCTTGTCAATAACACCTGGAACAAACTGAGGGTAAAATAAAGCAATGATAAAAAAACAACCAATTAAATATATTCTTTAATAAAAAGAAAAACATTAATATCATTTTCTACAGGTCTTTCCAGCATCTGTAGTTTATTGAATGTGAATGAATCTTTAGACTAGATTAGGAGTATGATACCAGAGAATTGATCAGAGATTACAATTCAGATAGCACTTTTGGTTGGTTAAACTTGGGACCGAGAAGGGCCTTTCACTCAATTCGATCATGCATTCCCTAGTCCAGTCCTTGCCTTATTTTTTGGTACAACACTTCATCACTCTTAAAACACTAAAACACATTGAAACTTTCCAGAGGATCTCCTTCTATGCCTATTATCATTTGCCTTGGTCATACAGATGCTGGACTGCTCCTCAGTTATATTCGAGTTCTTGCATTCAATGCTTTATAGTTGGGGGAGATGATCTAAAGATAATCTGGCCAAGGCATTGCAAACTGGCAACTGTCAGATCAAATCTGGCCCATAGATCTGTTGATTTTTCTTGTAAAGTTTTGAAGTTAAGTGATTTCAAAGACAAAGCAAATGTCCTCTTAGTTACTCTCCCCAGTGCTATCTATTATTTATAGCTAGGTTACTTTACTTAATTCTGTACCTGGATCTATAGGCATAAGGATTTGTAATCCTTGAAATCACCTTAATTTACTGATAAGAAAACTGACGACCAGAGAAGTTACATGACTTAATGGAAATAAAATTAGTTATGGGCAGAACCAGAACCTGAACTTGGGACTCCAGAATGCAAGATCTTAGCTTTTTTTTTTTTACTTATTGATTAAGAGAGAGAAGAAAGGGCGGGGGAGGAGTGGAAAGCATCAACTCATAGCAGTTGCTTCTTATATGTGCCTTGATCTGGCAAGCCCGGGGTTTTTAACTAGTGGCCTCAGCATTCCAGGTCGACGCTTGATCCACTGCGCCACCACAGGTCAGCTTTGGCTTTTTTTCTTGACCAGTCTGTCATTAAGTAGGAAGTGTGTGCTGTTTGCAGTGGTTCTTAAACTGAGTTATATCTGGATTCATTTTAAACAAAAAAATGATCAGTTTCAAATTACTGAATTATGTTATTTTTATGCTTTAACTAGATATAAGCTAGGGAAGAAGGCTATAAGTTATTGCTCTTATAGGATCATAAACTAAGAAAAATTTAAAAATTGAATTTTAAAAACTCTGAAACTAATAAAATTTCAATTAACATTATACATTTACAGGGAGGATTATACTTTTCTGCTGCTACTAAATTTTCAATATTGAGTATACTTATAGAAATAGTCTCAAGTCCTGTCCTATATCTAGTGTTTCAGAATTTTGACTTTAATCATTCTAATCTATAAAATGTCTATTTATACAAATACATATTAATGACTTCAATGTTTTGTTTTGTTTTGTTTTTGCTGGTTGAGGTTATGCTTATCTCTTACTCACCTAAAAACTCTGCTCATGAGTAATCATCAGATGTCATTTCAAATTAAATTCTCCATATTGCCTGCCCACATGTGGCCAAGCAGGTGCATCGGAAGAGCAGTCAGCCGTGTCTCTGAACCACAGGAAACAGTGACCAGCCCAGTAACATATCACCCTGCATTGCTTCCTAGTTTTCCCGTCTCATCTTCTTTCTCTCTCACTCCCAGTGCCTGGAATTGTGCCTTCCAATAAAGCACCAGCACTTAATCACTGCCTCAAGCTCTGTTTCCTAGGGAACCTGGGATAAGGCAAAAACCATTGATACAAGTAGCGCTGTCCAATTATGCCAAGGTTGCAGGTTCAATCCCTGGTCAGGGAACATATAAGAATCAACCAATGAATACATGAATAAATGTAACAACAAATCAATCTCTCTCTCTTCTCTCTCTCTGTCTCTCTCTCAAATCAAAAAAAATTTTTTTTTAATTTTTGCCCTGGCCGGTTGGCTCAGTGGTAGAGCGTCAGCCTGGCGTGCAGAAGTCCCAGGTTCAATTCCCGGCCAGGGCATACAGGAGAAGCGCCCATCTGCTTCTCCACCCCTCCCCCTCTACTTCCTCTCTGTCTCTCTCTTCCCCTCCCGCAGCCGAGGCTCCATTGGAGCAAAGATGGCCCGGGCGCTGGGGATGGCTCCTTGGCCTCTGCCCCAGGCGCTAGAGTGGCTCTGGTCACGGCAGAGCGACGCCCCAGAGGGGCAGAGCATCGCCCCCTGGTGGGCGTGCCGGGTGGATCCCGGTCGGGCGCATGCGGGAGTCTGTCTGACCGTCTCTCCCCGTTTCCAGCTTCAGAAAAATTAAAAAAAAAAATTTTTTTAAAGAAAACATTAATATAATTCAATCCTCTTCGTTACAGATGTCTAAAACCCAAACCTGACCGTGTGTTTGCCCTGGCTTCCCACCATGAAATACTGTTAGCCAGGTTATTAATGCCCTCTGCAACCTATCACCCTCTTGTGTGCCCCTTGCTGATTCATTACTTAAGTCATTCCAAACAGCTTGTAATCAGAGGTGGATTAAGGTCGGTTGAGGCTTCGGGCGCAGAAGAAAATATTGGGCCCCTTACATTAGAAAAAAGTGTAAAGTGGGGTTTTGCGGGGCCCTTCAGAAGTCAGGGCCCAGGGCATGCCTGGTGTGCCTGTCATTAAATCTGCCTCTGTATAATTCTTCCACCATCCATGCTTGAGCTCAACTGTTTCTTTGTGCTTAAACAAGGCAACCTCTCTGCTTATTTTTGCTTCACTAATTTTTGCTAATCCTCATTGAAAGAACCTGCAGTTATCTTTCTGTGTCGATATCCTAAGATGTCTCAAGGGTGGCCACCTAGCACAGTACTGTACCTGGGATATAGTTGTGTCTGCAGGTACCAAGGTATTTATGGACAAGGAGGTGACATTTCACAGAGGCCAAAATTTACCCATGGTGATGGTGGCAGAGTAGACACTATATAATGCACTCACACTACCATTTCTGAATCGTCTTCCTAGAAAGCAGTTTGATTTCCTTCCAACATTCATTTAATTCACTCATTTATTCATTCATTCATTCACTCACTCACTACCACATGCCTTTTGTGTCAGGTTTCTGGGAGACTTGGGGGATCAGCTCTTTGTAAGCCTTCTACTTTCTCACATCCTTAATTTCACAACAGCCACAGACTCAGTGTGTTGTAGGGTTATTATCAAATATGCCTTTTTAGTTTGACATAGGAAAATCACAAAACTTACTATCTGTACTGAACCCAATTTATCAATTAGTTGATCAATAGAAGACTCAAAACAAATTCAAAACTAAAGATTCTAGAGCTACCCTAATCTGTAATCGTAAGTGAAAAAATTGAGGCTCAGAATGATTAAGTGTTGGCAAGAACTCAAGCCACATTTTCTGACTTTCATATCAGAGCTTAAAGTTCTTTGCACTTTTAAAAAACTATATGCATTTATTTAGCCACATGAAAAGAATATGTCATATTTATTTGGTGACATATCCCCCTAAGATTTCAAGGAGAGAAATTTAAGTGTTTCTATCACCCTTTTCCTCCCTGGCTTTTTATCTGTGATGACTGAACCAGTAACCAATGATATTCTTACCAGATAAAGCAGCCTTGTCATTAGCACCCTGGATGCGAATTACATGTTTGAATCCACTGGGGTGCAGGAAATATGTGTTAGGGCTATTTGGATTTTTAAATAATTTAAAGAAAAGACAGAAGTGAAATTTTATAAATAGTTTATATATGCATTGACACAGGCGGCCCATACATCAGCTATGTCACAGGCAGCCCGCAGGAATTCTGAGGGGAGGGCAGGAGCTGCATGGCGTGCGGGGTGACAGTGTTCTCGTACTTGCTGACTTGCTTTCACCGAATCGCAGTTCCTATATGCCCTGTGAAGTGGATTTACGGATTATATAATCTAGATTTAACTGAACTAATCCTTACAAAATGGACAATTGGCTTTAAAAGACCCCAGTAAAGAACTGTGGCTTGAAGATAATGCTAATTGAACAAGCCCAAGTGAATGGAATGATAAACAAGAACACGCAGAGCAGGTACAGCCAGCTGAGCTCCGTGTCCGCCCATTCTGATTTATACAGCAAAGGGGCTACCATCAGATCTAACAGGAATTCAGCCAAAGCAATTCAGAATTACCATAAAGAATATCTGCAATAGAAATTTACATCTACTCTCTTTTAAAAACAAACTTTTAAGTGTTTGTTGTGTCTTGAAGTATTAGCTAAAGATACCAAGCGACCATGATTAGCAAGACATTTAAAAACCAAACCCTTCAGAAAGAAAACACAAGACTTTATAGAATTTCTTTGGTGGGGGTAATCTTTAAGAACAAAATAATATTTTGACTAAATTTAACAATAAAACTATGAAGCTTTTTTGAGAGTTCTTAATATATGGGAATTATTTTATATTAGTAAAACTAATAATATATAATATATTATAAAATCTTATATTAGAAATTAATACAGTACCTATTCCTTAGAATTTTTTATTGTAAAGAATTCAATATCTAACTGGTAAAGCATTTTCAAGTTCATGATTATACAGAAGCTTTTATTCCCTATAAAATACTAATGCTCTTATTACCTTTCTCCTGTCAGAGGTTGTCACTGTTCAATTGTTTTGGGGGCATTGCTTTATGAGAGCACACTTCTGTGAAATTTCCCATTCATTGACTCAAAGATAAACTATGTTTGGAAACTTCACCCATTGAATAAGAAATATTGCAGTAAGTATAAACTTTCTGAGAAAATCTTTAGAAGACAAAATAGTAACCCAAGAAAGCAAATAGATTAAAGTTTTAATATATTTGATTTAAGTTGAGTTTTTGAAAAACCAAGAGAAAGATCAATGACACATTCCATTCTTTACTCAAATATTGTCTATCTTCTTAATGAAATATTTCACCCAATCCTTAGCAAGAAAAATGGTGAACTATAATGATTTCATAAAAACCTCTCTTCAGTGTAGAATTTTCTGGTGGGCTGTCTATGTGCTTTCAAATTAATAATGCATCAGGACTGCACCAGCCCATATTTACGTAGGAAGTAAAAGAATCATGGTAGTACTGGTATCACAAACGAGAAACATTGCAAATCAGAACCTATATAATGTCAAATACTTAAGTACATTGACCTTCAACTTTCAGAAACATTAATTTGGTTAACATCCAATGTCAAAGGCTGTTTTCCTCCTTTGCCACATTCTACCTGTACACACCTACGTGTGCACCTGTATGTCCCACAGTCTCTTTATTTCAGCAGGAAGTACAGAGGTGTAGATTTAGTTTTATGTTTGCAGAATTTGAAAGCATTTGTTTTTCACCCACCACTTGCCCATCTGGAAGAGGTTTTTCTTATTCTATTTCATTAGTAACAATTTTGTTGCAATAGAGCTCTCTACTCAAGCTTACATTTGTATTTCTGTTGTCATGGGTTGCCTCGGCCCTGATAATGATAACAATGCAACAGATAAAGTCTGTAGCAATTCACCAAGCTAGAATATATGTACCCCAAATCAATGCCACTTTACAGACAAACAAGCATTTTGCACACTAATAAATAATGCTATAAATCTTGCTATATTGGATTGCAAATAACTCCAACTGAATAAACTTGCTTGACACAGGATTTACTTATTCGGCACGTTCATAAAAACAACTTGTTCCCTGACAGCACTCATTCTTGGCAATTTACCACAGCTGTCAGCAGCCAATTTGTTCAGATTACTGCTCTGCATAAAAGTGTAACAATCATGAGGATTTATTAGCTGATTATTGTAAAGGTGGCAGTCTGTCTTGCCTGCCAAAATGCAGGTGATCAGAAAGTTAAATAATTACCTGCAGATTAACATTATTTCACCTTCACTTGAAATTTGTAGTTTAGTGACAGGTAAAATTTGTTGTTTAAACTTGCAGTACAGTGTACACCACCCAGGTTGGTTTACTGACTACTTGGCATTTTATCGAGCACTTAATCACTTCAGAACACACTGAACATAAGACTGAGGTGAATGGAGTGTGGGCTCTAGAGGAGTAGTCCTGGATTAAGTCTCAGATCACCCAGTTTCAAAACAGTTTAGGCAACCTCTAAACCAGGGGTTCCCAAACTACAGCCCACAGGCCGCATGCGGCCCCCTGAGGCCATTTATCCGGCCCCCGCTGCACTTCCGGAAGGGGCACCTCTTTCATTGGTGGTCAGTCAGAGGAGCACATTGACTATCTTATTAGCCAAAAGCAGGCCCATAGTTCCCATTGAAATACTGGTCAGTTTGTTGATTTAAATTTACTTGTTCTTTATTTTAAATATTGTATTTGTTCCTGTTTTGTTTTTTTTACTTTAAAATAAGATATGTGTAGTGTGCATAGGGATTTGTTCATAGTTTTTTTTATAGTCCGGCTCTCCAACGGTCTGAGGGACAGTGAACTGGCCCCCTGTGTAAAAAGTTTGGGGACCCCTGCTCTAAACCTTCCTCAGCCCCAGTTTTGCATCTGCAGAATTGTTGTATGAACCACCCTCATTATCCCCTAGTGTTGAGCTAGTAGATGTATATATTTGTGCCCTTTTGATTGTAAAGCATTATTATTGTTTCTTTCTATTCATAGTAAATTTATTTTGGTGTAAAATTGAACAACCAGATGGCATTAACTCCCTATATATCATAATGATGAAAAAGTTATGATATATGTATCTTGATAAATGTATAGGCTACTTTCTTTTTTCAAACAACAATTCAGTATTTTTTAAGTATAAAGGTTACTCAGACACTCTTACATGTTAACTCATTAATTCTCCCCTTTTGAATTATATACAAATATCTTTCCTCAATGACACAGAAACTCTGTACCTTCGCTAAGGCATGTGGTTCTAATTGTCTTTTCATTAACAGCTGGCATTAAATTCTGTATTTACTTAGAGAATGAAGAACCATAATTTTGAGACTTAAGCAAGCTTCAGCTCTTTAAATCAAAGCCCTGCACCCTGGCTAGTTGGCTTAGTGGTAGAGCGTCAGCCTGGCATGTAGGAGTCCCAGGTTCGATTCCCGGCCAGGGCACACAGGAGAAGCGCCCATCTGCTTCTCCACCCCTCCCCCTCTCCTTCCTCTCTGTCTCTCTCTTCCCCTCCTGCAGCCAAGGCTCCATTGGAGCAAAGATGGCCCGGGCGCTGAGGATGGCTCTGTGGCCTCTGCCTCAGGTGCTAGAATGGCTCTGGATGCAACAGAGTGACGCCCCAGAGGGGCAGAGTGTCGCCCCCTGGTGGGCATGTCGGGTGGATCCCAGTCGGGCGCATGCGGGAGTCTGTCTGACTGCCTCCCCATTTCCAGCTTCGGAAAAATGCAAAAAAAAAAAAAAAAAAAAAGGCCCTGCAAATATTCATTGAGTATCTAGTGTGAAAAAAGTGCTAGACTTTTTTCTAGGCATCAAGGATGCCACAGTGAACAAAACACTCAGACATGCTCATGGAACAAAACCCACATGGAGCATACACTCTAGTGATGGGAAATAAATAACAAAGTAAATAAAATGCACAGTATGGTGGTGATTATATCAATTACGAAATGAAGCAGGAGAGGGGACAAGGAATATCTCAGAAAAGGCACTTCGACTTCAAACAGGGTTGGTCCGGATGCCTCCCTGCTGAGACATTTGTGCACAGACATAACGAAGGTGAAGAAGCAGGGCAGGCGGACCCCTGAAGAAAGAGTCTCACAGACTGAAGGGTCCTGAGGGGAGAGTGTGTCCAGCGTGCTTGAGAAACAGCAAGGAGATGGGCACAGCTCTAAGAGAGGGAGGAACAGAACAGCCGAAGGTCAGGGTACAGGAGTCACAGGGCCAGACCAGGAAGAGCATTATAAACTACTGTAGGACTTTGAGTTGATTCCAGATTTTTTTTAAATTTTTATTTATTCATTTTAGAGGGGATAGAGAGAGAAGGGGGGAGGAGCAGGAAGCATCAACTCCCATATGTGCCTTGACCGGGCAAGCCCAGGGTTTTGAACCTGCGACCTCAGCGTTCCAGGTCGAAACTTGATCCACTGAGCCACCACAGGTCAGGCCGATTCCAGATTATTATGGGAAGAAAAGTTAAATCAATTATTAATGTTATGTGGGAGGAAGAACAGGAAACTATTGCTACTGTCCACATAAAAGCTGATGGTGTCTACAACCTGAATCATAATGACTGAGATGATGAGAGCAGTGAATTCTGAATATATTTTGAAAGAAAAGTTAGCAGGTTGCTAATGGATTTAATAAGGATGAGAGAAAGAAATGAATCAAGAACGACTCCAAGATTTTCAGTGTTAGCAACAAACTAGCGAGAATCCTGAAGGAAGGGATCTGGGGGGTTGGGGTGAGAGTTTGGCTTTGGACCTGTTCAACTGCAGACGCCTACTAGACATTGAAGAGGAGAGATGAAGTAAGCAGTTGGATGTGAGAATCTGGAGTTCAGAGGAGTTATGGAGTGGAACTGTACGTTGGTCATTGTCAATCTTAGATGGTATAAAAAAATGTAAGAGTGAATGAAGTCACCATGGGAACAGCATAGATGAGAATGTGCAGAAGGAGTAAATTCCAAGGCTCTCCATACTAAGAACAAGAGGGAGATGAGAAAATACTTGCATAGGAGACCAAGAAACAGCATGCAGTGAGGCAAGAGGAACACAGTTCTGGTGTCCTGGAAGCCAAGTGAAAAACATGTTTGTTTTAAGGGAAGGAAGCAATTA
Source organism: Saccopteryx leptura (assembly GCF_036850995.1). Lineage (NCBI taxonomy): Eukaryota > Metazoa > Chordata > Mammalia > Chiroptera > Emballonuridae > Saccopteryx > Saccopteryx leptura. The sequence goes on from NC_089506.1 coordinate 151,730,475, forward strand.
GCCAAGTCCAACACCACCGCTGGGTCAACCAAAATGAAGGTTGAAAACTGGTCATTAGATTTAACAGCTGGTGGTCAAAGGAGACCTTGACAAGAGCAGTCTTGGTAGATTATTGGGGCAAAAGTCTGACTGCATGGGTTCAACTGAGAATGGGACTGGATAATGGCCAGTGTTAAAACAGTTTTCATGGTGTCGACACTACAGATTTGCAAGTGGTTCTTTCATTCATAGCCAGTCATGTTCACTATGAAAAATAAAAAACTCCTAAAACAAAAAACCAAACCTGTTATTGAGTAGACATTTATAAAACACATTTCCAAAACTCATTATGTATGACCAAAACTGGACAATAAAGGGGACAATAACAAATCTCTAAGAGAATAAACTAGTCTATATGGATAATATAATTAATACAAAGTATTCTCAAATTGTGAACAGAATTTAGACAGTATCCTTTCTCCTATTAAAAAAAAAAAAAAAGCTACTAAGCATTGAAGAGGCAGTATTACCCTTCATGGCCAACTTCAAATTTTCTCACAGATCACCAGCCTACTCCCAAAGTAGCCTCTAATTTTTAAGATAATACAGACATATGTTAATTATTCCCATCACAAAGAAGAAATAATAATTCTATGATGTGATTGAGGTGCCAACTATAGCTATAATGGTAATCATATTGCAGTATTATAAATGTGTCAAAGCAACCTCTTTTACACCATAAACTCACATTATATGTCATATATTTCAATAAAAATAAGTTAATACAGACATGGAATGTTGCAATGATAGTTGCAAAAGAGGACAGAAGACCACAACAACAGTTTTACTCCTATTGCTTTAATCTTAAACTCCGATTTAATTGGGAGGCAAGTCAATTCTCTTCTAAACTATTCCAGGAACCAAGGGATTCTATTATAATCTGCATTATTTTCATTGTTGCCATACAATTTATACATAAACACAAGTGACTTTACTTGCTTGCCACTTAGATATAATAATATGTTGTTTTTCAGTGGCAGGTTGTGTTTAAAGTACAGTTTAATAAACATAATGTTAGTTAGGTAAGTGGAGGTTTTTTTGTTTTGTTTTGTTTTGTTTTGTTTTGTATTTTTCCGAAGCTGGAAACCGGGAGAGACAGTCAGACAGACTCCCGCATGCGCCTGACGGGGATCCACCCGGCACGCCCACCAGGGGCGACACTCTGCCCACCAGGGGGCGATGCTCTGCCCCTCCGGGGCATCGCTCTGTTGCGACCAGAGCCACTCCAGCACCTGGGGCAGAGGCCAAGGAGCCATCCCCAGCGCTCGGGCCATCTTTGCTCCAATGGAGCCTCGGCTGCGGGAGGGGAAGAGAGAGACAGAGAGGAAGGAGAGGGGGAGGGGTGGAGAAGCAGATGGGCACTTCTCCTGTGTGCCCTGGCTGGGAATCGAACCCAGGACTTCCGCACGCCAGGCCGACGCTCTACCACTGAGCCAACCGGCCGGGGCCGGTAAGTGGAGTTTCTAGTGCTATCCAGACATTAAATAAGTTAGAAATAATAATTTATCATTTTCTTTTTCTGCAACAGGCATCTTTGTTAAATTAGCAGAGTGTACAACAAGTTCCTATTGTCCATATCTTATCATCTCAAAATTCAACAGTAATTCTGTTTACTGTGTAAAGTGGTTTAAACTAATACTCAAATGGTGTCCTAGAAGCCACCTTGTCTATACCTGTACTGTTGTCTATCCTAAAAATTTTCTGATTCGAATTTCTTTCATAGGCAGATATATTTGGCATATGAACAAACATTGACTTCTTTTTTTTAGTGAGGCTGATGTCAGATAATTTTTTATTATATTTAGAAGAAAAATGTAACTGGAAATAAATAATTCAAAATGGATGAGAGTTTTAAAAGCCTCATTACTCTTTGTACAAGCCAGTCTTAATCCAACCGTGTCCTGGGAAGCAGAGCACACACAGCTGCGCGGCTGAGGGCACTGGCGCCCAGGGCTCCTGGGTTCCCGTGCGGGCTTCTCCTGTGTAACAGTCACCAACAGGAAGAACTCACCCAACAGTGCAGGCAAAGCCCAAGTCTGCAGCTGGATGTGGATGTCAAACCTCTAACAGTCAGCAAAAATAAGAGGGCAGGATACACTTCCAATTAGATGACCAGTTTATTGTAAAAGGATATGACTCAGAAATGGCCAGACGGAGGAGATGCGAAGGAAAAGGTAAGCAGGAAGGGCCAAGCGCTTCCGTCCCTGGCAGGACAGCCTCTCCCACACCTCCCTGCGCTCGCCAACCCAGAAGCTCCACAAAAAAATTTCTTCTTTTCTTCCCCAAACTTTGTAAAACTATCTTAGCTCCCCCAGCAATCAAGAGCAATCTATATGATCTTCAGATCGGACATTCGTCACTGTTCTCTTTAAATTTGCCAAAATATGCATAAAGCCATGGAGACAAGATGAAGTGAGATAAATAGACCCATCTCTCTGCCAGGCATTTAAGTACTATAGTTAGGCATGTCCTTAAAGAATTTATATTATCAAGGATGGAAAAGATCAATAACAAATGGCTGTGAGAATATTTCATCATTTCCAAATTTGAAAGTTATTTTCATAGAAAGAAAGAATCTATAAAAGGATATCTGGCCTGACCTGTGGTGTCGACCTGGAACATTGAGGTCACTGGTTCGAAACCCTGGGCTTGCCTGGTCAGGGCACATATGGGAGTTGATGCTTCCTGTCCCCCCCCTTCTCTCTCTTTACTTTCTAAAATAAATAAATAAAGTCTTTTTTTTTAAAAAAAAGGATATCTGTCATTATGGGGAAAAAAATAAAAACAGGGATAAGAAGTACTTTATGTAATGTGGACCCAGAAGCCCAGGAAGCCAGTAAACTTGACCAATCACTTCATTATTTTACCAATACAAGAAAGTTTGAATACAAAGTAACATGATTGAGATAGCAAGTTACTCAGGACAGTCATTTTATTATATCTTGGTCACCAAGTATAGCTAATATTGCTGTAAATTATGAAAATGAATCTATTGTTCAAGGAAAAGCTAGCAGGATCTACGTGAAAGAACTCACAGCATATCGAGGGGGATAAAAACACAGACATACAATTATAATGAAATGTACTTAGTGTATGAACAGATGTATACTGCTCCTTAAACTGGTGATATATCCAAAGAGAATAAAATAAACTTTAAGAAAAATCTGAAAATTGTGTTTTGCTAAAAGAAAAAAATATGCAATGAAGACCTTCCCTTTGAAAAGGGTTGAAACGAACATACTATTAGGTGCCAGTGGTGTTTTTCTCATTTCACCCTATAAGTAAAATATTAAAGTTTAATGGAAGCTACTCTTTGAACTTTTACTGTATATTCCTATGAAGAAAACCATTGTTTAAAACATATATCAGAATAAGAACAACAACAGGAAAAAAAAGAGATTAAATGTGTTGGATTGGATTCCTGTTCTTGCCTTTCTAGCATAGAATTCCATTCTTACTATGTAATCAGTTCTTCAGGCAGTATGTTTAGACTTGGAATCATGTGAACTACAATAAAGAATTTTCTGAACTAATAAATTCTTCTGCACAGCATGTTTATTTCGGTGTTGGCAGGTTTAAATTTGTTTTTCTACAAAGACACATATAAAACTATTAAGATACAGAGAAATAGGCTTTCAGGTGAGAAAACAATTCATATAATCAAGCCGGCATTCAAAATAACTTTGTCTTTGTGCAGAGATGTCATGTAAGCTTCAGAATAGTCCTTTCTTCACTGTATTATCAGAACAACATGGATCTGTCTCACTGAATGCTTTCTTCTCTAAAACTTGGGAACCTGACCAATTTATGAACACCTAGGAGATTATAAAGACTATTTACCTTGTAGGGAGCTCTAGGAAACAATGCATTTCATGGTCACAATATGCTGTATGAAAAGGAATATAATTTCAGATCACTTTACAGACCATGAATGTGCTCTTTGTTCCTTTAAGTATCTTATATCAAGTGATATTCCTCTTTCTCAACTCCCATAACTTTTACGCACCATGTTTCTGACATCTGGAAAAAATTTCTGGATATCAAATGTGGAGAGCATCTCCATCAACTGGTCAAAACTGCCACCTACTGGTAAGTCTTCAAACCTAGTTCTCAGTTCGCCCAAGCACTGCCTTACCTGATAAGATCTCTTCCTTCAAAACAGTAATGATCAGCATAATTTACAATAACCAAACTGAAAGCAAATAATTCTTTAACAAAATTCTCCCTCTCTAGGGGGAACCAAAAATATCACATTGCACAAACCTGCCAATAAAGTCATCTCTTTTCCCAGCATCTTTGTCCCATGCAGTGATATCAATAATTCCACCTCTTTCTTCATAAAGATGAAAATCAAATTGTTCTCTCCACTGAGGATTCAGAGTTTTTGGCATAATCTGCAAAATCAAAAGTCATTATTGTCTCATCCATGTGAGTCTTTAAAAAAATTTAACTTGAGACACTAAATCAATCTTTAGGTACTACTGCCTAGAAAAGCATGTAAATATGAGATTTGAACAAAAGCTTCCGGGAATAAGGAAAGTGAGTTATTAGATCTCTAGCATCTTTACTGCCTATTGGATGGAAGAATCCTAAAGAATGTGTCCTGAAAACCAAAGTCACCCAAGTCACCCTCTCATTTTGAAAACAGATGAGAGATACATATTACATATATAGAAAAGGCAAAACCATTGTAAGCGAAATATCTCACTCAGACACTAGCACTGATTTTGCATAACCTACTAATGTACGAGGACATAACACATAATCTGTCATCTCATATAAAAGGATGATGAGGGTTCCCAAGGTTTCTTTATTTTTCTTACACCCCCACACATGTGAATTCCTGAGCTGAGTATATAATGTGTGTATATACACACATATATATAAATTTAAGTTCTGTGGTAGCAGGAGAAAAAAGCAAGTAACTTTGGGGTGGTCAAGTAAACGTATCTTAGAATTACAGTATTTATACATCATCTTCATTTTATATATAGAAAAACTAAAACCTGGAGTTTAAGCGACCTATTCAAGGTCATTACATTTTAGTATCTAGACTCTAACTCAAATATTTGATTAGAACTTCAGACCTCTTTTCCTAAAACAATACGCCAAAACTATTTGTGAATTAATATGAATATGTGTGTGTATAATCTCCACGTTGCACATACAAGAAAAATATCTTTTCTGAAGTGTAATTTTGTAACTTTAAGTATTCAAATAAGACACCTGGTGGAATCAATGAATAAAGTGACCTATACTGATTTGCTTTAAAATTACATTCCTTTTTGGGTTAAACAACATTCATACTTGTTTCTCTATTCTTTCTTATGGCAAGAAGGCACATGGTGGCCTTTTCTCTTTTTAATGTATGGGAGACAGATCTTCAGATATAAAGACTTTGAAAGCAATGAAGTATACTATGTGCAAAGGTAATGCAAATGAATCACAATTTTTAAAGTTCTAATCTGAAATTAATCAGCAATAGATCATGGGAAGAAAGAACAAAGAGAGACATGTGTCCATATCGGGTCTCATATTTCATATCTAAAGAGCAGAACTATAAAAATAAGAAATGTTTTAAGCCTACTAGACCATGGAAATGCTGTTATGTTTATTGATAAAGGACAGACAGAAGTGGTCATATGTACCTATTTCTGGAATGAGTCGTTTGTGTTAAATGTTATGAAGTTCATGGCAGAAAAAAAGATGGTACTGGATGGATGCTATGATAATTCAAATGTCTCATAACTGTGCTCAGATGAACTCCTATGATATTTTGAGGAGTGTTCTGTTTTACTTATTTGGCCATAAAGCACCTGACTTTTCAATTTTGTAAGACTGTCCTTACGATATGATTTCCTTCAGGTCAGAAATGATATTCTTCCTTTCTATGTGGACACTCAATATTGAAGGTAACTGACCAGCCCACTGGCAGTTCTCACTGCCTGTCAACAAGTCGCCCCTTTGATAGTGGTAACTACCTCAGTTAATGATGAAAACTTCCTGAACCAGAAGGAACTAGGCAAGCTGTTAATCAAAAATTCATAAAAGTAATGATGTCAAGGCCTTGCAAGATATTCACATCAGCGTAGAATATGATTTTTAATACAAGTGGATAGGATTGGTTGTTCCAAGCTGTCTATGAATACAGCTGCAGAATTAAAGAGGTTGAATTTGAATGCAATATAGATAAGATATGTGCCCTAAATATAACTATAACTACTATGACCTTTGGTAATTATTATTACTTCTCTCAATAAGATGATAACAATATGATTATATAATATATTATTGCTACTAGTATATTTGTTATTATATAATATAGTTATTACTACTGCTGCTACTCTTCCTCTTCCTTCTGCTACTACCATGTGTTGAGTATTTCTTATGCATAAGGCAGTATTCCAAACCCTTCACATATATAACATATTCATTCAATCTTCTCAATAACTTTATTAGGCAGTATTTTAATTCTCATTTTTACAGATGGGGAAATTGAAGCATAAAGAGGCAAAGCAACTTGCCCATGTCTCACTGCTTTAGTGGCAGCAGGAAATTGACTGTTTTCTAAATAAATTTTAAAACAACGTTCAATCTGTACTGGTGAAAATCAATTTGAATAAAATGGCTTGGAGTAATTTGCATAGTTTTACAGCACATAAAATAATGCTCTTTGTAGTTCCGATACTAGTACTGGTTGTAAAAATAAGAGCAGCCAGCACTCTCTGAGCACTTCATGTGCCAGGCATCGACTTAGGTTTTTACAGATAGTTCCTACTTTCATTCCTGTGTTATAAATGAAGAAATTGAGACATAGAGAAGTGGTTTACCCAAGGTCACACAGCACATAAAGTAAGAAATATAATACAGTTTTTCTTGTTTGTTGACATGATGTTCCAAAGAAATTTTGTTCAGAATTTAAGAAGTGTTTTCATCTAAAAAAAATTTTTTTAAATGTGTTTTCATCTAAAACAATTAAAAAATTTTTTCCTTTTCCAAAGCATGGCTATTAATTAACCACTGCCTTCCAAATCCTGATAGGAACACAAAAAATATATGGTCACCTTGCTCTTATACTTCTGATGCCCAAGCCGGAACTTCACGTAGGGATCACTCAACCCGTTTGAATCCATCGCCTTGAGGTCTCGCCCCTCAATCAGCATGATGCTGACTATTCCTCGCCAAAGATGCGATTTTCTGTGTACATCTGACAGACGTACACTTTGGGTCTGAAACTTTTGGTAAAAGAAAACAGAGTTAGTTTATTGGGTTTTAAACCAAGATATGTCATTTGGCATTACCTTTTCTGTTGTTAAAATTATTCAATAATAAAAATTAGGCAGCTGTAAAATGTATTAAATAAAAACACATTATGATTATTTATTAATTATATAATTATAAATACATATGAAGTTATCATTTTATGATAAATTTAAGGTTGTATACAAAAGGTAAGAGCTCAAAATAAAATCCAATTTTTCAACTCTTAAAATCACAAGCTATAGGCATTTCAAGAATATCAGAATATTTGCATGTATCAAATATGCCTGTCAAAATTAGCATCAAATAGATATAAATAGGAAAGCCCTCATCCACACTGATATTTAATTTTTAATTACTTATGAATTTTTGAAGAAAGTTTTTATGTTACAAATGTATTTTACAGGTGGTTTTAAGTTATAAGGTTAGTTGTAAGTTCTATTTAATTTACAGTGTTTATTGCCATATTAAAAGAGTTTCAGCTCACTGAGGTACTACAGCACAGAAAACAAAATCAATATATCTACCCAAAATGTTTTGCTTATGTTTGAAACTTGCATTAGAATTTTTTAAAATTATGTATGTGATTTATATCGTCAAGTATATTTCTGGATTTATTTCTCATTCTAGTAAACATTTTCTTTAATGATTTTTGTCATGCTCAGTTGTAAGACACAATATTTAATTCAGTGAACCAAATTTGAAAATTAGCAATTATACTAAAAACGGTTATATAATCTCTTTGAACTAAATAGCACATAAAACAAGCCGGAGAAAGGGGCTAAAATGTTAAGATCTTTACAATCTGGATTCAGTACCTGGATTCAGTAACATGGAAAATGATCTTTCATATTGTCAAACATGTTTTCTTCACTTATAGTCATTTCATGAAAAAATTCAACATTTCTCTCAACTTTAAATTATTCTACAGCTGAATTATGAATTAGCTCCACTTTTAGCCTAACTCCTTTTATGTTAATGTTATAATGTTATAGCCTATTTTATACCACTTCCCCTCCCACTTTGAATTCCAATTTTTATTCCACACTATAATAATGTCAGACATTTTTATCTGTCATCATCAAATTCATGCATTTCAGGGTGCCTTTATTAGGAAAATAAAAACTACACTCTTCAAAAAAGAATACTTTTAATGTGAACATATCAATGGAAATCTCTCTAAATCACAGTATATATTCCCCTAGCATGGTGAGCTGCAAGTTTTGAACAACAGAGCTTGAGGGTTCTGCTTTGTTAACAGCGTCGTGGGCCTCTGCCTCCACGCTCCTCTCCTCTGTGAGCCCCGTTGAATCTGGAAGAGCCACAGAGGTTCCATGGAACCTGCAGCCTCCACAGGCCTCCGTGTCCACTTCATCTAGCCTCTCTGCTCCCACCTGGTTTCCACACTGGGTTTTCACACTGGATTTTCTTTGAACCAAGGATTTCTCAGACTAAAATAATTGTTTAGAATTCATTGTGCCAAGTTATCTTCAAGGGGTTTTTTTTTAGTTCTAAAATTTCATTCTACTTATTATTACAGGCATCCCCAGGTTACAAACGAGATAGGTTTCACAGGTTTGAAAAATGTTTAAACATTTATATGCTCAGAAAGGTAAAAATAAATACTCTTTTAAGACAAACATCTGTCTACATTGCATTTAATAGGTAAATGTACCTACCTGTTACCGCTGACACACAAATTCAACTTAAGAACAAACATACAGAACCTATCTCATTGGTAACCCAGGGAATGCCTATAATAATGAAGCAATAAATTCAGTGTCTGTCTGTCCATTCACCCATTTGCTGCTAGTTAGAATATGAGGAATATGAGTGGCAAAGATGGAAAGGAGAAAAACATTTTTACTTGCAAGTAAGAAAAAATGATTATTTTAGTTAAGACCAAGGAATTAATAACTATCCACTTATATACAGCTATAGAATTTAAAACTGTGTGTGTATATTATACCACATGGTTTCCACTAAAACCCTAGGAAGCAGGAAGGCAAGGCTGGCTATTTCCATTTTACAGACGAGGAATTTGATGTACAAGAACTTGACATACGGTTGGGAAGGACAAAGACTGCTTTCCATGGGATCCTTCATGCTTTCACAGAAGTAAGTGGTTGGGCTAATAAATAGTGGATAGGTGACGAGAACCAAATATTTCTGACTTTTATTCCTGAGCTTCTACTAATATTGGTCTTTAGGGCAGAGACTCTGACCTAGATTTAAAAGTAATCATTTAAGTATAATGTTGCTAAAAAAATACTCTCCAGTTAAATGAGTTGAATATATTTAAAATTCCAGGCTAGATTTTCCTGCATGATCATAATACATGAAGTCACCTTCTACTTTATTATTATATGAGCACATGTATTCATACTTACAATATTCCAGCTTGTTGGTGCATATATTTAATGACATTTTCTATGCAGTCTAGAAGCAGAAGTCACATGCAGCGCTCAGTAAAATAATAGTGGGTACTATCTAGGTTACACAGCATCTTCAATCAGCAAGGCTAAGTTAGGTTCTTGAATGGTACCATGTCTGAAACCCTTGCTTGCGCGCTCTGCCTCCCATGTTGTCCTCACATGAGAACAAGAACTTGATTTATGGGTGGGAAGGACAAAGAACACTTTCCAGGAGATCCTTCATGCTTTCACAGAAATAAGATGAACTTAACAAATGCTTTGCCTATTGTCATTAGTTTGTTACAAAATGCTTTTCTATAACCTGGAAGAACATTTCTAAAACAACTTGGGAAGATAAGAGGGAGGAGAATGTAGAATATTTTAATACAAAAAACAGGGCTAATGAATGTGGAAATTAAGATGATCTGTGTAAAAGGTTTAAAGGGGAAAAAAGGGGGTGGACAACCAAAGATATACGAATCAGGTATGATTTTTTTGTTGTTGTATTTTTCTGAAATTGGAAACAGGGAGGCAGTCAGACAGACTCCCACATGTGCCCTACCGGGATCCACCTGGCATGCCCACCAGGGGGCGATGCTCTGCCCACCTGGGGCATCGCTCTGTTGCAACCAGAGCCATTCTAGCGCCTGAGGCAGAGGCCATCCTCAGCGCCCAGGCCAACTTTTACTCCAATGGAGTCTTGGCTTCGGGAGGGGAAGAGAGAGAGACAGAGAGGAAGGAGAGGGGGAGGGGTGGAGAAGCAGATGGGCACCTCTCCTGTGTGCCCTGGCCGGGAGTCAAACCTGGGACTCCTGCACGCCAGGCCGATGCTCTACCACTAAGCCAACTGGCCAGGACTAGGTATCATTTTTAAAGTGATTTTTTCTTTCTTCAATATTTTTTTGTTAAAGTGGTACTTTTCTAAAAAGAAACTTCATTAATTTAGTCGTGAATTGACTAACTGCATAGTCATGAAACAGATGAATATTTACTCTAAGTGTAAAGAATAGGGAATTGTAATAAAATTATAAGGTAAAAGGGGAAGCAATAACCTTAGGCTATCCACAGCAGGTAAGTGCTTAACACACACAGCCACATGCATCCTTCTAGTAATTTCTGACTGTGGTTTGGGCATGTTTTCTATCTAAGGTTGTCCAGACTGCACTCCAGGGCCCTCGGTACACTAAGAGCACTATTCTGTCTCTGTGTGCTGGGGGTGGGGGTGGTTTGGGGTGCTGGTGTGTTGGGGATATGCATAGAATAAAACACATTCCATAAACAAAGATTTAACCTACTTAAGAGAGCAATTTATTACTTTTACTTATTTTTAAAAGTTTTGGAAAGCTCATTGAAAGGGTGGTGACAAGTAGAACTCCAAAACTAAAAAAAATAAAAATGCTCTCCAATTGTACCTCTGAGTCACTGCTCTGTTTAAAGTTTCCTTCCTCTGATTAGCCCAGTTCTCAAAGTATAGTCCACAGGCCAATGACTTCAATGTCATCGGGAACTTGTTAGAAAGTCAATCTTTAGCTTCATCTTAGGCCAATAGAATCGAAAGCTAGGGCATGGTCCAGCACTCGAGGTAAACTAGCCCTGTCAGGGTGGTTCTGATGCACACTTAAGTGTGAGAACACATGCTTTAAAAGTTCTAAGGTGTATGCATACTAGCCTCCTCCTATGTTCTAATAACAATAACTAGTTACTGTAATTCTAACATTATTGCCTGACCAGGTGGTGGTGCATTTGATAGAGCGTCAACCTGGGAGACTGAGGACTCAGGTTCAAAACCCTGAGGTCGCAGCCTGAGCGTGGGATCACAGACAAGACCCCACGGTCACTGGCTTGACCCCAGAGGTTGCTGGCTTAAACAAGGGGTCACTGCTTCAGCTGAAGCCCCCCAGTCAAGGCATGTTTGAGGAAGCAATCAATGAACAATTAAAGCACTGTAACAACGAGTTCATGCTTCTCATCTCCCTGCCTACCTGTCTTCCCACCCCTCTCTTTCTCTATCTCTCTCTCTACCACTAAATATAAAATGATATTCTAACATTATCTACTGTCTGGCACGGACATGTTATATGCTAAATTAAGTCCTTCTTTAGCTCTGCCTCTAAGTTTACTGATTAGGAAAGCACAGAGAGAGAAGTAGGGGTCTACTGATAATTAGGTGAAGTTTGCTTATTATTTCTTTCCTTTGTTAACATTTCTCTTCTCATAAAATATATCTAATACATATTATTTGAAATATTGATCAGTCAACCAAAAATTACTCATGGAGCAGCTAAAGGGCAACAAGTGTTAAATACAAGATATCCTTCAATAAAATGAGTATATTACAGCTGGGACTTAGTTACCTAAGATAATACGTTCAACTCTGTCTTTGTTGAAATAGAATTATTATCTGAGAAGGGAAAGAAAAAAGAAGAATAAAATGAAAAACCAACCTAGCTTCAAAGCAAAGAACCAGCCCTATAAAAGGAATAATCTTTAGACTTTTAAAGCTGTAGTCTTCAAGTTTTGGTGGCAATTTGTTGAAATTGCTGGGCCTGACCCTCCTGGACACAAATCAGTTTTTGTATAATTCCAACATGTGACCTGCATGATTCTCATGAACAGCAGTGTGACATCCTCTCTCAAAAGGAATAGTCATCCAAGTTCAGATTTAATAAAGAGTATCAAAATACCAGTTAACAATATACATTTCAAAGTCTGAGGCAATTAGTCAAAGATATTTATCTTTAGTAAGATTTTAGAATTAGTGAGTTGGCATTTTAAAGAGAGTATTAGTTTATGTATATTATTCTTTGGAAACAAATACAAGATTTCAATTCCCAATCATATGCATAAAAGGGTTTAGTATAGGGAATGGGTTTCCAGAAAAGTAAGTCAGCCATGAGAACCCACAGCTCATGCAAGCTCAGAAAAAAAATAAACAAACAGAATGGTTGAACTTACTTGTGCATTTTGGTAATAAGCACTCTGAAGCTCTGCTCTGCAGAAGCCCAGGACAGGAAAAGCAGGCCTGCTGCACGTCTGGACGGAAATGAACGGTCAGAACTGTACGAGAAAGCTCTGTGCAACTATCAACAGCTCATTCCAATCAGAGTTTAGCATACTCTTCAAAAAACATTATTTGAAAAAATATGTAATAGCTTCTTAAATCACTGTCAGAAAATGTCTCCTAGCACAAAGAAGATAAATGTCAATGCAACAATGTAGCTCACAGCCTCTATTTTCTTTAGTAGCATAATGATGCAGTGGTCAAGAAAATAAAGGACAGAGATTATATGGTGATGGATCCTACTTGGGAGGTTTCTGGTTTTCGCTAACAGATGAAGCAGGAAAAGAAATATGAAAAGAGAAATCATGAAAGAACTATTTTTCCAAGTCTACTGCTTCAAAACTTTTTGGACAGTGTTCTTAATAATATTTTTTGTTTCCAATGTCAAAAAAGGGATAAGGCTCCAAAAGAATAAATGTTACATGAATAGAAAATAACTATAACATCATTAACTGCATCCTACGTATTAACATATTGTGATGATTAAAGAGATATCTCTAAAGTGACAGAGGAATTTTGCCCTACATCACACTTGCCTTTGTTGTCTTTGATACTATAAAGCAACCCAGAAGTCCCTCTACTGCTACAAACAAGAGCAGCAAGAGATAAAGATACAGCTGAACAAGAAATACTGGTTGGAAATTGTGATGGAGCTAAAAGTTTATATTACATGACTTCTAGAGCATCTAGTTTCCAGACAATAGTATGATGAGCGAGAGTCATCAGCTTTAACAACAGCAGCAGAGAGGATTAGATTAGGCCAGTCTGAAAGGTAGAGTAGATCAGAAGGAGAAACAAACATGTATTGAGCAGCTATTATGTGCTGGAGTTTTCATACTCCGCTACTTTTCATGACAAGTATTTTTAAGGTAAAAAAACTGAGGTGCAGAGAGGATAAATACCCCTATTCAAAGCCAAATGGCTAGAGCAGGGGTCCCCAAACTTTTTACACAGGGGGCCAGTTCACTGTCCCTCAGACCGTTGGAGGGCCGGACTATAAAAAAACTATGAACAAATCCCTATGCACACTGCACATATCTTATTTTAAAGTAAAAAAACAAAAAGGGAACAAATACAATATTTAAAATAAAGAACAAGTAAATTTAAATCAACAAACTGACCAGTATTTCAATGGGAACTATGCTCCTCTCACTGACCACCAATGAAAGAAGTGCCCTTCCAGAAGTGCGGAGGGGGCCGGATAAATGGCCTCAGGGGGCCGCATACAGCCCGCAGGCCGTAGTTTGGGGACCCCTGGGCTATAGCTTGACTAGGCTGAACTTTGAATCTGCGGTTGCTAATACCTAACTGATGATTTTTCCACTATACCATAGCATAAGAAGTTCATAATATAAAAGAAAGAAGTTAATTTGTACAGAATTTGCTGAAATGTTTTGACTTAACATTTAGAATAAAATATGTTCTTGGGTAATGATTATTGAGAAAGGCTAATCAGGAGTTCAGAGAAAGTAAAAGTCTGCAGGTGGTAATAAACACTAGCATACATTGTTCAGTAAAGCATTTGAGCATTAACTACTCCATAAGAAATTATAGCCTAATGTCTATTCATAAAGTGGTGAAGTAGAATCTTACATAAAAATCGAGAATGGTTATATTCCAATTCTAGTTAATGAAGTTTATTAATTTCATTTATTGAAAAACTGAATCACTAGTAACAAGAGATATTCTATTATTCTAGATCCTTCTTAAAAAGCAGATCAAAACTAAAAAAAACCCATTTTATTTAGACTTAACATGAGGCTAAAGGAACACTCAACCATACTAATCTCCCGATATGTGCAAATAATCCTTAGCTTTTGTTATTCTGGATTTTATTACTGTATACAACCTAATCCTTCCAAATGAGACCCAGACTCTCTGAATCTGAAATGAAAGACATTGCTTGTGTCTTTACAATAGCTGTGTGTGGAGTCAGCCCTTTTCTCTATTTTTAGCACAGGGGTGAACATGCTTTTATTTAATTAAATGATTCACTGAGACACTACAAAGAAAAGATAATGACAGCCTAGAATGACTGTTTTGTGCTGCAAAGCCTGGAGTGTGGAGCAATTATTAGCTCAATCCCAGGCATAGACATGATCTATCTTTTCCTTTTCCTGCAGAGTTTATTCCCGTGAATCGCACCTGGATGATGAAGTTTAACAAGTAGATTTGTCTGTGATCATCATCCTCTCAGAGCATGATTGCCTTGGCAGAAATCCCTCCCAGCGCTTTTGTGTAACCTCGTTTGAAATGTCTCCTCTAATAATAAAGCTTCGATCCCTTTTTTCTTAGATGACGATTCACTGACCTATAATCCTTAGAGAAATTCTCCTGGTTCTTATCCTTAAACTTTCTTTCCTCTTTCTATTGCTTTTTGATACAATGTATGTTGTCAGGAAGGTATTTATGTTTACTTCAAATTTTAACTACTTTCCTTAAACTTAATTGGGGCCAAACAAAAGTTCTTTATCTTTCACTAAATTTGCTTAAAAGATATAGTAACAAAAAAACCCATCATTTATGTTGTAATCATGTTGGTTTGCTAAGGTAATCTATGAGTTTTCACCAATAATACAGGGGGAAAATAATGAGTTCTGGGTTTGACTTACAAAGATTTTTGTGAGACTTTTAATTAAAAGTCACAAGTTATTTTCTCAGGGTCTTATTTTCATCCCTAAAGATAGAAATAATTGCTGAACTTTTTCTGGTGTATGTCATACACAGTTGAATTGTTCAGAATATCAGCACTTCAGCAGAGGATTACATTCTTGTTTTCTCAAGCTAATGCATCTTTTCTTGGTCTGTGAGGTCTTCCTTCATCCACCCTTTGTTTGACCCTATCATTAGGCAGGGCTCTGATGTAACTCCATTCGTTTGTGGTCTATGCATTCTTTTTGCCTATTTCATATTATGACCCTTTTCTCCATTTTCTTATATTATGTATCCGGGCATAGCCCAACCTTCTCCATTTAAACAATATTAAAATTTATCTTTAATTTACTACAATGTTCTCCTAAGAGAGTTTGTTCCATTAACTCTAAGTCATCAAAATCTAAATGTCTAATCAATGAGATAACTAGGACAAAACTTAAGTGTACTAAATATTTGAAAAACCTGTACTGTTACCATCCTTCAATTGATAGTTAAAAGTCTTTAATGAAATTCTGACTTAGTATAATCCACTGGATTCACATAATTTTATTATGTTTCATGAGAAAAAGAGTAATTGTCATATCTATTGCTTAATGTTTTGTGTCCTAAAATAATGTATTTTGGTGAATTATAAATGCTATGCTTTTGGAAAACTAGACTATCGCTATATAACTTCAGTCCTTTCTTTCCATTATTCTGCTCTCAAGAAAATGAAGCACTGACCTTAATTGAGCAAATTCTCACCAACTTTCAGTTTCACTCAGTATAACACAGTTGCTATCTCCTGGATGCATGTATTGGTGCTTATAAACAACCTGATAAACATTTCTTTCAAATAATATCCTGTTTAACTCACAAGGCACACACACACTCTTTATATAAGATCTCATAAGAGATATTTAGGTTTTTTGCATATCTGAAAATGTCTATGATAAACCTCCTTTCATACACATTTCTTCTAAAAGTTCACCAGAATACAAATATTGCTGGGGCAAAGAGCAGTGAGGTCCATTATCAGAATGACACTTGAATGTGAATATAAAAGATCATATTCATCAAAAGTAGACTCGGTTACTGATTTGGTAAAATGGGACCTCAAACAAAGCTAAATCATAGCCCTCAAACACATCCATCCATCAACGGCTTCAGAAGCTGTGGAGAAGTGTCACCTAATGCAAGAAGAATTTGAAACGGTGTCAATAAAGACAAACCAAAAGGCAGCACTATTTATATATGACATCTCTATTCATCATTAACCCAAAAAGGGACTCTGCTGCTTTAAGTCTTCACCAAAGCATTTATTTCTATGACAGCCAGAGAGAAAAATATTATTCCTGATTATATCATCTAGCTACTTCAGGGCAATGGACTTAGTACTTCTCTGGGCCTTCGTTTCCTCATTGATAAAATAAATGACCCCTAAGCATTCTGTCTTATGATTCAATTTGTCACTCAACATATTTTAAGAAACAAATACATTAGGTCATTGTACCTAAGATACAAAAACAGCTTCCTTTTAATTCTGCATATTTATTATTCTAAAATAAGACAGTTCAAGGGATTGAGAAGGGTTAATGAAGAATACTTAAGGACGAATACAACCAATTGGAAAATACTAAGTGGAAAACTAATTTGGAAGTAGCAAAGTAGAGAGAGGATGATGAAAGAGTCATTTGAAAAGGAAATCCTTAAAAAGTGTTACTTAAGGACTTGGTCCTGCTGGCAAGTCTTCATTCACAACGATCAGCCTGCACATTGGCTGCACGTAGAACAAACTCAACACAGAAGCCATGAATTTTTCTCTCTTGGCAAATGAGTATGCCATATGAATTCACTATATTTGTGGGTCTTAAAAAAACAGACACATTTTTGAAAAATCCATTTCCTATTTAGGGTAATAGGACAATTCAAAAGCTGTCACTCTGTGTGTTCATAAATAAAATGAATGTTTAAAAGGAATTATTATTTTAGCAAAGATACAGAGTAGCATCAGTGAAAGCAGCCATCAGTAGGCTGAAAGGAAATAAAGAGGCTATAGTAATTAAAATAAGCTCACAATAATAAAAGGCTGCAAAAGTAAAATTGTGTGTGGAGGGCAGAGAGAATAAATAGAAGTGTTTTATACTTGCTCACTGGTCAAATCAATGCATGACTTAATCTAGTACCTGCCACTCAGCTTAAAAGACACTCCCATAAAATCTTAAAATCTGAAGGAGAAAGGCAGTTTTCAGTCATGAGCAGTTTAAGAGTCAAAAAAAAAAAAAAAGAAAAAAGAAAAAAGAAAATGGCATACCCTTACGAGTGCAGCATCTTTATTGTGATATCTATTGCAGATATAATCACGTACTAAGTATAAATTTTCAGAGGGAAACTCTTGAAAGCAAAGTAGTAAGTGCATTAGTAATAAATCAAGCTGTGCATAATGCAGAATTATAGCAGATGATAAAAGGCTAACAGAGCTCATTATGTTTAAGTCATGAAAGAGTAAATAACATTAAATTGCAATGGCATTTAAAACAAATTCTCTGTGAAATTCTTTTTCCTTATTTAAATCAAAAGCCGAATTGCTGTTTTCTAACTCCTAAGATTTTTTCAAAGAAAGAACACTTTATTATCTATTATGTATATAGTATAAGATCACTGTAATAGAAGAAAAATTTTCTCAAATAGATGGAGCAAGTTTTAAAGGAAGGGTTAAGAACCTAAATGGACTCTCTAGACAACACCTTCATATTCCTGTAACATCTGTGGGCCTCTAAGCTGTTAACAATTTGGGATAAACTTTGTCTCACAAGGAAATGACTTAAAAGCAATATATTAAATATATGAAGTTCTTAAATTTTATAAATGAAGATTTAGTCATCTAATGACTTAAAATCAAAATTAATAAAAAGGTGAATGAATATATCTGAGAGTCTATTCTAAAAAGTAAATTTCTTAATTTATATTTAACTTTCAAGATTACTATTCAGAACCAAAAATCAAGATTATTAATAAAAGGATTCAGACATTACCCTCCAAAAGAAAGACTTCACAGAGAAATAAGTTCCAACCACTTCATTTTTTGAGAGTTCCTAAAAACAAACAAATATTTAGCTAAATTTTGAGGTGTTTTTGAGAATACTTTATTAGCCCAGCAAAATCAAAACAAATAAAAATTCAAAACTTACATATCCTAAAGACACTTTGGGTTTTTATAAACTCTCATTTTTTTTCATTGAGTAAATTACAGCTTTTTGGTTATTCATATCTGATATCAATAGTAGAAAGGGTAGAGATGATTATTTCTATAATTTTTAAAAGAGTCTACTTACCTCTTAATTCTCAATTGTTGATTAAGATATCTGAAAGTCTAACACTTTATTTTAGAAAGAATTGTTTAAATGTTTTTAAGAATTTGAAATAACCCAGATAATGTCTTTTCCTTTTAACAAAATAAAATAATACCACAGACATTCAGAGTATTTTTAAAGAATAATAGCAGAAATCTTACTTATAAACACACACCTAGTCAAATTTAGTTTAATTCCTAACTAAAATCTTCCTAGTTTTATGATATATAATATATATAAGTGACTTAGTTAACTTGAGCTTTCCAAAAATAATTTTTAAAAGAAATGAACATTAAGAAAGGTGGCTATTGGGCTGTAAACAAAGCAACAAATTTATATTGGAAATTTTATTACTGAACCCTCAGATTTTATAATGTGAAACTAATTTGACTTTAGAAAATCAAAAATATAGTTACTTACTTTTAAACAGAAAACTTAAATTGCATGCATCCTTCAAACCTGAAGGTTTTGCATGCTGTTTCTGGTGTCAGTTATGATAGTACTAAGGGAAACCGATGCAATAATGGGAAAGGGTCAGCCTTTGACATTGTGATAAAGAGGAAGCAGTTCTGCAAATTACTTGATTATTCCATGATTTTGTATTAGCAACTAAGATGTAGTGGTCCAGCCCCTCAAATGTTGCCTAAGTTATAGTAGATGCTCAACAAATATTTGTTGATTGACTATTAGTGACTTAGAATTTCATTTGGTTGAGAATACATATTCCTTCCAAATGTTACCAAAACTCATATCAGAAAATAATGAGTTTAATTTAACTAAAGTACTTTAGGGTATGCAGGAATTTGATAATTTGTTTAAAAGAATTACATCAGAGATCATCTATGCAATCTACCTGTACTTTTTATATGAAATCAATAATATTTCTTAAAGAAATTAATTATATTTCCCCAAATTACCTGGGTAGGATTTGGTCAGGTAGCATGACTAATGTCAGAGGTTATAATGAAAAGGTCTTGAGTTTAAGATCATCACTACAGAGTTGAAATTCATTTACATTTACAGTTCTGGTTCTCAATGTCACACTTAGGACAAAAAAATCTTTAAAGAATACACTTACATTTGGACATTGGGGTGTAAACCTTAGAGAGAATAACTACAGACTTTTTTGATGCTATAAACTCAAACACTTTAATCAAATTTTTAGAAAAGACACGTTTTCTTTTTCTATTGCTAATTATTTTCTTACTTTGATTCCCAGTTCTTTTTTAAGCAGTATGTTTAGCAACATGAGGTAAAATTTTCAAGAATCATATTAAGGAAATTATTGCTTGATGTCTCCTTATACAAATAATTTCCCTAGAATCAATAACACAAGCTATACAACTAACAGTATGTTTTAGCTTAACGTAAAATGTTTTAAGGCAACTTAAATAGATGTGAAAGGATTGGCTCTAGATTAAGATAGTTACAACAAATAAGACAACTATTGAGCATTTAAACATATTGTGGTAAGAAGGCGAAGAGATTAGCCAGAAAACATATATACATGACACATGATACAGACACAGACAAGTGTGGTGATAGCCACAGGGAAAGGGTCTGTGGGCTAGGTGAGGTAAGCAAAGGGGAGGGGGAAGAAATGGGGACAGAGACTTTGCTTGGAGTGATGGGTACACAATGCAGAGTACAGATGATGTTTTATTGAGTGGTACACTGAAACCTGTATGGTTTTGTGAACCAATGTGACCCCAATAAATTCAATTTTAAAAAGTATTGTAAATTCATTTAAACATTAGGTGCACTAAGGTGACTAATATTGAAATTGCACTAACTCCACACTTACCATTCTTCCTCAGGTGAACAAAGTGAACAAAGAGGGAATGACTTAATTATGTGACCAATATGCAAAGAGCAAAATGAGATTGATAAATTTGGGGTGAGGGAGGAGAAATTTTAATGATCATTTTTTTTTTTAATTTTAGAAGTTTAGTAAATTGAAGTAAAAACACAGTCTTTTATAATAGAAATATTCATGCTATTTGCTGCATTTTGGAATCTCGGAAGCCCTAATTATAAGGTTTATAGCATATATAAATAACATATATTTGGGAGTACAAACAGCGGCAAAGATTTTAAAAAGAATTTTCTATTTTCTTGAAAAACATGTAAGCATCTCATTTTTTTCAAATACATACGCATAACAATTTAAAATGAGGCAGCAAAGAAAAGCCATTCTGGTTCTCACAGGCTAGAGAGTCAGTGGCCAAGAAAGTTTGTATTTTTTGCAGCTTTAAAAGAACCACCTATGAATTATCAGGAAATGAAATCTTTGTAGAAAGGACCTGATAATTGTTAAATAATGACTTTTTTTTTTTTACTATGACTGTGTGAGATACTTAAAAATGTGTTAATTTGTTTCTCTGCCATTTCTTAAATTAAAGCACTTAGAGGTTTTTACTAATGCATTCTTAATTTGTCATCCAAGGTGTCAGGTTTAACTATGCCTCACAGATTTACGGGATTGAAAGTGCTCTCTAGTTTAAATTAACAATATTCTTGCCAAGTATTATTAAAAATTGCTTCATTGAACCAGTGAATAAAGTGTTTTATAGTTCATTAAAATTATGCTGTGATAATAACACAAGCTTAATAAAAAGATATATTCCTTAAAAAAATAAGCCATTAAATAACAATATATGCTAATAAGATATCAAAGTCTGTATTATATTTTCAAAAGATGAACTCTTTTTAAAACAATTCTAACCTGTTATTGTTGAAAATATGAATTGTAACACGTGTATATATTATCACAGTGATTATTTCTCATACAAGTAAAGTGATTTATTGAAAGCACCTAAGTTTATTACTATCACATCCACTGATAAACTCAACCTTCTATGTAAACACACATATACACAGAACACAAACACACAATGCAGTGTTAAATAATTTCTGCTTACTGTCTGATAGAGGCAATTATTTTTATTATTTTCTTCCATTTTTTTTGTTTGACCCCACAAAATTTATCTACAAAATACATATATATCTTCTCTTCTAAGCTCAAGAAATTTTCTTGTTCAATAATTTAACCTTAGAATAGATGATGAATGATAAGCTTCTAAAGAATAAAATATTACACTAACTGAAAGTATTACCATTGCTCTGCTAAATGCATTTCGTCACATAAGTAAAACTCTTTGACCAGGGTAATTACCCAGTTGCCCAAGTTTAGGGAGACATCAGATTCCTTTCTTTTAAAAATAACAATTTTTCTATAACAACTGAATGTGGAGGAGAATTAAAAATATACATGATGGAAAATGTGCTGATAGAAAACTAGAAAGAGTGTTTCAAAGAATGTTACCATCTCCAGAAGAGATATTATGAAATTCACAATTATTTACCGGTTAACACACCATTTAAACATAGCATATATTTTATACATTCTTGCTTTTCAGATGTAAGTTTAGGTCTACCTTTTTCTTTTTCATTATTGGATGGTAACATATTTACTCCAAATAATACATGTCTGTCCTCAATAGCAATTACAATTTCCTTGCCATCAAGTTGGCTAGTCATTTATCTTCAATAGTAAGTACAATCCCATGTTATGTGAGTACCACAAATAATAAGATTTCCATTAAAATAATCTATTATTGGCAAGATGATGAAAATAACAAGCAGATATTCAAGTAATGGGGCATTCCATGAGCTGATTCACTTGTACAGGGGAGATTTGCATATTAAAAACATAATAATGTCATCTGGCCAGGTAGCTCAGTTTGTTAGAGCATTGTCCCAATATGCCACAATTGTAGGTTTGATCCCCAGTCAGGATACATATAAGAGTCAACAAATGAATGCATAATAAGTGAAGCAACAAGTAAATGTTTCTCTTTCTCCCTCCCTTCCTCTCTTTCTAAAACTAGTAATAAATAAATAAATTAAAAAACATAACAATGTCAATGTAGCTTTTTTCCTCTCTATGGTTATATCACTTCTGAAAAAAATACAAAGAAATGAAAAAGAAAAAGCTTCACACTAGAGAGAATATCTAACAACATTATCTGACTATCTGTAAATCTTTGTCACAACGTTTATAATTCTCAGATTTTATATTTGCTACTGGTGCTCAAAGATAAGCTGCATATCATAGCCTTGGTTTTAGAAAAGCAAAAGACTTCATTCTATAAATCAGGATTCCAAAGAAGATAATGACCTATTTGTATGAAAAATTCAGCTTTGACTTTGATCATAGTTATATAAAGAATAAAATACCTGTATGCAAATGTAATACAAATAAATTATATCCTCTTTCCAAAAATAAGAGGACTAAATCTTAACTCACACAAGAATCTTTAGAGAACATAGAGATTACTAGAAAGGAGATACATCCCACAAAACAGTAACATAACATATATCCCATGCACACAGACCTCTGATAAATATTAATTTGTAAATTAGGCAAGTAAGAGATTAACAACAATAACTGATAATAAAAGAGAACAATTATAATAACATTCTGTAATAAAAGCTATGTGAATGTAGTTTCTTTCTCTCTCTCTCTCTCTCTCTACCTCTGCAATAGCTGATCTGATAAACAAGGTGGCTACTAAGTGACTAACAGGAGGGGAAGTATAAAAGCATGGACACTCTGGGAAAAGCAGTGATTCACGTCTGGGGCTGGATGGAGTAGGACAGTTCAAGGTTTTATCACACTACTAAGAATGACACACAATTTAAAATTTATGAATTGTTTATTTCTGGAATGATCCGTTTAATGCTTTTCAACCATGACTGACTGTGGGTAAGAGAAACCATGGAAAGCGAAACTACGGATAAGAAATAACTACTGAACTTGAACACCCATCCTTTCTCCTTTATTCTTTGGTGAAAAGAATTGTGGGAGCAGTTTCAGTGTATGTGAAAGATGGCAGACTGGTGGTAACTGAAATGTCAAACTTTCCTTGGAATTTGAATTTAATATTCTGCTCTTGTAACACGAATATGGACAAACATGGAGAATGTTTTAAAGGATGGTGACAATTTGAATGAATTATCAAGTGTTCAGCTTAGTCTCATAGGAAAATAAAATGGAGTGAATGGATTTTCCTTTACTCAGCATTTTATATCACCATTACATTTTGTGAAATTGGCACTCCCTTAAGCTAACAACCCAAAAGCCATATTACCATATACACTAAAAACCTGCCAAGTTCCTCAATGAGTGCAGAGTTCGACACAGGGAGTCTGTATCAAGCTAGAAAAATGTACCAGTTTGAATGTACACATGGATTATTTATAATAAATAAAAACTCCATAAAATTTATGTATAAAGTAGTGAAGATTAGATGTTTATTATTGATTTTTAATTATTTTGTTGACTAAAGGAAAAAATGGATTTGTTTACTTAATTTATCATTAAAATTAAATATATATTAATTAAAATTTTAAAGAATTATTATTTTTTATACTACAGTAAAATCATTTTCACTAATTAATACTAAATACTACAGAATATCCTGCTTTAGCATTACACATTAATTACATCTGGAAGAGAGAATATTGCTACATATTAATGGATTACAAGTTTTTATTAGATACATCATAATATAGACACCGAATGAGGAAACCAAACTTGCATGAATTTTTAAAAATATATACTTTTAATATAGTACTAATTTTGAAGTACAATTACACAGAAAAAATTATAATACAAATATGAACAGAATAAAAAATTTTTAAGACTTTTTAAAACTTTATTTCAGTTAGTTAAAAAATACAGTGAACACTAAGTCCGAAATATTGAGCTACTTTCCTGAAAATGTTTTGCATTTTTGACCTTTTTGTGAACTAAATTATCTTTTGGTCATTAATTCTACAAAAATTGGGAAGAAAATACACAGTAAGAATTACTTATTAAAGCAACATAAGACATTACTAACTGCAAAAACATTTTGATATGTGTTTTCTTCATTCACAATAACAAAATGACAAAATTAAAGAAAAATTTAATAGCACGATTCAATCAGAATGGAAGAAAAAGATTGTCATGTTCCAGGGTCTAAAAAAATTAGTCACTATTAAATAAGAATACTGACTTCTTAAATAGAAATGTGAGCAAACAAGACTTTTTACGAATAAAATGCCTTTGATTTATTTCAAGGAATATTCACAAAGAAGTCAATTTCATCTTGATACTTGTGTCCAACTGTGGTACCACCACTGAACAAATTAGAAGTTTAGTTTATATCTTTTATATCTTCCAAGCTATAAGAGCCAGGGCTTAGTAATTTATAGGAACCAAAAACTCCTCTCACTCCTAAGAGCCATTTATTTCTTGAAGTGAGAAGAGACTGATGAAAAATCATTCTCACTATACATTGGAAGATATAGCAATACAAGGATTTTTGAGTTTAGAAAACCTTAGGCTCAATTTTTGGTGAACAGAAACAGGAAGTTGCATGAATTTTCCTTCTCTCCAAAATTGTTCTTACCCTCATCTCATCATTTTATTCCTGATCTAGAGCAGACATTTTCTAGACCCTGTGGTACAGATAACAGAAACCAGATGCTGAGAATGGTGCTGAGAAATGACCAGAGATTAGCAAGAGGATGATTTGGGTGTGATTGATCAGTGTGATTACTTTCTACTTAAAAAGCAATACATGGTTTGCTGAAAGTTTATGGGAAAAAAAAATTGAAGAGTGATGAAATCCTGTGGTATAATCTGAAGAGGTATGAGAGAGACTGGGAAAGCAGCCAATTAGTAGTTCTCAACAAGAAAAG
The DNA here is from genome assembly GCF_036850995.1 of Saccopteryx leptura. NCBI lineage: Eukaryota > Metazoa > Chordata > Mammalia > Chiroptera > Emballonuridae > Saccopteryx > Saccopteryx leptura. Next base: position 151,755,986 of record NC_089506.1, read on the forward strand.
CTGAAAGATCACATGCTAAGCATTACCTTACTTGATCTTTTCCAACTCTTCCTCATTAGCATTGTCTGTAAATGAAATAAAGCATTTTCATTATCTTATCACTCAAGTACAGAGAAGGGCGGCCAATTGGTCTCTAGAGAAAGCTTAACATTTAAACAGCAGTATCCAGCAACAACTATAAAAGACAAAAATTGTTTTTCACGTATGTGTAGCTAGAAAAACACCTTTAACATTCAAGCATCTTTCTGGTGAGAGTTCATTGGTTTTATCTATTTTTTTTGTACAAAAAAATGGGATAGTATATATTTTAAATAGAATGGCAAATTTTAAATATCTTAATTATCAACTGGAAAGAAACACATTGAGTCTCATGATTGGCAATCATCCCTTTTAATGGTGGAGGTTCAGGATGTACCACAACTTTACCAGGTATATAATAATTTTTTTCTTCAAACACTTTCAAAGTCTGTTGCTCTAATGGGATCTTAGAATTGTCTCTGTTTTCAGTTAATCTTTAGTTACATCAGGATCTGTAAATGCTTTCAATTGAGAAAAATGCTGTATGTTGTGATGGCTATTAGTAGGCCTTCCTGCTAAATGTAGGCCATGACATAGCCTCTAAACTGGTTTTCTGTGTGTCCTTATTAAGAGGTATTTTTGGCTACAAGTTTTAATTAAGGTTATGGAAATTTGTGATGAGTGACCAAGATCATTGGTCTTTTGCATAAAGTAAGTGATAAAGATTCAAAGATTTAAAAAATTTCCTCCCCAGTTTAAAAAATTTCTCAATAAACACTGAGGTAAGTAACCTCTTTACCGTCCCTTAGCTTTATCCTGGTCTTTAAGGCAGGTGAAGTGGAGAATAGGGGCAATTCGGGGCAAAGAATATAGCTGAGAGAAATGCTGGCCATATTTGTGTATCAAGAAAGTGCACTGGTATCTTTAAGAACTACATCTACATTTCTTTCAGCAGGATTCACTATAAAGCGGGACAGTTTCAGAAATGACTCACAAAATACAAAAATAAAAGAAAATATTTAATAAAAGGTTAAGTCACATAGCAATCTTTGGCCTAACCCAAGACAAAGAAATTATGTATAGGTTCTAAAGTAGGAAATGAGAAAAGCATAAAATTGTCAAAAATAAGGATAAATTTCTCTTTTCTAGAGATAGTGGTTCTATAGGTTATACGTTCTCCTTATATGCTCTGTGTTAAAAATGGACTCTAATATGGAAAAGTAATAGATTTCTCAAGGTTATAATAATTCTTAATTTTTCCTCCTAAATGGAGCCAGGAAACTGTAAAGCATTGTTATTAAATACAATTATCGTAGTATTTTATATGTTGTCTAAGTACTAATGTCCAATTCATTTTGAAGCAGCAGAATTCACCACTGGGTTATGGCGATGCACCTGTAGTGAACATGTGATAAATGTTGGTTGTTGATGTAAAATAAGTTATTATAATTATTATCATCATCACCACCACCACTTTCTCCATCATCACTAAAAGGCAACTGGAGAGCAAATACTTGCGGTACTACATGTTCACAAAGACTGTGTACCATTAGGTATCAGACCATACATGTTCAACCTTCTCAGAAAGCAGTTTCAATGGACACAGAATGGTAGTTCCCAAAGACAATACTCTGAGTCAAATAAACAGAACAGTTAAGATAAATAGATAAAAAAGTAAAATCTCATAACTCATGGCCATTTAACATCATCATCTAGTATCTGAGAATCTTATAAAATTCCATTCTGTAAGAAATGGTATACTATAAAAAAGAAGGTAAGAATATGAGGAACAGTTGAATTTCAGGGTAACACTACTCAATAGGATACAGATTCATTTCTGCTGGCCACAGCCACATCTCCTGACTCAGAACCACTGCATTAAGTAGTGTTCAATATAGAAAACAAACTACAGGATTGATATTTTTTCCAAAATGGGCTTAAAAACAGGTTATATGGTACTGTTTTTCAGATTGGGACATATACAAACAAAAAGTCAATAGTAATTTCCCTAAATATAAATATGAAATATTTAGCAGTAATGGAAACCAATTTATTATTGTCTTTATTCAGTATAGTGAGTCCTTTTATTAGATCCAGTGACTTTCAAAATGGCCCTAGATCTCATAACAAAATTTCTGCTTCTTAAGCCAAAACAACCAGCTAAACAATGGCTTTGAGTATATCACTCCCAAGTCTTGTTTTCTTTTTAGATGGTTTGGTTAAGGTATAGTCAATAAAACTAAAAACAGTAGAAAAGATTTTTTTTTAAAAAAAAACTTAATTTAGCCTGACCAGGTGGTAGTGCAGTGGATAGACCATTGGACTGGGATGCGGAGGACCAGGTTCGAGACCCCGAGGTTGCCAGCTTGAGCGAGGGCTCATCTGGTTTGAGCATAGAATCTCGTGGTACAACGGTAGTGCGTCTGACTCCATCTGGTTTGAGCAAAGCTCACCAGCTTGAGCAAGGGGTCACTCGGTCTGCTGTAGCCCCACAGTCAAGGAACATATGAGAAAGCAATCAATGAACAACTAAAGTTCTGCAATGAAGAATTGATGCTTCTTATCTCTCTCCCTTCCTGTCTGTTTCCATTTATCCCTCTCTCTGACTCTCTCTCTCTCTCTCTCTGTCCAAAAAAAAAAAAAAAGAATCTCTCCTTCTCCCCAGTAGCTCATTAGGTCAATGATGTTGCATGAACTGGAACTGTAATATTTCTTTTTAGAAAAAGAAAACAGAAACAAATACTTAATTTAACAGACAAACTATTCTGTTACCTTTGCTATCTGTAAGACATTTTAGAAAAGAAAGATAGTTTGGGGAATGTTAAAGATAGGAGAAGAAGCAAATTATAGAAAAAGAAGGTTTTTTTCTTCTTCTTTGCTCTATGATCTTCAGCTGAGAAATATATGAATTTGTTTTTGAAAGTGTCATTATCTAATGTTATTATAATATGATCAAAATTCTTCATTAGCAGCTCAACTTTCTTTGAAGCCAACAAAAGGAAAGTAACAAAAATATGGCCAATGATAAAGCTGCAAAACTGATTACTTTTTAGAAGATTACATAATCTCAATCTTCTTTTTGCTGTTATCTTTTGTTGTAGTGATTTTTTTAATGCAGTTACATAGCTCCATAGATGTAAAACAAAAATCACAGAATGGGTAGATATTATATACATACATAAGTTAAAACATATACATCATATTTTTATAGGTGGATATTTTTTCACGTTAGCTATAAAATAATTCAAAAAAATATCAAAAAATAAACCTATATGAAAAAGAATTTTAATTCACTAAAGGCCAACTAGGGTCAATTCAAATGTTTCTTAGAATTCTCTGGGATTTTTTAGCTTTAGCCAAGTAATCTGTAAGTCTAGGTTCTCTAAGAGAGTATGTAACACAAGTTAACTCACTTTTATTTCACAAATTCTCCAATGAAGAAAGCTGTGGATTGAACTCTGCTACAAAAAGAATCAGAAACCACTCAAACACATTATCAGATCAAAATACTATACACAGGACACACATGTATGCACTGGATATTTTTGAGGGATCTAAAACAGAACATGCATTGAAAACAAATGACACTGTCATGCAACTAACTCATCAGCATGTCCCTGTGAAGACATGAAGATTTCTATTTCTCATACACACAATGCTGGAAACTTAAAAATGTGTGTGTGTGTGTGTGTGTGTGTGTTTATATATATATAATGTGTGTGTATATATAATATACACAGTATATTATATACATATTATAATATATATTATATTGCATATATAATACATTATATATTTATATATTCACATCTGGGTGTTTTTTTTTTAAAGACTCAATTGTGAACTCAATGGAGACAATTTTAATATAAGCAACTATAAAATACTTTGGCTATTACATATACTATACTTTTAAATTGCTGTGATTAGGCAACGCATGTTTTAGAGGTCTTAGGAGATTCAGTAGGCTGCTAAGTTTTTCAACTCATCCTTCAGTTTTACTGGTATCCAGAACTGGCAATCCACATAAGAAGAAATCATCCCAACTGCCTTATTCATGGCATGTATTGCAGTATTAACAGTGAGTAAAAAACTCACAAGATAACTTATTTTAAAATCTTAGCATTTTTTGATGCTAACTGTTCTGTTTCCAGTTACTCATTTCTTCCTACTTTTAATTTTTTCCACAGTATTAATGTTCTAGTTCCTATCTGATTGTTAGAATTTACTTAATAGTTCTTGAAACTCATATTCCATTCTCCATTTTAATATATATAAAATATTTAGCAAAGTTCTATAAACATAGGCAGAAGAATAAACATGAGGTTTTTAAACTAAAGTTTTAAGTCCCAGAAGTTTAAATAGATTATTTCTAAACTAGTAATAAAAGAAAACAGAACTCTTAATAGTTTTGCTATGTGAGAGTCAATGAAAAATTATCTTCTACTTCTACCCTATCATTTTAAATATTAAATGGAATTGTGATCATTTAGTAACTGATTTTTGGTTTGCTGCACTTTGAGTTGGGGATTCTTTAAATAAGATTTTTTCTTGGATAATTTGTGAAAGTTCAGCATGTCATTTTTATTTCAGGCACATAAAATTTAATTTGAAGATCTCTGATTGTTTTTAACAAAGAAACTTCAAATGTATTCCAGAGAAATATATTTAGCTAATACAAGACATGTTACAAAGTGAAGAAAATATAGTAACCTGCTTCTAATTTATTGTCATCATTATAAATCTTAAGACAAGCAATGCAGACTGACTTTTAAGCCCATTAGCATTAATATATTAATTTGAAGAACTCAAAAGGAAAATTATTATTTAATATTGTTTGTGACAACCTCAGGGATTTGAATATTGAAGTAAAAAAAAAAAAAGACTTAATATATCTTTCCCTGCACTTTTGAAGTATCCCTTCAAATCCTTATCGTTTTTTATTAATTTTTATTTTATTGTGTTTACATGGATTCAGGTGTCCCACTGAATATAACTCCCTCACCCCCACCCCTGTGTCCCTTTTTATACCCCCTTTACCCCTCCCCCTAACTCCCTCCTTCCTTCCCTCTGGGATTTGCTGTCCTGTTACCTATATCTCTGTGTTATGTATATATAGTTTCACTAATCCCTTTACCTTCTCTGATCCCCTCCCCTCATCCTCCTTCCCTCTGACAGCTGTCCCTCTGGTTCCTGTGACCCCAGCCTCTGCCTCTATTCCATTCCTCAGTTCACTTTGTCCATTAGATTCCACATATCTACACTCATTGAACAACCATTAGGTACAGAAAGTTGGACTAGGTTTTGAAAGAAGTCATCATACGAAACATAATTGGAAGCAATAATTTACATTTATATATATTCTAACCAGGGGTGATAGAATATAGGATGAAGGTGATGGGAAGTATATTACAGGTATATTTTAGGTAATATAAGTGACATTGAAGAAAGCTTGGACTTAAGAGGTGAGTTTTGCAGGAGTTTACATGGCTGGGACAGAAGTTACAAGTAAAGAATATATATTGCTCATTGGAGAACCTTCAAGTCCCTTATTAGGAGTTACTGTTTAGTTAGAAAAACAACCACAGGTCACTGAACCCTTAGAAGAAAAAGAGGAAGATATAGAACCTAGCACAATGCTTAGTAGATAATCAGTGTTTTTATCCCCCCCAAATAGATGCTTACAAATGGTCCTTGTTCATAGTTTTAAAATATCATAACTACTGTTGCAAAACAGTTTTAGGATATTAATAAAATAGCTAAAGAACAGCTACATGGACCAAAGCAAAAGAGAAAAAGCAAATTTCTATGTACTTATCAGAAATTTTCATAATGTAGAACATATATGCTTAGAAATGCAGATCCAAATCTAGACTGGCCAGGATGCTGGGGAACTCATTAGAATTTCCTGTGAGGAATATTTTATACTTCCTCCCCACCTCCTGACCCCCTTCACTTCTCCATGACCGACCCCTTTCCTCCAGCTATTAATCACATGATCACACTTACAAAGAGAAACTACTACAGGCATACTGGTCACCTTTCTCTCTGCTTCTCAGGTGCAGCCAAGGTCAGGATGGTCCTTGTAAAGCCAGCAGCCAGGGCTGCCACTATCACAGCAGCCTGGCTCATACAGCTTCGCACTGGATTCGGACAGTCGGTAAAGAAACAACGGAGCCAATAACTGATGGGCCATTATATTTAATTCTAGCTTGCACCCGGCGGGCAAGTAAAAACACACACTGGGCTCCAAAACCCACTTACATTCAGTGCTCACAAAGCTACTGACTTATCCGAGTTTCCTAGAATCAAAGGTTTCTAGCTCACCAGACTTTATTCACCTCTGTTCCCCATCTCCTTCCTTCTCCAGCGTCAAACTGCACAAACTGGCCTCTCACTCAACACTCCGCCATCTTGGCTGCTTCTACTGGCCTCCTCCACGTGGCCTTTCTCTGCTCTCTGCTCTGCTCTCTCCTCTAATGATAATCTCAGGAACCAAGAGAGCAAGCTCCTATTCTGCCCCTATTTTATAGTGTAGAAATCCAAACCTTTAATCCAATATACATAATAGGGAAGTCTCTAATACAAAGTCACATATCTGAGTCATGATGGGATTGTATCACCCCACATCAAAAAGGGTGGGAAAGGCTTAATCCCAAAACCAAGCCCCAGGCTACAAGGATTCTGCCTGCCTTTAGCCCACCCCAACACACATTAATATCACCTGGGCGAAGGCCTCCTCGTGGGCAGCGCCATCTTTAACAAAGTGAGCATAATATATTTTATCCGCCCAACAGTCCTCCAGCCAGAGACCAACCTGGACAGGTTGCAACTGTTGCACTGAGTCCTGGCAAAGCTGCTTGCTTCCTGTAGAGCCAGTGGCCAGGGCCAGGGCCAGCATCAGAGCAGCCCGGCCCATGCAGGTTCGCATTGGATTCAGACAGTTGGTAAAGAAACAATGGAGCCAAAAACTGATAGGCCATTTTCTTTAATTCTAGCTTGCACCCGGCGGGCAAGTAAAAAATACACACTAGGCTCCAAAACCCACTCACATTCAGTGCTCACAAAGCCACTGACTTATCCGAGTTTCCTAGAATCAAAGGTTTCTAGCTCACCAGCCTTATTCTCCTCAGTTCCCCATCTCCTTCCTTATCCCAGATACAAACACTACACAAACTGGCATCTCACTCAGCACTCCGCCATCTTGGCTGCTTCTCCTGGCCACATGGCCTCTCTCTGCTCTCTGCTCTGCTCCGTCTGCTCTCTCATGCTAATCATCCCAGGAACCAAGAGAGCAAGCTCCCGTTCTGCCCCCACTTTATATTGTAGCTTCACAACCTTTAATCCAATATACAAAACAGGGAAGTCTCTAATACAAAGTCACTTCTCCAAGGCATGATTGGATTGTACCACCCCACATCAAAAAGGATGGGAAAGGCTTAATCCCAAAACCAAGCCCCAGGCTACAAGGATTCTACCTGCCCACAGAGACACACATTAATATCATGTGGGCGACGGCCTCCTCATGGGCAGCGCCACTTTAACAAAGTGAGCATAATATATTTTATCTGCCCAACACTTCCCTCGTGAAGAAGAGAGAAGACAGCTGAGAATTCAGAGTAGTATGGGAGACAAGAAGACTCCATTTTTCAGTTGCCACAGGATAAATCCAGTGGTATTTTGGACTTTGAAGGGGACAGACACGAAGTAAGGCAGTGAATGGAAAATAGTCGAGAGTAAAAGATTTCTTCCAAAAAGCTGGGGTAGCAGAGGAACTTAAGTAAAGAAAATGTTATAAGGATTTCAGAAAGAACTGTTTGTGTTAAGGGTGACTGTAGCTGGAGAGATACAACAAGGAGAAAGGAAGAAAAAGAAAAGATAAATAATACCCAAATTTTGATGTGGACCTGTTTTATATAACCTGCCTGTTTCTTCCCTTTTCATCTGTAAAGCCAGTAGCCACAGCCACCATCACAGCCACCTGGCCCGTGCAGGTTCACATTTGATTCGGACAGACAGTAATGAAACAACAGAGCTAAGAACTGGTGTGTCATTACCTTTAATCTTGACTCACACTCAACGGACGAGGAATACACACAGTGAGAAAACACTTCCCTTTCCATTCCCTCCCAAATCTACTGACTTATCAAAGTATTCCTAGAATCAAAGGTTTCTACCTCACCAGCCTTATTCACCTCTGTTCCCCATTGTTGGTCAAATAAGTTTGTAAATATGACATATATGTTTGCTCGCTTGTGACTTATATTGGGTGTGGGGGACAGGCTGTAAGCAGGCCAGGTCTTTGTAGCCTAAGGTTTGGTTTTGGGACTAAGCTTTTCCCCACACCCTTCACTGATTGTATGATCTGGGTGGTGCACTCTCATGAGGAATCCAATTATGCCTTGGATAAGTGACTTTGTATCGGAGACTTCCTTGTTTGTATATTGGATTAAGGGATTTTGGTTTTCTACACTATAAAGTGGGACAGACCAGGAGCTTGGACACACAGTTCCTGCTATCACAATTGCAGGGGCTTCCCTGATCCCTGGCCCTTCATGGGAAGAGCTGGTTTTCTGCTTTTCCCTTGTATCTTTTGTGGTTTGCCTGTCTTGGTGAGACACCAATAAATAGGATGGCCCCCCATCCTCTGACTCCGCCATTTCTTTATCGTCTGCCCGAATCCAATGGGAACCTGCATGTGAATGGCCACGATGGCGGCTCCTGGCCCTACACCCATCTTCTTCTCTCTGCACAAACTGGCTTCTCCTTCAGCACTCCGCCATCTTGGCTGCCTCTCCTTTGCAATGCTAATTTCAGGAACCAAGAGAGAGAGCCCCTGGCCTTCCTTATTTTATAGTATAGAAATTAAAACCTTTAAGCCAGTATACAAATAAGGAAGTCTCTGATACAAAGCCACTTATCTGAGGCATAATGGGATTCCTCATGAGAGTGCACCACCCCACATCATGCAACAACAGTGAAGGGTGTGGGGAAAAGCTTAGTGTTGAGAAGATTTTAGGATTAAAAGGGTGGGAAAGGCTTAGTCTTAAAACTGCTTACAGCCTGTCCCTCACACCCAATGCAAACTATAAGCAAGCAAACATATATCATATTTGCAAACTTATTTGACCCACATCATGTTTTATAAGTCACTGATGATCAACCACCAGGCACTGAAATATTTTTGAATGATTTTTTTTTTCTATTTAGAAACACATTGTGCCTAAATAATAACTTTAAGCAGCCATGAAAATGGGAGGATTTTTGTAAGAATTAAAGAAAAAACAGTGTTGGGAACTACTTACTTTTCCTGTGCTGACATATATTTCCGTGAAATTTAGAACAAGTGGCACCTCCATCCTTAGGTCACCTGATAATTATTTGACCCCTCAAACCCTCAGTTTGATGTTAGAGTACTTAATAAATTTCTTTTTAATATGAAAATTTAGTAGACTTTTCATGATCAAATCACCAAAATAACTACCTGGTTTGGGGATATACTAGACCCCAAGCACTTAGATATTTTCATTTATTAAGTGCTGACTTTCATTAAAATAACAAAGAATCCCAAAGCAAAAACATGCTCGCACCAAGTTTTATTGATTTACCTCCTGTAGTTAAACCTGATGATGTCCCTCCATTTCTGTCTCTGACAGTTCTAGTCCAAACTCCCATCATCTTCCACCTAAATTTTTGCAATGGGCTCTTAATTGGTTTCCAAGCATCCATTCTTACTCTTCCATCTATTTTCTGCCATGCAGCTACAGAGTTATTTTCAAAAAGCAGATATAACGATGCCACTTTCCAGTTACAGACTTTTCAATGCCCTGCCCCCATTGCTCTTTGAGCAAAGAGCACAAACCTTAACATGGCCAATGGTCCCTATACAGTATGCACATCTCCTGACTACCCCAGTTATCACTATGCACCATGACCTTCCATACTCCCTTTGCTTTCACCTTCTCTAAGCTCTAGGACAGGCGTGGCCAACAGTTTTTGCCCCCAGGTCAGATTAGAAAGAAAACTTTTTTCATGGGCTGGACAAAATATTAAAATTAAAAACTATTAAATACAAAAATTATTCATTTAAGTAAACAAAATTTTATTACATAATTTGTTTATGAATAAATGTAAATGAGTGAAAAAATATACAATATTATTTTAATAAAAATATATTTAAATAAAAATATAATTACATACCGTATAAATATTCAAACTGTATCACAATCAATCGAATCAATATTTAATTAATAGAATAAGCTTGAAGGGGTTATATTACAAATAAAACAATTATTTTGTTTTACAAACAGCCTGGACTCATTTTCAGTTATCAACTGCAGCTACTGTCTATGCTACAATGCCACTGGATTTAGCACACTTGAGCACAAAAATAATGAATTGTTTGACCTTGGGTGCGCACTGGCAAACTCCACCTAAAAGAATGTGGGTTTCACATCGCCGCTAAATGTCAAATAGTTCATTTCAAGTACAGACGAGTACAAAAGTTGTAAATCTTTATAATGAATTTAAAAAAAAATAAATAAAGAAGTATCGTCAATCCATTCAACCAATTATTGGAAGTTAACCCTAGATTAGTCACACGTGGAATTCTTTTCTGCGTATTATTATCTGCTTAAATATCTCAATTTCCAATAACCAAAGACATTTCCGCTTCTGAGTAGCTGAGATTTTAAAGTAGCAGAGAATATTAAAAATTTAATCACGGGCACATAAACTCATTAGGCGGGCCAGATCCGGCCTGTGGGCTGTATGTTGGCCATGCCTGCTCTAGTACCTTTAAAATTCTTGAGACTTGTTTGGAGGTTCTAGCAGGGGAGCGAAGCTACTCGTATACCCTTGACCGAAGAACGGTCCTCTCCTTTAGTGGGGAAGGTCGTCCTCTTCGACCGAGCGCGCAGCTTCGGGAGGGACGCACATGGAGCGGTGAGGGAAGAAGGGGACACCCGCCTAGCCAGCCAGATCAGCCGAATCAACCCTGGCGATCAATGGGGTGATAGATGTCGCAGCCAGATCGCCCTCACATCCACCTTTAAAATTCTTGAAATGCAGCATGGTTTCTCTAGCCACAGCAGCATGGTTTCTCTAGCCACAGGGCCTTTGCATATGATGATTATGTTACTTAAAATGCTTCCTCTCTTCTTGGTTTTTGCCTGATTAACTTCTGTTTATCAAACCTCAGCTCCCACTTGACTTTCTTAGAGAATCATTGTGACCCTGACTAGAACAAGTTCTCCTAATACATAGGCCTGTGCTTAAGCACATAAATATACATTCTTTCACCATGCTAAGTTTTCATGGTAGGTATTATTTGGTAATACTTGCTGGAAAAGAGAAATTTCTTCTTTACTGAATAAAGTTATAGACTCTTAGATCACACTTAAGTATTACATATGGATTATGTGTGTTTTTTATTTAATTTTTTAAAGGATAGAGAAAAATAGTTATTGAAAAGGGAGAATTTTTCAATGAGTTTAAAACACTTCCTAATTTGAAGACGGAATTCACTATTTTTATCTACAATTTAGAGAAAATTATCAATACCTTTTCAATAGACAAGAAACGCTAACTTTAATCATACATTATTTTAAGACAGTGTTGGGCGGATAAAATGTATTATGCTCACTTTGTTAAAAATGGTGCTGCCCACATGGAAGCCGTCGCCCAGGTGATATTAATGTGTGTTGGGGGCGGGCTGTGGGCAGGCAGGATCCTTGGAGCCTGGGGCTTGGTTTTGGGATTAAGCCTTTCCCACCCTTTTTGATGTGGGGCGATACAATCCCATCATGCCCCAGATAAGTGACTTTGTATTAGAGACTTCTCTATTTTGTATATTGGATTAAAGGTTTTGATTTCTACACTATAAAATGGGGGCAGAACGGGAGCTTGCGCGCTTGGTTCCTGAGATTAGCATTAGAGAGCAGAGAGCAGAGAAAGGCCACGTGGAGGAGGCCAGGAGAAGCAGCCAAGATGGCGGAGTGTTGAGTGAGATGCCAGTTTGTGCAGTTTGTGCAGGGAGAAGGAAGGAGATGGGGAACAGAGGTGAATAAGTCTGGTGAGCTGGAAACCTTTGATTCTAGGAAACTCGGATAAGTCAGTAGCTTTGTGAGCACTGAATGTGAGTGGGTTTTGGAGCCCAGTGTATGTTTTTACTTGCCCGCTGGGTGCAAGCTAGGATTAAAGACTATGGCCCATCAGTTTTTGGCTCCGTTGTTCCTTTACCGACTGTCCGAATCCAATGCGAACCTGCATGAGCCAGGCAGCTGTGATGGCGGCCCTGGCTTCTGGCTTTACAGACAGCAATACAGACAGTGCTGAAATAGAATATTTGCAGTTGTCTAAAATATTATGTCTACTCCTAAAATGTGTTACAATCAGAACTAGTGAGAGTAGCTCCCAGTAAACGAAAGCACGTTGAGTCTAAAAAATAGTGGCTGGTAAATTGTGGTAGAAAATGCACCGGCGAGCATACCGATGGGGGTCAGACCTGGTATTGGTTAATGTCCCTTCATCAGTGCTGGAGTCATTGGCTCCTCTGTATCCCTGTTAGTTTCTCACAGAAGCAGGTATGCAAAGCAGTACAGACTGTCATGGCTGGAAAATGGTAACACCAACAGGGCAGCCTGGCTGAAAGATGAAAAGTACTCACTCCTCATTCAGCAAACAAATACCAGAAGGCAGAAACTCTGTTACCATTTCACTTCATTTACATTGTTATGGTACACCTGACTATGTAGTCAAAGTAGGAAGGTCTTGATACTTCAGTGTAGAATTGTAAACATTTAATTCATTAATAAGTGTATTCCCTGAATGAACATTAGTATTTGTCTACAATATAACATGTCTGAAATTGGAAAATAAAAGTACAATAAAAGATGCAAATGCATCCCTTATCAACAAGAAGTTCTGATCTGGACCACAAAACAGGAAATTTGAGTTCAAAATATACAAGACATAGGGACTAGTGATGCTCAGGGTACTCACAGACACAAAGAACAGACTAGACTGTCATACACCGCTTCTTTTTATTATTACCTCTGGACTCAGAGAAGGCTCACAACATTCAAACACTGTCTGAATGAACATTTGAGAGCAAGTCTGAAAGCAAGAAAGCAAACCACAAGGTCATGGTGGGGGAACTTACCACATCCCTGTGTTCTCCCTCCTTAGGTGTAAGAATGACTGAGAGCAAAATGATTCCAAGGTCATGGTCAGGATAGTGAGGATCTTTCAGGGTTAGAGTCACATCTGTGGGCCTTTGATAGAAAATATTAAGATTTTGAACTCAATGAATAAGCCAAAAATATATTTCATATTAACATTTTTATCTTTCCTTTACAACAGGGGTCTCAAACTCAACTCAGCATGTGGGCCGCAGAGCAAGATCATAGCCATTTGGCGGGCCGCACTAGGTCTACAAAAGGCAACTGTTATGCAACACTTTTCTCACTGCAGTTGAAAACAAAAAAAAATCAGTACAAAATTGTTTGGCGGGCCGCATGCGGCCCGCGAGTTTGAGACCCCTGCTTTACAACATTACTATCTTTCTTTGTTATTAAACTTTCATCAATGAATTAAGCTGTTCTGTAAGTTGTAGGCCAAATGGGTATACTCTGATTCACTGGATAAGCTTCAGTCCTGCATGGGGTTCTGGAAAGGCAGTGGAGTTGCTGGGAAGGCCAAGAAATGTAGGAAAATGGCTGGAGACTGCAGCCCTGAGACAAGTCTTTGGTGCGGACTTTGGAACACCAAGTTCTGCCGGGGCAGAACGCTGCCCCTGCAAGCACTGATAAGATTGTTTGGAAGCAGCTGATCTCTATAGTCGTTTCCCTACATACCTGAAAACTATTAGTTAATCATTCTTCCCTGCACCTGAATCTATTCTAGACTAATTTGACCCAAGCTCTGCTAATGTGCTTGATGAGTAAAGAAATGAATAAATACAATGAGACTGCAGAGATCTGGGCTCTCAATCCTAGAGGCTGGGAGTTCCCTGTACCCATGTTTTCTGTATGTTGTGTCCTCTGGGTTTTTTCTTTTTTTTTTTTTTTTTTTTTTTTTTTTACAGAGACAGCGAGAGAGTCAGAGAGAGGGATAGATAGGGACAGACAGACAGGAACGGTGAGAGATGAGAAGCATCAATCATTAGTTTTTTGTTGTGACACCTTAGTTGTTCATTGATTGCTTTCTCATATGTGCCTTGAACATAGGCCTTCAGCAGACCGAGTAACCCCCTGCTCTAGCCAGTGACCTTGGGTCCAAGCTGGTGAGCTTTGCTCAAACCAGATGAGTCCGCACTCAAGCTGGGGACCTCGGGGGTCTCGAACCTGGGTCCTCTGCATCCCAGTCTGATGCTCTATCCACTGCGCCACCGCCTGGTCAGGCTGGGTTTTTTCTTAAATCCTGCAGCGCCTTTCTTTCGTGCACACCCATTGCCGAGCTGGTCATGGCAAAGAAACCTAATAGGATTGAGAACCCTACATGTTCCTGCTCTTTGATCTCCAAACAACAGAATGCAATGGCAGCTATTTTCTATACATCTGAGTCCAATAACTAAATAGGTTTACTTATTGATCATGATATTTCTTTTAGTTTTTTTTTTTAACATATATATTGTTTAAATCAGAAGTAACACATGAGTGGGAGAAGAGGAACATATACAATATAATTTGCCCGATATATATTTTGGACATACTGTAAAAACAATGTATAATTATTTAGAAGAAATTATATTATTTAAAATAGTGCTTCTATTTTAGGATTGTTCAAACCTATGCCTGAACAATTTTTAGATTCAGAAACACAAGAAATCAATAATTTGATCAATATTTAGAAGATTTTAGGATTAGTTAAGTATCTCTGAGTAAGAGATTATGAATGACTCAATATTATCCAAAAGTACTTTTAGAAAATAAAATATAGATTCAATATACAATGTATAGATGATATGTTTCCAGATTTTAATTAATATTTAACAAATAGGGGTTAATGCCCTCCATAAATCTCAGGGACTGTGAAAAGTTTTGCTCTAAACTTGAATCTTAAAATATTGGCAAGTTAGGAATGTTCCTTCACTTGCTCAATCACTTGTTTATTCATTTTATTTACAAAACATCTATTAAGCACATAGTAAATGCCACACACTGTACTAGATTCTGGGTAAAAACCAGAGGTCAAGACCAAAGATAAGATCCTTGTCTTCAGTGACCTTAACTTTCAGGAAATGACAGTTGGAGCCTAATACTGGGAAGAGGGTTTGGTGCGGAAAGTGGTCCAAATAAGAATTTTTGATCCTGGCTCCACATCAGAATTAACTTAGAGGCTTTAAAAAAGTGCATAATTCTGAACCCTACCCACAATGATTCTGGCGCTATAGATTAATCAGGATGAGATCTGGAAATCTACACATTTATAAAGCTTCCCAAATGATTTTCTCATACAACCAGGACTGAGAAACTTAGGAAACTCTTTCACATAATTCTTAATTTACCAAGTCAAGAAATGATGTTATTAAAAATACAAATAGTTTTCTGATAACAGGGGCTTTAACTAAAACATAAGTAACCTGTTAGATTATAATATATATATATATATATATTATAATGGGATTATAATATATATATATATATATTATAATGGTTGTGGTACAAATTGCTCCAATATTATTTTAGTTACAACTAACCACTATGCTTGGATAATAACAACTTGTTCTTTTCATTTTAACAAATATATACTAAACATTATATATATATATGATATATATTTTGTATATATATATATTTTGTGTGTGTGTGTGTATATATATATATTTTTTTTTGTGTGTGTGTATGGGATCACAACTTGATTTGATTTGTTTTCCTGTAATGATTACATATAAAAATTAATTTAAAAACATCATTACATTTTTATAATAACTACATGATAAAGATTTATGAAATTTGCTATTGCTTTATGACACATCTATTATTTATTTTCTTTCAAAGAGATTCCTTAATACATTTTATAGTAGCATAAGTATTTACATGGCTATATCATCATCCATCTTCCTATGCCCAGAGACTACTGATTTATACATGGAATGTAATGGCATAATTATAAATATGTAGCTTTTAAAAGTAGTGTGTGATTTTAAAGAGTGGTTTGGGGGAAAGGGAATGAACGGTTAGTTAATATGTAAAATAAGTAGTAATATGGCAGCATAAACACCAAATGCTTGTGTATCTTTTTATTTTCTTAATTATACCATATTTTTCCATTTAAAGTTATTTTTCACAATAATTCATCTTAATAGAGAAAAATAAATTTCTGCTCTGTGATTAAGTTCAGTACTTTGCATATCGTTACACAGAAGTCCAAGGAGAAAATAATATGGCCTTTATAGAAGAACAGGATAGCCCATTCTCGATAGAGCTCAGTTTTTATAATAATGGATTACGTACAACTCCATCTAGGACACTTCCTTCAACCGGAGTGAGGTGGGAACCAGCAATTACTTGGCTTACATTTTGAGGTCAAACCTGCACTCAGGTTGCAATGAAGAACATAGAGGAAGTACAGAAAAGGCCCCTCTTTTGTCCAGTTTGAGGCAAAAAGACCTTCGGAAGGCCAATAAGCTGCCACTGTGTTCAAACTTAGCTGACGATAACACATAAGGGGGCTCTACAACTTATATTTCTCTACTCATTTACATTTACAAAAATACAGGGGCAGTCAACCTTTTTATACCTACCACCCACTTTTGTATCTCTGTTAGTAGTAAAATTTTCTAACTGCCCACCGGTTCCACAGTAATGGTGATTTATAAAGTAGGAAAGTAACTTTACTCTATAAAATTTATAAAGCAAAGTTACAGCAAGTTAAAGCATATAATAATAATTACTTACCAAGTACTTTATATTGAATTTTCGCTAAGTTTGGCAGAATAAATCTTTATAAAACAACTTACTATAGCTAAATCTATCTTTTTATTTGTACTTTGGTTGCTCCACTACCGCCCACCATGAAAGCTGGAATGCCCACTAGTGGGCGGTAGAGACCAGGTTGACCACCACTGGTCTAGATCATTATACTACTTTCCTGCTTTCCACTGTTCCTGCCACAGGATGTATGTAGCATGATCATCTAAAATAACTCCTTCTCCTTAAAACTATCATGAAGATTTTATAGCTTCTTTTGCAACCCATCCCAGCACTGCTTGACTCTTATCTTAAGCTTGTTTTTTCTTCTGTAGTATTAATCAATTTTTAGCTCTTATGTTGAAATGGATTTTAAAAAATATAAGCTCAGCCTGATCAGGCAGTGGTGCAATGGATAGAGCATTGGTCTGGGATGGTGAGGACCCAGGCTCAAAACCCCGAGGTCGCCTGCTTGAGCATGGGCTCACCAGTTTGATTGTGGGGTTGCTGGCTTGAGCATAGGATCATAGACATGACCGCATGGTCACTGGCTTGAGCCCATAGGTTGCTTGCTTGAGCTCAAGGTCGCTGGTTTGAGCAAGGGGTCACTCATTCTGCTGTAGAACTCTGGTTAAGGTACATATGAGAAAGCAATCAATGAACAACTAAGATGCTGCAATGAAGAATTGATGCTTCTCATCTCTCTCCCTTCTTGTCTGTCTCTTTCTCTCTCTTGCTAAAAAAAAATGCTCATAATTACGTACAAGGCATAATTAATATTAGTAGTAATACTATAACTTTACTTAACTTTAGTATTAAGTTAGCAGTAATACTGCTAACTTTACTAGCAATGGTAAACCAAAGTAACTGAGCATATACCACCAGTCTGCCTCCACTTTATGGGCATTCCTTGGTAACCTAGGATTACTGGTGATGGCAAAATTAGACTCCACTTTGGCTCAGGTGGTAAGAGAGTTGCTGTTTTTTAAGTAAAGTTCACATGTTTTATTTCTCATATGGTGGCCTTATTCTTAAGTTAATAAATATGACTAACAGGTATACTCTTCTTTATGTCCCACAACAACCATACAGAAAACATGAGAGCAAGGCATGTGTCTTCCATCTCCAGATTCCTGGTACTCAGCATCTGGTACTTTGCTGGGGGTCAAAGCAGGCACCCAAGACTCTTCTATTGAACAGTTGTTGAATGAGATAGTCAGGAAAGATGCTATTATTTCCATTGGGTGGGGAAGAATAAGTGTACTTAAGAAAGCCTGCCTAGCATAAAGACTCACAACCACACATGACGGAACAGCGACTGTAATCCAGGTCAGCTGATGCTGTCTGTTATACCAGCTCAGCTTCTTAACAAGGTGCAGTGATATTACAACAATTCAAAAATCACCTGTTTAACTCCAACTGTGTGAGATCCAGAAAGGCTGAACCCATAAAGTCATCTTGTAGTCCAAAATCATAGTCAAATACCTAAAAGCCAAAAAGACAACATTATTATAAACTACTCCAAAATAAGCTTTAAATGAAAATGACTTGATACTTGTATTTTTTCTACATCATCAAAACAATGAAAGTTCCTAATATTTATTTTTCAAATGTATTTGTTTTTGTGCTGTGTAATACTAAAGTCTCAGAAAACATTTTTAAAAATTGTGTTTAATTTCCTTGAGAACATTATATTGAGTGAAATAAGAAAATTTAGTAAAAGCTAAGAAGTATATGATTTCACACATAGGCAGGATATAAAACTGAGACTCGTGGACATAGATAAAAGTGAACTGGTTACACAAGTAGGGGGGAAGGAGAGGCAGTAAAGAGGGACAAATATATGATGATGGATAATGATTTAACTTTGGGTGATGGGCACACAACTCAATTAACAGTTCAAATGCTATAGAAATGTTTATCTGAGGCCCTGGATGGCTGGCTCAGTGGTAGAGCGTCAGCCCAGTGTGTGAAAGTCCCGGGTTCAATTCCTGGCCTGGGCACACATTAGAAGCGCCCATCTGCTTCTCCTCCCTCCCCCCTCTCCTTCCTCTCTGTCTCTCTCTTCCCTTGCCACAGCCAAGGCTCCATTGGAGCACAGTTGGCCAGGGCACTGAGGATGGCTCCATGGCCTCCGCCTCAGGTACTAGAATGGCTCTGGATGCAACAGAGCATTGCCCCCAGTGGGCATGCCAGTGGATCCTGGTCAGGCTCATTCGGGAGTCTGTCTCGATGCCTCCCTGCTTCTCACTTCAGAAAAAATACAAAAAAAAAGAGAAATGTTTACCTGAAACCTATGTACCCTTATTGATAAATGTTACCCCACTAAATTTAATTTCAAAATAAATAAAAAATTCCCTACTTAAAATTATTGAAAGATAAATAACAAAATTAAATAAAATACAGTAAATATTTGATGAAATATGTGGGACACGCAGACTTGCAATACTTTTCCATATTATAAAAGGACATGAGAATCAGTGGAAAGTGAAATGAGTTGGTATGAAATTCAACTATATGTCTTCCATACTGAGCTAAAGATGAAAAAAGTGTGATTCCAAGTTCTTCACATTCCTCAGGTCATTGCAGATAAATTCTATGATCTTTTAGGACAATGTCATTTAAATATACAAATAAGTGAAAATTGAGATATTATGATTGAAGCACTGTGTAATGTTATAATAAGTTGAATTGTTTCTGTCACAAACAATGACTAGGAGATAATGTTAAGGTATGTTTCTACCACCACCAGAAAGGACTAGAAAAGAGAAAGCACATTTCTTCCTCTGTGAAAACAATTTATCCAGTATCTTCTCTGTGCCTTTCATGGTTCTTATTCACACTACAGTAAGACAGAAAATGACCCTGACTCCCATCCACCTAGGGACTGAGATAGTCAGTAAACACCCAAACAGACCTGTACCGTTTAGTGATGGACACAGTAGAGACAACATCCTAAGGGGCCTCTTGAGAGCTATTGTAGATAGGGAGTTCAGAAAGTCCTCTGGGAGGAAGTATGTTTGCATAGAGACCCCAGTGATGAGAAAGATTAAGCCATGTTAGTATGGAAAGAGAACTCTAGGTGGAGGGAACAGCAAGCGATTAGCATGTTCAAGGGCAGGGGTCCCCAAACTTTTTACACAGGGGGCCAGTTCACTGTCCCTCAGACCGTTGGAGGGCCGGACTATAAAAAAAATTATGAACAAATCCCTATGCACACTGCACATATCTTATTTTAAAGTAAAAAAACAAAACGGGAACAAATACAATATTTAAAATAAAGAACAAGTAAATTTAAATCAACAAACTGACCAGTATTTCAATGGGAACTATGCTCCTCTCACTGACCACCAATGAAAGAGGTGCCTCTTCCAGAAGTGGGGCAGGGGCCGGATAAATGGCCTCAGGGGGCTGCATGCGGCCCGCGGGCCGTAGTTTGGGGACCCCTGTTAAAGGGTAATTATTAAGCAGCCAGTGTGGTGGACGCAGACTGAGAAGAAGAGTGGAAGGAGATGTGGGACAGCTCAGGGCTGTGTCAGCCAGGGCCTTTTCTAAAACAGTGTCTAAGTAAGTGGCAGTTGGCTAACTTCCATCCATTTATTAATTTTTTCTTACTCATTTATTCCCTCCACCAAGATTGATTCATACTTATCATGTGTCAGACAATGTGATAGGTATTAAGTAAATAGTGGTGAGCAAAACTGATATTGACAATGTTTACAGTACAGTGAAGGAGGTATATTAAATGAGGAATTGCATAGGTGATATGTAATCACACGTTTTGATAAGTATTGTAAAGAAAAGAGCAGGGTCTGAAAAGAAATAACAGTGCAAGTCAGGGAGATTTTTAAGATGAAAAAAAATGCTACTAGATGAAGTTTAGAGTTGTGCTCCTTGACTTTATCAAATTGAAAACCATATTCATACGCTGGAGTATATAAGCATAAATAGGTAAGTTCTCTCTTGAAAGGACAACCCAGGCCATTAGACTCTGCAGGATGTGAGACTCCAATAATCTGAGAGAATCCATAGCCCAGCATTCCTGTGCCAAATTTTTGGCACAACAGTAAGAAAGCTAGAAGCAGAGGCAACAGTGCACACAGCAGCCCTAAATCAGCTCCCGTTTCTTCTCTAGTGCAGGCGTACTTCAATTTAAACAAACATGTAAAAAAAATAATATTAAAACAAAAAGATAAATACTTTGCATTAAAAAGGGATTCTTGAATTTAAAGAGTCATAAGGGGATTTATTCAAGGAATAAGTTCCTCTAATGCCTCTTAAATTATTCAATTTGCAGTCATTTGATTTACATACAACCTTTCAGGAGTACATTTGTTGTACAAAGTGCAGCACTCCTGCAATAAATATTCTCCTTGATCAATAGCACTTCTGAGTTTTAGTCACTCGCTCAGTGGCATATCACATGCATATACTGCATATTTAAAACTGATGCCTCAATATTTAACAAGTGGCTGCAATACTGTATTATACAACATAAAATTTACTCCAAAAATTAGAGAAATTTATTTTATCCAATCTCTTTTAACTGTATTGCCCTAAGGTTTAAAATATTGGGGAGACTATAATGACCTATAATTAATGAGAACACTTGGGGTACATCTACATATGTAAAGAGCTGTGAGTCCAGTGAATTGATTAGTGTATACACCCAGCTGGGGGGCTCAACATTTAAACTCTCTTTATTCTCATGGCGAGAGTCTTTCTTATTGTCTTAATGCTAGATGTTTACTTTAGTTCTCAAACCCTATTAATTAGCAAAGGCATAAACATGGGACAAAATATAAAGATCAGAATCCATTCTTTAATGAAATTATTAGCTATACTACTTGGTTCCAAGCACTATAAACTATTTGTCAGAGGGAACATTGGTCTAGCGCAGCTTCAGAAATATAGAGCATAGAAAAGAGATAAAAATGAAAAGGTACTCCCGCTGCAATAAAAACAAGCAGTTAACTCTGATTAATGTTTTTGCTATGTTTACTATCTGTTAGGTGCTCTGCTACATTACATAGATTTTTAAATTTAATTCTTATACAACTCAGTGAACAAGATACTGTTGTTTCCATTTTTCAGATAAGAAATTCAAAGCTTAAAAAGCTTATATTACTCTCCCCTAAATCCCAGGTTTGAAGGAGGTCAGATTCAAATCTAGTACTGGATTCCAGAAATTTAACAAATATAACTTGGGCACCCACTCTGGGTGAACCACTGGGAATTTGAATGTGAACAATTAAATAGGGTCCTTACATTCAAGAACCCACCACTACGTTGTGTTGGAAATACTAGGTAACACAGGCAGAAGAGCCTTGAGTTCTCAGTAACTCCTCTCTTTATTCTTAAATGAGTTTTGAGCAACAAATGCTTTATTCTAATCAATGGATTTATTTAGATTCTGATTCAATGGTCTACTAAGAAAAACTGCATTAAGGAGTGGATCAGTTAAAATGCTTTTGGATACAAGTAGCAAGAAACAACTCACATTGGTTTTAACACCAATGGGGACTTGTTAGTTCATATGACTGAAATATCACTAGGTAATTATGACTTCAGGGAAGTATTAATTTGGCAGTTTGATTGGTTCATATTTTTATTCATTTATTTATTTTAAAAATATTTGGTGAACATCTATAATTTGCCAAGTACTGTTCTAGGTACTTGTAAGAAATATAGCAGTGAACAGAACAAAGTCTTTGACTTCTTGGCGTTTACATATAAGGAAAAGATGCAGACAGTAAACATATGCATGTTAAGTGCCATGGACAAAAATATCTGAGGGTACGTGAATAACGGGATTGCTATGTATATAAAAGATGGCACTTGAATGAGGTGAGGAGGCACAATGGGAGTGGGAAGTGAAAAGGTACCCAGATCATACAATCTGACTCACGATATGAGATTCTACACAGAAAATATACCCATGAGTCATTTCCTTACCCAGGCAGCTTCAAAATAACCATTTTACTATGAAAGAATAATTTAACTCTAAATCATAGAATTGACGTTGTAAAACAAAGATACAATACCAAACCTAACTGTAGCCATTGCAATATGTCATCTTTAGTGGTTAACAGAAGCCGTGTTGCTTAACTGCTGAGTAGACACAGCAATCTTAATCTGAGCCTCATTCGCCTATACAAAGGAGATGAGATAGACACAGATAACAGACACTCGGGTGGTGACCAGAGACAGAGCGGGTGGCGGGAGGTAGAAAAGGGTAGAGGGTCAAATATATGGTGACGGAAGGAGATTTGACTTTCGGTGGTGAACACACAATACAATATACAGATAGAGTTATACACTTGAAACCTATATAATTTTACTAACCAATGTAACCCCAATAAATATAATAAAATTAAAGAAATAAAGTAGCTCAAGCACTTAGCACAATGCTCAGGAAATGGTAGCTATTACGTATGATGTTGATGTGATGGCAGACTCCATCCCAAGACTCAGTAACCTCACTTGTTCTTTGTCCATAAAGCAAAAGCAAGTACAGTCACACTTTTTTGTTTCTTTGTGTTTTTTTGTTTTTTGGGTTTGTTTTTTTTTACAGAGACAGAGAGAGAGAGTCAGCGAGAGGGATAGACAGGGACAGACAGACAGGAATGGAGAGATGAGAAGCATCAATCATTAGTTTTTCGTTGAGTATTGCAACACCTTAGTTGTTCATTGATTGCTTTCTCATATGTGCCTTGACTGCGGGCCTTCAGCAGACTGAGTAACCCCTTGCTCGAGCCAGCAACCTTGGGTCCAAGCTGGCTCAAACCAGATGAGCCCATGCTCAAGCTGGCGACCTCAGGGTCTTGAACCTGGGTCCTCAGCATCCCAGTCTGACACTCTATCCACTGCGCCACCACCTGGTCAGGCTGTTTTTTTGTTTGTTTGTTTCTCTACTGATTTTTAACATCTAAAATGTTGAGACTCTTGATTTACTCATTTAGGAAGTGTTTTTGAACCATGCAGGAAAACACATTTAAGACAACACAAACATCTTTTAGTTTAGAAATAACATTGTTTGGATACTCTGTGGTTTCTGGCTGCAAACATAGTTCCAATCCAGCTGTTCAGTTGTTTCCATTTAAATGTCTAGAAATGTGACTCTACCCGAGCAGTGCATCAGAATAAACTATTTGGGCTTGAAAATTCAGAAGCGTGGACTCTATCTTCCAGGTCCTGAGTCAGAATCTTTAGGATAGAGACTTGAACCTCTAGATTCTTTAAAGTTTTCTGGATAATTCTGAGGTATAGGTTGAAAAGTATTGGAGCCCTGGCCCGTTGGCTCAGTGGTAGAGCGTCAGCCCAGCATGTGAAAGTCCCAGGTTCAATTCCCAGTCAGGGCACACAGAAGAAGTGACCATCTACTTCTTTACCCCTCCCCTTCCCCTTTTCTCTCTCTCTCCAACTCTCTCTCTCTTCCCCTCCTGAAGCCATGACTCGAAGGGTTCGAGTGAGTTGGCTCTAGGAGCTGGGGATGGCTCCATGGTCTCACCTCAGGTACTAAAATAGCTCTGTTGCTGAGCAACAGAGCAGTGGCTCCAGATGGGCAGAGCATAACCCGGCGGTAGGGGACTTGCTGGGTGGATCCCGGTTGGGGCACATTCAGGAGTCTGTCTGTCTGCCTCCCCACTTCTCACTTAAAAAAAAAAAAGAGTATCAGTATATAACATCCTTTCAGGGCCCTTAAAAGCTACTGAGCAATAATTTTAGAAAGGAGAGTAACTTGAACCAAGCATAAAGTACCCTTTTAATTTTATATTTTAAGCTTGGATAGATATGCATTATTTAAGAAACTATCAATTTTGTTAAAATGACAATCTTAGAAAAATATGGCCCCTGACTGAGCTGTTTTTCTATTTATTAAAATTTTTCCACTGTTTCAAACAGATTCCAATTTAATACCCAGGTTTCAAGTTCATTAGGCCGAACAAGCAGCAATATACACAAACATTTCCCACTTTTTATTATTTCTGTCTCTTCCACTGTAACTCGGAGTCTCCACTATGTACCTTAGATAACAGTGTCAGTGAAATGATTTCTGCCTCTTCCACTGTAACTGAGTCTCCACTATGTACCTTAGATAACAGTGTCAGTGAAATGATTTCTGCCTCTTCCACTGTAACTGAGTCTCCACTATGTACCTTAGATAACAGTGTCAGTGAAATGACAATGAAGAATTTTAATTCAGTTCAGTGGAAATGGGTGATGCATTAACTTATTGTTTAAGATGTGTGCTATAGCATCCCAGAGGGGAAGAGCAGGCTTTAGAGGTTCATGTCTCAGTTAGTTCATTTTAACTCCCTTCTATTCCTATCTTATTAAAAATATTTTTCCAGCCCATTCCTCCAGACTTGTTTTTATATCTTGCCTTTCCTGTGAATGCATTCAGAATTGCAGGAATATTCTCTATTCATTAAAACTGAAAGCTATACAAATGCCAATCAATTGCAAAGTATATTCTTTTTAGATATAAATATTTTATTTTTCACTTATTTTTATTTTTAGTGAGAAGAGGGAAGGCAGAGAGACAGACACATACATGCACCCTGACTGAGATCCACCCAGCAAGCCCACTAGGGGGCGATGCTTTGCCCATCTGGGGCCATTGCTCCATTACAACCAGAGCCAATATTTTTTTAGCTCCTGAGGCGAGGGCCATGATGCCATCCTCAGCACTTGAGGCCAACTTGCTCAAGGCAACCAAGCCATGGCTGCAGGAGGAGAAGAGAGAGAGAGAAGGGGGAGAGTTGGAGAAATAGATGGTTGCTTCTCCTGTGTGCCCTGACTAGAAATTGAACCTGGGACTTTCACACACCAGCCCACACTCTACCACTGAGCAAACTGGCCAGGGCCTGCAAAGTATATTTTTATTTATTTTGTGCAGAGATTTTAAAAATGTCAGTTTCTGGGGTTTTTTCTTGTATGTTAAATAATTCTGTTTTTATGAGAAATAGTGCAAGCACTGCAACTTTAATGTCATTTTATAACCTTAGCTCAGAACTGGATTTTGTTTCCCTTAGTAACCTTTACATGGATAAAGATTTGTGGGGAAAACAGCTGTATTAGGCTTTTTGTGCAATTAGCGCCTGAGCACACGAAAGGACTATTATAAGAATATAAGTGCTTCCCTCAGGGGTGACGAGATCAGGTCACACCCCCCACTGAGAGGTGTGGGTTATTTCCTAACCCCTTGCCCTCTGCAAAAAGCAGGTTTTCCTTTTTTTTCTCACTCTTTTCTTTCTCCTTTTGGCTTGCCTGTCTTTGCAAGCCTCCAATAAATTGGTATGGCTCACCATTTTCTGGCTCCACAGTTCCTTTATTGTCTGCCCAAATTCAATGTGAACCTGCATGGCCGCAACCACTAGCCTTACATCTCACACAGCTGGCAGAATTCAGATCAGATTGGTATGGAGCCGCCAACACCCTTGAAGGATAGGGTCATTGCTTTCCAGTGTATGGTTCCCCATGGCTCTCCTTTTGAAGGCTGTGAGTTGGGTGTTTTTTACAATTCTGCAAGAAGAAACCAAGAGTTCTGTGCAAGAAGCTGCCTGAGGTAGAAAACTCCAGGGTAAGCTATAGACTGAACAGCAACAATGGCATGAACTAGAGCAGTCATTGGAGAAAGAGCTGTAGGTCCGAGAACTGCAGGTCAGGCTACAGGCCGAGAACCAGTAATGTCTTGAACTGGACCAAGTACTGGAGAAGGAGGCCAACTGCTCTAGAAAGCTGCAGTGTCAGATGCAGGCTGAACATCAATGTTATCTGGAACTGGAGTGATCTCTGGAGAAGGAGTTACAGGTTTGTGAGCTCCAGTTTTCCCTGGAAGCAGACACTGGCACTGACAGTTGGTGGAGACAAAATTACAGGTTCAGGAGCTGGAATCTCAGCTTCAGGCCGAGAGCTGGTAGCTGTAGGAGCCGAAACAGTTGCCAAAGAAGGAGCAGCATCTGTGCTGGTAAACTGGCTCTGAGTTGGTGGGAGCAAGTGTTTCCAACTCTTCCTCTTCTGAGGGTGAGGAGGCTTGGGCTAAAGCTGCCATCCACAGACTCAGAGCCCAGCTAGTGATTGCCCAGAAGGTAAACACCCAGCAGCCAGGAGTCCCCCAGGGGCAGGCTCAGCCCCCTCTGCAGGTAGTGGAGCACTCTGTGGTCCAGCCCCACTCCCGGACAGAGCTGATGGAGTTGGGAGTGCAAATCAGGCAGAAACCCGCCAAACCCTTGGCAGCCTGGTTGCTGCGGTTGTGGGACATAGGGGGTGGTAGCATCATGCTCTCCGGAACAGAAATGGGAAAATTGGCTGCCATTACCATTCACTTCTCCTTAAGGCAGCTTCTTCAGAACTGCCATGAAAACTCAGGAATCATACCCTATTAGAATGGGTGATGGTCACCATTCATATGGTTAGGCAGACTACCAGAGACTTTCCAGGAGCAGTGAGTAAGTGGCAATACTAGTGAGCTAGTAAAGGTCCTTCAGGAACTATCATATATAGGTATGAAGAATGCTGCTTTCAACCCGAGGTCCCATGGGCCAGAACAGGTAGTGTTTACAGCAGGGATGAGGGACCTTATTCTCTGTAGTAATCCATCTTTCCTTTTTGGATCACTAGTGACTATCTTAGGCCCCTATGTGCAGCAGCCCATCAATGAGGTTATGCAGATGGTAGCAGATACGGGGTAGTTGGAGGCAGCATGGAATCACAGAACAGTGAGGACCACTGCCGTGCTGCCCTCCCTGCCCCTCGCCCCCCGACTACCAAGGGAAAAGGGTTTGTGAGTTACCCGAACACAGATGTGGGTAAATTTGATTGTGTTTGGAACAGGTAGGGAAAAATTATATGGCAAGTCTAATAAAGTTCTTTTGGAGATTTGGTGGCAGCTTAAAGCAGAACAGAGGTTCCAACCGCTGAGACAAAAGGCCCCAGCAGCTACCAATAAAACGGTTGGTGTGTGGGCGGCATGGTTACAAGATTATATGATGGAGACAGCTGAGAGAGAGGAGGATTTTTCAGTAAGACACATTTTTCAGTTCAAATATGGGGAAGGCTGAGGGATCTCTCTAACAGGGATGGGTGAGGACTGGAGGCTCCACATGGAACTGGCTATCCACTGGTCCCCTTCTAATGTACAATGGATGTTGGCCTTGGTGGATACAGGTGCAGAATGTTCCTTCCTCTATGGGAACCCAGAGCAGTTCACTGGATCCAGTGGCCATTGACGGTTATGGGGGCCAAGTTGTTTGAGTGAAGCCAATAACTATTCCATTGGGGATAGGAAGACTGCCTCCTAAGCCATATAAGGTGTATGTATCTCCTATTCCTGAATATATTTTGGGGTAGAATTCTTACAAGGACTGTGGTTGGAAACTACAACCGGGGGGTTCCGGCTGTGGGTCTGGGTCATGAAGGCAGTGTTGCGGGGACACGCATCACATTCCCTTTTGCAATTCCCCATTCCCCATCATGTGACTAGCACAAAGCAGTACCATTTGCCAGATGGTTATGAATAAATCACAGGGAAAATCCCTGAACTAGGAAAGGTGGTGATCATTCAGCCAGTGCACAGTCCTTACAACTCCCCAGTATGGCCTGTGTGCAAACCAGATGGAACCTGGAGAATGACAATAGATTACAGAGAATTTAATAAAGTTGTTCCCTCTTTGCACGCTGCTGTTCCCTCAATAGCTAACATGATGGATCGGCTAAGCCATGGGTTGAGGACATACCACTTTGTGGCAGACTTGGCCAATGCCTTTTTCTCTATTGATATAGCTGCAGAGAGTCAAGACTAATTTGCCTTCAGTTGGGAAGGGAGACCATGGACCTTTACAGTGTTACCCCAGGGCTATTTGCACAGCCCCACCTTGTGCCATGGGCTGGTGGCTGCTGACCTGGCTAAATGGAAACAGCCAGCGGCAGTTTGTATGTATCATTATATTGATGATATTACGCTAACTAGTGACTTTCTTCCAGAATTGCAAGCAGTCCCTACCCTGCTATCCCATTTGAAAGCATGTGGCTGGGTGGTCAATGAGGGCAAATTACAAGGACCTGGGTTATCTGTTAAGTTCCTGGAAGTTGTCTGGTCAGGTAAGACACAAGTTATCCCTGACGTATTATAGATAAGATCCAAGCATTCCCTGTGCCCACTACGATAAAACAGTTACAGGTATTCCTAGGTCTGCTGGGGTGTTGGCGAGCATTTATACCCCATTTAGCTCAGTTACTGCATCCCCATATCACCTTATTCAGAAGGGGGTTCACTGGGATTGGACTGAGCAGGCACAAGGTGCATTTGCAGCAGCTAAGAGAGCTGTCAAGGTGGGATAGGCCTTGAATGTGTTTGATCCTGCCAGGCCCTGTGAGCTGGATGTCCATGTAACCTCAGAGGGGTTTGGATGGGGCTTGTGGCAACAGAGTGCCTATGGCAACCTATTGGGTTTTGGTCCCAATTATGGAAAGGTGCTGAAGTCTGTTACTCATTAGTGGAGAAGCAGTTGGCAGCTTTGTATGCTGCTCTCCTAGCTACCGAGAGTACTAAGACCACAACACCAGTTACAGTCAAGACAACATACCCTATTGCTGAATGGGTGAGAGATTGAGCAACCAAACCACATAGTGGTATGGCCCAAACCCCCTGGCCAAGTGGGGTGTATACTGGCAACAACGCTGTGCTCTTAGCACCAGCCCATTGAGAGCAGAACTGCAGGAAGTCTTGGGTCCAGTCACCTATGTGACCTTAGAGTCAGGAGCAGCTGGGGCCCAGGAGGCAGAACCTGAAGTCAGTTCCTACTAGGAGGGGCGGGTGCCCATCCCTGAGGATGCCTGGTATACTGATGGTTCCAGCAGGGGCCAACCTGCCAAATGGACAGCTACAGTCTTCCATCTGGCCACTGAGACTATTTGGATGGACACAGGTACAGGCCAGAGCAGCCAATGGGCAGAATTAAGAGCTGTTTGGCTAGTTGCCCATAATGAACCTTCACCTCTGATAATTTGTACTGACAGCTGGGCTGTCTATCGTGGACTGACTGTTTGGATTGCTACTTGGCACATTAACCAGTGGATGGTAATGCACCGTCCATTATGGGGTCAGGCCATGAGGCAGCACTAATGGGAAATAGGACAGCAGAAGTAGGTGACAGTATATTATATCACGGGGCATGCCCCTCTAGCCCATCCTGGGAATGATGAGGCAGATACATTGGCAGGGGTGCAATGGGTGGAGACTGTGTCCACAGGTGACATGGCACAGTGGCTCCACCGGCGTCTGCTCCATGTGGGACAGAGAACTATGTGGGCTACGGTTAAGGCGTGGAACTTGCTTGTGTCCTATGCAGAGGTACTTGCAGCCTGTGAGCAATGTGCAGTGTGTTCCAAGGAGCACCCTCGGAGACCACTGGTGTCACCTGGACAGATCCAGAGGGGTCATGTTCCACTGATACGATGGCAGATAGACATCATTGGACCCTTACCAAAGTCAGAAGGGTACCAGTATGCAGTCACTTGTGTAGATACTGCCACTGGTGTGCTTGTACTTACCGCACCCATAACCCTGACCAGAGGGCAGTCATACAGGCTCTGGACTGCCTGAGTGCTGCATATGGGCGACCGCTGGTCCTTGAAAGTGACAATGGTACCCACTTCACTGGTTCAATGGTGAGGCAATGGGCTCAAAAGCTGGGGGTGGACTGGAAGTACCGTGTTCCCTACCACCCCCAGGCTGCTGGCATCATTGAGCGGTATAATGGACTGTTAAAGCAGGGACTATGACAGGAGGAGGGGGCACCAGCTCCCTTACTGGATGGACACGCCACTTATGGACAGTACTTTGGATTTTGAATGAGAGACCTCGACAGGGGAGCCCAGCTCCAGTAGAGGCCCTCCTGCATCGGGCAGCTGCCCCCATTCAGTTGCAGATACGCACCAAGGACATTTTACTCAAGCTGGGCTTTAGATGGGAGGGCAACGTGCTCCTGCCTGCCCCAGCAGCCAATGAACGTGGGCCTGAACTGTACAGGCCCCTCATCTATGATGGGGGGCCTTGTTGGCTCCGTGGGGAAAGGGGCTAGAGGTGGACCTCCAGTTAACTCCCTGGCAACCGGCATCTGGCCACCTAAGGTAGAAGTGTATTATCCCTTGAGTGCTCAGGGGGACAGCATTATGAAGAGCACCTTTGTAATTTCTTTATGACCAATAATTAGTTCCCCATTTTATTGCACATAGAATCAGCAGATCTTGGTGTATTGACCAATAATGTTTGGTGTGCCCACCCGGGGCGGCCTCTGGTACCAGCTACTATGCTGTCTGCAGACAAAACTCTGGCCTGTATTCTGCCAGAGGAGAAAGATTTGCCTCTCTTGGTGCCGCTGACAACTCTTTCATTTGGCCCATAGCTTATGCTTTAATTCTGTTGCAGTAGTTTGCACTGTTTCTAGTTATGCAATGTACCTCACTCCTGCACAGGGACCATCGGGGAAGATACTTGTCGCGTAGGTTCCACCCTATGGGGGTGGAATGGGGGAAAACAGCTGTGTTAGGCTTGCTCACTGCCTTACTGGCTGCAAGCACTTTGTGCAATTAGTACATGAGCCCTTGACAGCACTATTGTAAGGAAGTGCTTCCCCTCAGGGGGGCGACGTCAGATCACACCCCGCCACTGAGAGGTGCGGTTTGTTTCCTGATCCCTGCTCTCCACTGTGAAAAGCAGGTTTTCCTTTGTTATTTTTCTTTTCTTTCTTCTTTTGGCTTTCCTGTCTTTGTGAGCCTCCAATAAATTGGTATGATTCACTGGTTTTTGGCTCTACAGTTTCTTTACTGTCTGCCTGAATTCAAGGTGAATTTGCATGGTAACAGCACCTGGACTTACAGGATCAGATAAAAGGGTATACATGGACTTCTTTTTCCTTTAACTAGAGAGGGGAGGGTAATAAACTGAATATTTTCAAACCATTTAGTTCATGGATATACTTCATATTACCTGTCACTACAAAATTGGTTAATCCCTAAGAAATCTTTCAGGCTAGATTAATCTCCCCTTGTGAAAGATATGGACATCAAATTAAAATCAAGTCAGTCAATCACACAGGGATGTATAGAGACAATGAAAATGATGCCATTTTCATGAAATTCTAGGAACTTAAAATATCATTTCCTCTGAGGTATTTTATTTAGGTCTTTGTGTGTCCAAAATTAGACAAAGAGTGGATTAACACAAAAATAAAAATTAAAAAATAAAGCAAAAAGTTAGAAATTGTTTCAAATGAAGCCCTCTGTAATGAATAGAAAATGAAAATGAAATGAAAAATATCAAAGCATATTAAAAAGCACAAAGTAATATATAAAATCAAATACTGTCATTTTGTGTTTATATTAGTATTTGAGAGGCCAGTGTGACTTCTATTAGACATTAAACTTTGTTATAATTCACCGTGCATACTGTGTGGCAGAAGTGAAGCCATGTCTACCTAGTGCTCTGTTCTGAGAACCCGGGGTGTGCACAAGCAGAAGCACCCTTGTTCTCTTTCCTGCTTCTCTGCTCACAGTGTGTCACTCACTGAGCCTTTGGCCCTGTGACCCACTGCAGTCTCCATTAATAGCACGAGTGTATCTGTCTTATAGTCTTTCTCTCTCAAACCAAACCAAATTGTTTTCCATCATTTTGTTTTTGTTTGTTTGTGAGCCAATTAAGAAATCTCTTTAAATTATGTATTTTAACATTTAGATTTTTACATTGATTAATACTCATTCTTGAATATAAGAGAAAAGTGAAAAAACCCAACCAATATCTTAATGTAATTTTGGGAAGTTCATCTGCAGCCCTTGTAAAGACTGGTGATTCACAGTGTCTGCCATAGCATAATAAGCCTTAAAGAAACAGATCCACAACAAACAAATGAAAGTAACTCCTTTCCGCCCTGGTTTTTCTCTTAGGGACATTAAATGTGATGCAAATGGCCCGGGGCTGTCCATATGCACAGCTGCTTTCCTTTCCTTTCCATTTTTTTCATGACTGCAGCTGCTCTGACTTGTCTCTCCTAAACCTCTGTTGAAAAAAAATTTCCTTCACTATTCCACTTGTCCTTTTAAATTTTGTTTCATCCCCTAGCGCCATTCTTTATTATGAAGGTACTTCCTTCTTTCTCATGTAGATATTTCTTTCCTTCAAAAGTGAGGAGCAGGGGAGAAACCTCCCAACCCCGAGGGTCTTCCCGTTGCTAGGAGGAGAGGTGCTGACGAACACTCTCACATTAGTGATTCTTACTCCTTCACATCACATATTAAAATACAGTTCACAAGTTCTATTTACTTGGTTTTCTTTAGCCAATGTCCACTTGAAACTATTTCATATGTAACTATGATCTATTTACCCCGTAACAAATTCTAGAGACTTCTTAACTATAGACTTAGGAAATTCTCTTTTCATTAATCTTAAAAACTTCCATGCTACAATTTTAATAAAGTCTTGACTATTTTTCCTTTCTTTGGAAAAGAGAAACAACTGGATGCACTACAAGTGAAATGTTGAGGGGAAGGAAGATGCCCAAAGACCGCGGGTGAGTGATGTTATGAGATTTTTGGCTCATGTGACAGCTGCAAAAATTTAGAGAAAAGGATGGGCATGCAATATGGTAAACGTAGGGGAAGGTGTTGCCACTGAACAGGTGCTTGGGACACAGGTGCCAGAAAAAATAGACATACCCAGAGATATGAATGAAAGAGTCAGGTGTGAAGATAAAACAAGGAATTAGGGTTGTAACCCTTTCCTTAAATTCTTCTTTAAAAAACGACATCAAACTTTGATAATATAATAGAGACAGGAACATCTCTCCCTTATATTCTTCACCCTTTTTGTTTTCCAGGCAAAGAATTTTGTTTGGAATCAGGACTGGTACATCCATGATATAATTCTTAATCAGAAAGGCTGGGTTCTGTGCAAAGCTTTCCTTGCTGCTAGTTTATGCGAAGACTTGTGCTTATATGTCCGCAAAGGGCGCTCAATCAGTTGACCACACAAAGCAGCAGGAGATAGACTTCCTGGTCTTCCTAAACGACTGGCAGCTGAACCATCCTGAAGAAACACGCTCCCACCTGCTCCCGTCCTCCGTCTCACTTCTAGGACATCATCCACAGGTTAGGATTGTGCACGGCAGGATACATCTCTGGTGAAAAATCTTGTCAGGCAGAGAAACATGACAAAAGATATATGTCAGTCTGCATTAGGGAGAAACAAATAAATGGCTCACCTTCACATATAATGGCTCTCTAAGATGCTCAACGAGAATGCAAGCTTTCTCCTCCCACACAGGATTGAGGTTCTTGTATATTATTTTACTTCTAAAAACTTCTTTTCCTCCAACTTTAAACTTCACATATGGATCACTTGTCCCTGTTAAAGAAATGCAGATTGATCCATGTTCATTATGCCTTTCAGGAAGTATTTCAAGGAAAAAAGTTAAACAAAGCTTATCAGGAGGCAAATAAGGGTTAAGGGTCTTCCCTAATTTTTTCCCCCTGAAATATGGAAGTGACAAGTTATTTATAATAGTAATTATTAACATTATTAATCTTCTCTACTTAATACTGTAACCCTATCCTGGTACTTAAAAAACTCTATTGTATGCTGCATATGTAAATTTACTTCATGTTATAAATGATAAGAGATTTTTTCTTGATATCATCTGGTTAACTATAAAAAAGATAATCTACTATCTTAGCTAATGAAACTAGTTTTATACTAGTCTAATGGGTTTAGTCAGGCTTCAGAGAAATACAAAAAAAAAAAAAGAGGTTTTTTTTTGTTGTTTTTTTGTTTTTGTTTGTTTTTTTTTAATTTTTCTGAAGCTGGAAAAGGGGAGGCAGTTGGCAGTCAGACAGACTCCCGCATGCGCCCGACTGGGATCCACCCGGCACGCCCACCAGGGGGCAATGCTCTGCCCATCTGGGGCGTCGCTCTGTCCTGACCAGAGCCACTCTAGCGCCTGAGGCAGAGGCCAAGGAGCCATCCCCAGCGCCCGGGCCATCTTTTTGCTCCAATGGAGCCTTGGCTGCGGGAGGGGAAGAGAGAGACAGAGAGGAAGGAGGAGGGGGGTGGAGAAGCAGATGAGCGCTTCTCCTGTGTGCCCTGGCCGGGAATCGAACCTGGGACTCCTGCACGCCATGCCGACGCTCTACCACTGAGCCAACCGGCCAGGGCTAAAAAAGAGTTTTGAGGTCAATTTTAGAACAAAATTAAATAGATTCCTTTTCTATAGTCTTTCAGTAAGTGAATGGACCCTCCAAGAAGGGGATATGACAGGCAGCATTTACTAGATTTCTTTGCCCATAGGATCTATTTTTCTTAAATTCATACTTCAAGACCAATAATCCCTGATCTCTCTTTGGGAAATGCTACTTTACCATATTTTATAGATAAGAAAGTTTCACATATTTTGGAGGTTCTTTTATTATAATAGTCTTTCTAGTGAAATCATGGAATTTTATTATAATAAAACCCTCCAAAATCAAGTCATTAATATGGGATTAATCTTTAATAAACACATTAAACCAAAAAAAAAAAAAAAGATTTAGTTTGTTGGTTTAAAAAAACAGAAAATAAAAACCTCAATAAATTTATGTGCCTGTGCTTTGTTGCAATATTGCACTCAACCACAAGATGGCACTAACACTTATCAAATTCTTAATTCAAAGTTAAGGTATCTCAACTGCATACTTGTTCTCAGGCATTTTCTTGTGCTTTATTATCACTAGCTGGATCACAATCCTCATTAAAAAGTTTTTTATGGTTAAAATAAAAACAGGGCAAATAAATATGGGAGAAGAAAGTAAGAAGTATTAGTTCTAAAATAAAATTCAGATTTTGTTATAAATGTCATATTTAAGAGCAATATTTGAACGTTTATTTTATTAGATAGCATTAACCTCAGAATTAATTTGCAAACATTATTATTTTATAATTGTTAATTTCATACTTCAAAATTTTTAGACTATCAATTGTTCACTTCTGTACCTTATAATTGAATTATATATATATATAATTCTATGGTTTGTATAGTGTTTTCATAAAGGATTACATGTCCCCAATATTATGTTTTATTTTTTCCAGAGTCAGGACACTGATGAGCACTCGAACATTTTATGTGACTGGTTAGCCTTTAATTTAAGTCCAACAAAACTAAACTTGGAATGTATCTCCTTTCGTGCAGCAATGAATATTGCAAACACAAGATGGCAGCCTCTCTTCCCTTAAAATAGCATTTCAGATATTTAACTGATAAATAGCTAAGTCTCTTGGTTTTCATTCTCAGAACAAATAAGCCTCCCAGTTAAAAAGTTTAAATCAGTCTTATTCCAAACCTAGTGTGTAATAAAGATGAGTAGCTACTCTTAGTTCAGAGACTTGTCATTATTCAATAATGCCGACTCCTACTCAAAAACCACGCCAGTCTGAAGCCCAGTCTCCATGATAGAAGGAGAAGAAAGACAAAGGAGGATGTACAGATGTTGATGTGAACAATCAGACTCCATCTCTGTAAGACCCACACTCTCTCTATTCTTTAACTGTCACTGGCCTAACTGGTCCTGGCCAGCACACACAGGCCTTGCAGTTAATGGTTAGCTGCGTTCTGTAATCATAAAGATTCTTGCCA
Source organism: Saccopteryx leptura (assembly GCF_036850995.1). Classification (NCBI taxonomy): domain Eukaryota; kingdom Metazoa; phylum Chordata; class Mammalia; order Chiroptera; family Emballonuridae; genus Saccopteryx; species Saccopteryx leptura. Next base: position 151,792,578 of record NC_089506.1, read on the forward strand.
GTAATGGCCAGAAAGACAGAACAGCTTAGATAAATATCACACTGGCATTAGTATCAGTGCTAAGCAATTATTCACCACAAGACCACCAGGAGGTATGATCCTGGCTCATACTGCATTCTCTATCCCTTTGTCTCTTTAATCATTAATAGTTCAGCTATACTATACAATATTTACTGTAACAACTTTTAGCAGCAAAGAATAACCTGCACAAAACTGCCAGGGTCATCTATTAGGTTATGAAATCATTGCTAGATGGTGTTTATCTATTTAGAATTATTTACCTTAACCAATACAAAAATTAATCCAAATCACACTATGATTACAGTGGTACAGATAATTTTTAAAAATGCATGGCTTAAGACCCTTAGAGAGAGAACTTCAATGATATTTAATCTTAAAAAATACTTTCAGGCCCTGGCCAGTTGGCTCAGCGGTAGAGCGTCGGCCTGGCGTGTGGGGGACCCGGGTTCAATTCCCGGCCAGGGCACATAGGAGAAGCACCCATTTGCTTCTCCACGCCCCCCCCCTCCTTCCTCTCTATCTCTCTCTTCCCCTCCCGCAGCCAAGGCTCCATTGGAGCAAAGATGGCCCAGGCGCTGGGGATGGCTCTTTGGCCTCTGCCCCAGGCACTAGAGTGGTTCTGGTTGTGGCAGAGCGATGCCCCGGAGGGGCAGAGCATCGCCCCCTGGTGGGCAGAGCGTCATCCCCTGGTGGGCAGAGCTTCGCCCCTGGTGGGCGTGCCGGGTGGATCCCGGTCGGGCGCATGCGGGAGTCTGTCTGACTGTCTCTCCCCGTTTCCAGCTTCAGAAAAATACAAAAAAAAAAAAATACTTTCAAAATCCAATTTACAAAATATCTCATCAAGTGATCAATAGTTTATTAAAGTAATAATTCTTAACAAAGAGCTAAAACTAAAAATGTAATTCTAATGATTTATAATAGTTGTATATTACCTTAGCATTTTATTAGAATTTAATGACATTTAAAAAATTTTCTATTCTTTTAATTTTACTTATTTTAAGAACAGCAGCAAAATAAAAAAAAAGCCATATTATGCATATTGTTTATCTTCCCATTCAGCAATGTCTTCTCTTCAAAACTTAGTGATGGTTAAATAGTCTTATAAAAACATAAAGTCTTAGAATTGGAAGAAATCTGATCTAATTTTTTTCACTAAATACAAAAATATCAGCTATAATAGTGACGGAAGACAGATGGTCATGAGATGGAATGTGAAGGCAGTTCAAATACTTCTAAGTTGGCACTTCAAAATTCAATTCAGTATTTATTGAACAAAGACATCCTGTGATATAGTATTTTATTTTGGACAGGTATGTTATAAAGTATACGTTATAGAACTAATCTGCCTCCTCTGGATCTTTAGAGCTGTAAGAAAATAGCTAGTCCCTGTTTCACAGACACCCACCCCTTCCAAGCCTTTAATATATTTAGTCATTGCTATAATTATAGATCTCAGGTCATTAAAAGAAGGAAACAATAAGCTGGTCTTCTTGTTTGTTGTTTTTTCAATGAGAGAATTTTTAAAGAAAATGCTTCCACAAATAAGAAATTAAAAATGCCTTTTCTTTTCAAAATATAAGTTTCAAGAGAATGATTACAGATACCTCTATGTTCCTGGACTATTGATGAAAGGCTTTTATTCAATTATGGTATTATTTGATATAGTCAATGATTATATAAGTTTTACAAGCAAGTGAAAAAGATAAACAAAGTGAAATGTTAACACCTACAATGTAACTAAAATACTTGAGGAACAATGAAAAAAACCTTTGCCCCTTATACTAAAAACAGTTAATAAGTGTTTAATGTGACAAGTGACTTCAAAACTTGCAATTACCTTGCCAAAGTGTGTCCTCATGATAGAAGAAAAGACAGCTTATGAGATAGTAGTAGGTGTGTGAGTTCTACACAGTACTCCTCCTTCAGATCTTTAGTGGGGCATGGATCGAGTCCCTGGCCTGCATTGGGAAGCTTAAGAAAAACTTAGGACCAAACTGAGCACTACGTTCCCCAGTGACTCACTCTCTCTTGCTTTCTGCCTTCCTGCCAAGTTTGCTACTTTTCCATTTCCATTAGCATTCTGCTACTTGTTGAAAGGGACAAGGCTCTTTCTCAATAAGGGATCTGTGCTAGTTTATAGAGGGAATGAATTCTCTGGCATAGCTTCCCATTTCTGAAATCCATTCATGTATACAACAATGCTTACTGGACGTCTATTACGTGCTAGGAACTGGTGACTCAGCAGAACATAAAACAAAGTCCCTACTCCCAAGGAGCTTTCATTTTGGTGGAGGGCAACAGGAGGAGGCCAACAAATAGGTAATAATAAGCCAAGTGGTGACAGGTGCAGGAAGAAACATAAAGCCACAGGTAGACGGCAGAGGGGTTTTTGACAGGGTGCGGAGGGAGAGCCTCACTCAGAGAGCCGTGAAGGGACCTAAAGCAAACTGCAGGCAGAGGAAGCCGAAGTGCAGAGGCCCTGAAGGAGGGTGGTGTGGGCAGCGAGTGACCTCGGAAGTGAGTGGGAGGAGACAAACTCAGAGCTTGGTGGGATGACAGATCATGTGGGAATCTAAGATCCTTGGGAAGGACTTGGAATTCTTCCTCAAGTGAGTGAAAATGGAAGAGTAAATGATAAAATTGATAAAAATATTTAAGATTGCATTGTCTGATGTCAAATAATCAGTCTTTGATTAGAGAATATACCAACACCTGAAAAACAGAATGTATTTAAAGGGCCAATTATTAAAAGGGCAATTCTATTGTTTTCTTATTCAAAGTAATTTCTAAATTTAAGACTAGCTTGTCTAAAATATTTTTACAAAGCTAACTTAAAGGTTAATAATGCATGAAAAATGAATGTGAAGTTTTGCACTTTTCATTTAAAATTTTTTTTTTTAATTTTTCTGAAGTGAGAAGCAAGGAGGCAGAGAAACAGACTCTGCATGCACCCAACTGAGATCCACCCACAAGCCCACCAGGGGGTGATGCTCTGCCCATCTGGGGCATTGCTCTGTTGCAACCAGAGCCATTCTAGTACCTGAGGTAGAGGCCACAGAGCCATCTCAGCGCCTGGGCCAACTTTGCTCCAATGGAGCCTTGGCTGCGGGAGGAGAAGAGAGAGATAGAAAGAAAGGAGAGGGGAAGGGTGAAGAAGCAGACAGGTGCTTCTCCTATGTGCCCTGGCCTAGAATCGAACCCGGGATATCTACATGCTGGGCTGACGCTCTACCACTGAGTCAACTGGCCAGGGCCATGCACTTTTCATCTTTATGTCTATACTACATCCTTTAAAATTTAGTTTTATAAGCCATAATACAATATAATCAAATCAAATAGAAATTACTTTCAAAATCAGTGATGACTCTTGTTGATGTCAGCATTAGCTTATTATCAAATGAAATTTGGCACCCAACATTTGTCATTAAAATATCACATTTCAGGCAACACAAACTTATTATATGTTGATGGCTTGCCAAGAACATAATGAGGTAGTCATTATTGGGAGCTGGTGGTAAATGTCTTCCCTACTGTGCATTCCAAAATGCACCCCCTAGATTTCTTGTTCCAATCCCTGGACTGTGAATCATGAGATATCATGTCTATGAATGTGCCACTCCTATGACAAAAGGGATTTTGCAGATGTAGTTAACGTTACCAATGAGTTGACTTTGACCTCATCAAAAGGGAGATTGTCAGAGGAGACCTAAATCAATCAAATTTCCTTTAAAAGCACGGGTTTTCTCTACCTGGTAGCAGAAAGGGAAGTCAGCTTTGAAGCATGAGGAGGATTTGACATATTATAGCTGCTTTGAAAGTGGAAGGGGCCACATGGAAAGGACTTGAGAAGGGACTCTATGAGCTAAAAGAAACTCCTGTGGCAGAGAGCAGGAAAGCAGGGACTTCAGACTTACAGCCACGATCAACTGAATCCTGCCAATACTATAACCATTCAGAAACCTTATTCTTTTTCATCTGGCCTCTTATTTTGATTTTTTTTCCCCTTTGACTCAAACTGGCCTCACCTAGCACCCTGACTTACCTACCTTCCTCTCCCTTGTTTAATTATTGAGTCCTCCAGACAATGAAGTTCTGGTCAGTATCCAGTAGGGGTCCCCAAACTTTTTACACAAGGGGCCAGTTCACTGTCCCTCAGACTGTTGGAGGGCCACCACATACAGTGCTCCTCTCACTGACCACCAATGAAAGAGGTGCCCCTTCCAGAAGTGTGGCAGGAAGCCGGATAAATAGCCTCAGGGGGCTGCATGCGGCCCGCGGGCTGTAGTTTGGGGATGCCTGCTGACTAACTACTGAGACAGAGTTTTCAATCAAACTTGGCCTCAGCTGTGGTTTCACTCTGGACACTGGGGGAAAAAATGATCCCACAGTGCAAATCCTTGCAAAATTGTACAGAACTGACATCAGAACCAAATGCAATGATCAATCATTCCCGCCCTAGCCCAACCAATCAGTAAACATCCCTAACTCTATTAGTCACCATGATTCATGATCTTTTCCCCTGTATCATTTATCCCAAGGAAGCCACAGGGAAGCCAGGCCTCTGAGTGTGAGCTACCTGTGACTGTGGGCATCTCTTTAATGAATCCTTACTTTCTGGGCTGCAAACTCCTGTGTGTGTCTTCTTGGGCTTTGATGCACACAGGCAAATGGACCCCTTCACTCCAGTAACAACACCAAGAATAGACTTGGAAGAGGACCCTGAGCACCAGATAGAAGTTCAGGCCAGCGAACACCTTAATTTTGGCTTTACGAGACTAAGCAGAGAAGCCAGTTATGCTGTGTCCAGATTCTGGACCTACAGAACCTGTGAACTTTAAATGGGTATTGTTTTAAGCTGCTAAACTCAGATATTAGTTACAAAAAATAGAAAAGTAATGTGTCTACCTCAAAGAAGACATTTGTGGTCTAGTTGAAGGAACTTGTTGAAACTAATAAAAGACGTTTTTGTGTGTGTGACGGAGAGAGACAGACAGACAGACAGACAGACAGGAAGGGAGAGAGATGAGAAGCATCAATTCTTCATTGTGGTGTCTTAGTTGTTCATACAATAGATTACTTTCTCATATGAGCCTTGACTGGGGGGCTCCAGCTGAGTGAGTGACCCCTTGCTCAAGCCAGCAACGTTGGGCTCAAGCAGCGACCATGGGGTCATGTCTATGATCCCACGTTCAAGCCGGGGACCCCATGCTCAAGCTGGATGAGCCCATGCTCAAGCCAGCCACCTCGGGGTTTCGAACCTGGGTTCTCTTCATCCCAGGCTGACGCTCTATCCACTGCACCACTGCCTGGTCAGGCACTACTTAAAGGCTTTCTTATAAAGGGCATCAGTGTACTAGCTATAGGGCTGTCTAAACTACTATAACAAAGATATATATATGGATTAAACTAGAGATAAATTTATTCCCTTCTTACAAAATCATAGAGGGTGTGGTAACCCTAACTCAATAACAGTTCTACCATTTGGACCATTCTCAGTGTGTGGTTTCTGACCCTTAGTCCAAGACAGCTACTTTTCCCCCAACTTTATTAGATAAAAATGATACATGGCATTGTATAAGTGTAAGGTTTACAATGTGATGATTTTATACATGTATATATTGTGAAATAATTATCACAATGAAGTTAGTTAATACGTCTATTACCTTACATAGTTGCCCTTTTCTTTTTTTGTGGTGAGTACACTTAAGATCTATTCTCTCAGGAAATTTCAATTCTACAATATAATATTAACTACAGTCATCCTGCTATGCATTGGATTCCCAGAATTTATCCACCTTATAACTGGAAGTCTGAACCCTTTGATCATTATTACCCATTGGTCCCACTCCCCAGTCCCTGGCAAGCACCAGTGATCTAAGTACAGTTATCTTAGGTTCCACATATAAGTGAGATTATACAGTAGTCAAGACGGCTACTTTTTCCTCCTCGTCTCCCACCTGGAAGGAAAGTACATGCAAGCTGAATAAACCCTTGTTTATCTGTCTTAGGAGTCTGAGCTAGAAGTTACACTGCCCAAAGTAGCACCTACGGCTTCTGTTTATATTGCATTGTCCCCAATTTAGAGCTTAGCTGCAAGGAAGGCTGATAATTGTCAGCTCTAGCTACAAACCTTATGCCTACCTAATATCTGGGGGCTTTATGGTGAAAGATGGGAGAATGGAGAGTGGTGGATGAGTAGTCTCTGGTATAATCCAAAAGGTGAGCCCAGTACTGCATTATAAAAATTGAATTACTCAAATTGTTATTAATTTTTTTCCCATGAAAGTGAGTCAGATAACTGCTTCATCAAAACTCTCTCCAATTAGCCCTAAATTTATGTGTAAACTCTAAATACCCTCTTTTATATAAGTCTTCTAAATATTTGAATCAGGTTGTCAGCATTCTCATAAATTTCGAGTATTACTACCCTCCAATACGTTTCCTGTTCTTTATTTACTATTTTGCACTATCTTAAATGCTCTGAACTCATTTTGCTTGTCAAGAAATCCTTTAAAATATGACTTTCAGCAAAGAACACCATTCTCAGTGAAAGTATCCTGGCTGGCCTGACCTGTGGGGGCACAGTGGATTCAAGTGTCGACCTGGAACACTGAGGTCGCTGGTTTGAAACCCTGGGTTTGACTGGTCAAGGCACAAGTGGGAGTTGATCCTTCCTTTCCTCCCTCCCTCCCTCCCTCCCTCCCTCCCTCCCTCCCTCCCTCCCTTCCTCTCTCTTTCTTTCTCTTTTCTCTCCCTCCCTCCTTCCTCTCCCTCCTTCCTTTCTTCTTTCTTTCTTTCTTTCTTTCTTTCTTTCTCTCTCCTCTCTCTAAAATAAATAAATAAATTATAAAAGAAAGATAGAGAGAGAGAAAGGGGAGAAAGAAAGAAAGAGAGAGAGAGAGGGGGGAAAGAGAAAGAAAGAAGGAAAGAAAGAAGGAGAAGGAGGGAGAGAGAGAGAGAGAGAAAGAAAGAAAGAGAAAGAAAGAAAGAAAGAAAGAAAGAAAGAAAGAAAGAAAGAAAGAAAGAAAGAAAGAAAGAAAGATAAAAAAAGAAAAAAAAAGAAAGAAAAGAAAGAAAAGAAAAAAGCAAAGAAAGAAGAAATTTTCCTGGCTAGGAAATTGAGAGGGTAAAAGGGGCAAGGGAGTCTTTACAGTAAAACACCAGCATATGTTTGCAGGAACAAAGGTATTGTATACTTTTAGGAAATCTATGAAAAGTACACTGGCTGAAGTGGAACAATTTGGGGGAATTAATAAGAGCTAACACTGTTCAATAGTGAATATAGGATCAGTAAATGAAGAGTCTTGAATGTCAGACTACAGAATTTTGATGTACTCATATTAACATAAAGAAAGCAATGGAGGTGGAAAGTTGAAATCTATACTCTAAACTACAAACTCCTGCTTTTAAGTGTGGGTATCAAAAAGTAATACAATGAATCTACATAGCCATAAAACCAGTCATCTTTCAACACTTAGGATGGCTTTTCTTTTTTAAAAATATTTTCAATTAATTTTAATTTATTGTGTTAACATGGATTCGTGTCCCACTCACTATAACTCCCTCACCCCACCCTCTTACCCCCCTTACCCCCCTTTGTCTCCCTTCCTCTAGCTCCCTCCCCTCTCTCCTTTGGCATTTGCTGTCCTGTATCTGTATCTCTGTGTTATGTATATATAATTTCACTAATCCCTTCACCTTCTCTGATCCCATCCCCTCATCCCCCTTCCCTCTGACAGCTGTCCCTCTGCTCCCTGTGACCCCACCTCTGCCTCTATTCCATTCCTCAGTTCACTTTGTTCATTAGATTCCACATATAAGTGAGAACGTATAATATTTGTCTTTCTCTCCCTGGCTTATTTCATTTAGCATAATAATCTCCAGGTTCATCCATGCAATTGCAAAAGTAAAATTTCCTTCTTTTTCATGGCCCCATAGTATTCCACTGTGTATATGTACCACTGCTTTTTAATCCCCTCATCCACCGACGGACACTTGGGCTGTTTCCAGATCTTGGCTATTGTAAACAATGCTGCAGTAAAAACAGGAATGCATATCTTCTTTTTAATCAGTGGTTTGGTATTTTTAGGATATATTCCTAAAAGTGGGATAGCTGGGTCAAAAAGCAGTTTGATTTTTAATTTTTTGAGGAATCTCCATACTGTTTTCCACAGTGGCTGCACCAGTCTGCATTCCCACCAGCAGTACAGGGGGTTCCCTTTTCTCCACAATCTCGTCAGCACTTATTGTGTGTTGATTTGTTAATGAGCGCCATTCTGACAGGTGTGAGGTAGTATCTCATTGTTTTAATTTGCGTTTCTCTAATGATTAGTGATGTTGAACATTTTTTCATATGCCTATTGGCCATCTGTATGTCCTCTTTGGAGAAGTGTCTATTCAGTACTTTTGCCCATTTTTTAATTGGATTGTTTACCTTCCTGATGGTGAGTTTTAGAAATTCTTTATAAATTTTGGTTATTATTCTCTCATTGTGTGGGTTGTCTTTTTATTTTGTTGATGGTGCCTTTTGCTATGCAAAAGCTTTTTAGTTTGATATAGTCCCATTTGTTTATCCTGTCCTTTATTTCACTTGCCTGTGGAGAAGGATGGCTTTTCTTTAATTTGTTCAAGAGGTTATAGCCTTAAATACAAATAATTTTTCATGCTATATAAAATTTATTTTAAATATAAATTCACTTTTTAGTTAATGTGAAAATACATTACTTGAACATGTGATATGAGTATTAAAAACATAATATTTATAAATATAAAGTATAAAATATTTAAAAAATTAAATGCTACCCTAAAACGGACATTTTCTTTAATCAAGAAGAGAGCACTTGCTAATAAACTGAATGATGTATGATTAAATCATACATCAATGTTCTTTTACATCTCATTTAACAAATTCTGATTAAATAAAGTATTCATGGCATTTTAAGTATTGTAAAAAAAGAGTTATGCTTCTGTATGATGAAACCAATTAAAATCTCTCAGTGGGAGCATTATTCTTTGCTTTCAAGTGTTCAGATTTTCCCAGTATCAGGGAGTAAGTGATCAAAAAATGATTTTGACCGTGGTGATTTTATAAAAGCCATTATATTCAAAGTTGGTGATAATCTATGATATCAGACACCAGAAAAGTACATGTGTGGTGGGAATGCAAATCAAAACTACAGTATGACACTGCCTCATATCCATTAGGATGGCTACTATTTTTTTTAAAAAAGTGTTGATGAGGATGTATAGAAACTGTAACCCTTGTGCACTACTGGAGGGAAGGGAAAATGGCACAGCTCCTGTGGAAAACAGTATGGTGGTTTCTCAAAAATTTTAAAGTAGAATTACCATTAATCTAGTGATCCCACCTATGGGTATATATCCAAAGGAAATAAAATCACTATTTCAAAAAGGTAGCTACATGCCTATGTTCCTAGTAGCATTATTCACAGAGACCAAATGTAGAAACAACTGAAGTGTCTGTTATTAGATGAATAGACAAATAAAATGGGGTATAGGTATTGTTATTTGACCTTAAAAAAAGAAATTGTGCCATTTGTGACCAAGTAGATGAATCTGAAAGTCAATAAGCTAAATAAGCTAGACACAAAGGCAATTACTGCATAATCTCATTTATATGTGGAATCTAACAAAGCCAAATAGTGACAGAGTGGAACACTGGTTACAGGTGATAGGGGTGAGGCAAATGGGGAGATGCTGGTCAAATGGCATAAACTTTCAGTTATAAGATGAAGAAGCTCTGGAGACCTAACGTGCATCATGATGACTCTACTACATTAATGTATTATACTACATGTAATACATAATACTATAATTCATTAATAATAATTTATTGTACACTTGAATTTGCTAAAAGTAGATCTTAAGTGTTCTCATCCAAAAAAAAAAAAAAGGTGGCTGTGGCTATGGGGAGGAGACAAATATGCTAATTAGCTTGATTGGAGTAATCGTTTGACAGTGTACGTATATATATTAAAAGATCACATTGCACACTTTAAATATATTAATTTTTGTCAATTATACTTCAATGAAACTGGTAAAAATAATATTTCATGGGAAAAAAACAAAACATTGTGATCTTAAACTAATCTGATCAAAAAATGAAAAATTGGCAATAAAAAAGTACATGAGTAACCATGTACCTTCTGAGACTGAGTAATGGCTCATTTTCCTTAATAACACAGGCCAGTAAAACAGTCCATAATGTCAGTGTGTGACATAAACATCACTCAGCAGTACTGTATTTGAATATGAATGCATATTAAATGGAACAATGATTTGAAGCTCCAGTGTATAATGGTTTCAATTTTTGTATTGTTTGAAATAAGAGTTATATATTTTTAAATTTTCTTTTCTCTTTGGATTGTCATACCTTACAATGTCTATTTTGAAGTGTAGTCTAGAGATCAAAGGACTTGCACAGTGGACTGCTAACCATGCTGTCATCATTAAAATATCTCAGATTTATAAATTCTCCCAGTTCTGAAGTTTTTTTTTATTTAAAAAAACAAATTCCAAACCTATGTCCTACTCTCTAATTTTTCATCAATTTGTGACCATGACAGTTACTTCATAAATTCTGCTTACTTGACTCTCAAAACATGTGTAGAGTAAGTCTGACTTTAAAAATGCTATAGAAATCAAGATGTGACCATCATTTTTATTCTGTGGTGTTTTTTTTTCTTACAGAACTGGAAAATTAGTCTCCTCTTATTTCCACAACCTTTACCTAATTCCTTTTGTTTTGTTTTGTTTTGTTTTCCATATTCTGTAGCGAAGTATCTACTCCAGCTTGTGTTCTCGTGGACCACTTGCTAAACTTCAGTTCTTTAATCATAATCTGTTTTACTAAGAATGTAATACAGGGTTTTTTTTTTCTTCCCTAAAGATCATTGTCCAAACTTCAAAACAGTTTAGCTCTATACAATCTCTGATAGGTGGAGGTATTATTAACATCATTGCCATCTATATCAATGTTTTTTCAACTGCTGGTCCACCAAAAATTTCGTGCCAGTCTACAAAAGAGTTAACCACTAACAACTGGCAGTATGGTGGCACTGCACACACAGGGTGCTTGGTATGTGCTCTCAGAAATCGATTTTCTAACACTTTTATTCTTTGTGCTCTTCTGTGACCAAGAAGGTCGGTCTCAGACTTTGATGCAAAAGACTATTGAGGCTGCTGAGAATAAACTCAAGGGTGCAGGCTGCCAAATGTAAACTGAGGTCACCAGGTTGAGTAAATACCTGATGACTATACTATACTAGGGGATTTAAAAGTCAAATTTTCAAGAATACTTTTGGTCCAAAGCCAGGTGACATTGTGCAAGTAGATCGCTAACCCAAGAACTGCATAAAAAGAAACGGGACCTTTTGAAAGTGAACACATATTTACTTGTAGTTGTTTTAGAACTTTATTGGTATTGTTGTTAATGGTTTATTATCTGATAAGCACATGATAAACTGCTGTAGTCCTTTTTCCTCTCTCTAACCCCAAACTTAGAAGATTAAATTAGTGTTAGTTAGAATGAATATCCTATCTTAAAATAATCTTATTCAATGGGCCTTTTCCCTTATGTAAGTTTGGTTGTATCAAAGAGTTGTACCAAACATATGAACCCATTCTTAATTGGTGTACTGTGCCAACTGACCTTTCAAAATGTATGAGAAGGGTAATTTTGTATATTTCACATGATCTAAATTCAGGGAACAAATTACTAAATTCCTGAAAGTATTTCTTCCTATGGACACAATATTTCCAAATCCAGGAACACATAAAATTCCCTTTATGCTTATACCAAGAAAGAACATATTCTTTAATAGGTCTAAATATGGAAAACCATGGATACAAGCTAATTATTCACAGGTGAATTTAAACACAACATCTAATAAATGGAACTCAGAGATCCGTTTTTTTTTAATGAATTAAGCTAAAAACCATCCATTGTTAACAAATATGCTGACTTAAATTATACTTATTCTAAATCAAATTCACCTATTAATAATGAAAGCATAATTAAAAAAAAACACCATTGGCAAAGTCTATGCAGATTCTGAAGGAAACATGATGCATGTTGATTGGCGCTACCTATAAACTGCTGAGAACAGTGTCATGTATGATACACAGTTCCTTTCCTGACTCCGTAATGTACTATTTGCAAAGGTTCAATAAAAATTTGTCCTTCTTTCTATCTAAATATAATTAGGCAAAGTAATTATGTAACCATTAAGAATATAAGACATAGCATACATAAAAACAAATAATATTTAATTAGGTGTGATATAATTGCATTTCACACATAGAAACACTATCTTCAGAGTCTTCCCAGGAAACAGGTGTATTGTAGGACCTGCTCAATGTTAAAGGAGTTCCAGATTACATTTGGCAAGGAAAGGCACCCCTGAGCCACCCCAGCAATTGGAAGATAAGAATACCTCCACATACATAGTGTTGCACACAGCCTGGAGAAGAGCCACCTTCTCCTTCTGGATCATTATAAATAAAGTATAAAGACCAGTATAAAAAGCTTTCTAGGACAGTAGTGCAGCCTTGGAGTCTTTTACAAAATCTCCAGGTAGAAGGTCATGCTTGGGTTTTAGAAATATTATGGCGTCCACTTAAAGTGTGTGTCATTGAGTAATGTCTTTTGCATCTATGAAAATAATGCAGAAAAAACAGAACAGAATGTATGTATTCTGCAGAAGCTTATATATAAGGCTATCGACCATAGGAAATAGCTATCATTAAAACTGAGTCACTAAGATTTCAAAAAAATTTTTTCCCAATGGTAGAAAACTGCTGAAAGGAATCACATTGGCATATATGTAAATGATTGTATCTGTATTGAACAAGCCTATACCTGATTCTATCATCTGTAAGAAATGCAAAAAACAATTGACTAGCAACATCTTCAATTCAGGATCTAAGCACAAAATTGCAACCTTTTTGTGCAGACCTTCTCTTCAAACCTAAAGAGGGGCTTCCAAGAAGAATCTCTCAAACCTGCTCAGAAACAAACCTTTCTCTGATGATGTAACTTGCACTCTCTTTCTGGGAGAAAAAGAAACACTCATACTGCTTAAATTTTTTGATCAACTTCAATGGAATTAATTTTGTTTTCTAGGAAGCAGCAGTATATACTGTGTCCCTGAAGCAGGACCCTTTTGAGAGTGAAATGGAACACTCTTAACAATTATGTCAGTCAAAAGGTAAAGAAACCGAACTGCCCCCAGGCAAACCAGGATATATGGCTATTTTACCATATAAGAAATTCCCAAGGGTCGAACCAAAGGGACCCTGCATGCCCAACAGTAAATGAATGTGTTGAGATGACAGCTGCCAACCCTGTTTAGATTAGAGGAAATATATGTAAATGCCAAATATCATCCCTGATGCATAATATGCACTGAAAATATTATTATGCCTTCCCTACTCAGAGAATACCGGTAACTCGAAGAGCTTTCATAAATTCCACCCTAATCACAAAATTGCTGGCAGTCCCTCCAACTTGAAAAGGGCTTTGTTTACATCTAGAATACTGAATATGTTTCAGTTTTATCTTTATTTGTTTTAAAAATGCTTTCCGAATCATATTTTCAGATCTCGCTATCTTATAGTTGATCTAATTTCTCAGTCAGGGAGGTTTTACTAAACTATGAGAAAAGTAAAGCTTGGCAGGCAATAACCTTCTAAATCTCTTTCCAGGGTCCAGATTTCTGTAATTCTTACTGTAACTTGAAAATATTGTTCTCAGTACACTTGGAAACTTTCCTATAGCATCTGACACATCAGACTCAGAGTGAACACTAGGAGTTTCAGCGTGGACTCTGAGATTCTTTAACTCGACTCAATTCAGAGGTCTCTAACATTGTTATTAATAGAATCACAGCAAACTAGTTTACATGGATCACAGTTTTGATGATTTAAATTTGCTCTGGGTATTTAAAGAGAAGCAATTGTCCTCTGTAGTGGGGAGACATGGGTTTTCCCAAAGATATGTCCAAGTTCTAAACCCCAGGACCTGTGAATGTGACCTTATTTGGAAACAGGGTTTTTAGATATGCAATTATTAATCTTGAGATTATCCTGGACTTCGGGTGGGCATAAATTCAATGACTTGTGTCCCTCTGAGAGAAAGGAGAGAAAGATTGGAGACACGGAGACACAGAGGGAAGAGCCGAGTAAAGAGGAAGCAGAGTTCAGTGATGTTGCCACAGCCAAGGAACACCTGGAGGGTCCAGAAGCTGAAGAGGCAGGAAAAATTCTTTCCAAGAGCCTTCGAAGGGAGTGTTTCCCATTACAACATGGTTTTTCGACTCCTGGACTCCAGAACTGTGAAATAATAAATTTATGTTGTTTTAAGCTACCAAATTTATAGTAATTTGTTATGGTAGTCCTAGGAAATTAAAACATCTTCCAAGATACAAATCTCAAAAAAACATATAATAGGGAATTGCTATCACCAGACACATCTACACATATTGCTCTTATTTTTCTAGCAATACAAAAAATCACATCAAGACATTCTGTTCAACATGTGATAGATGATAATACAGTACTGAAAGTTCATCTCAATTAAAATATGTGACATTTTTCTAATAATAACTAGACATGACAATTGTCATAGGGTTGCCAGATAAAATAAGGATAAAAAAATAATGCACTGTTTATCAAAAATTCAAACTTATTTAGGCATCCTGTATTTTTATTGGCTGAATCTGGAATCCTACAATTTCATCAGAGAAATTACAGATTTCAAAGTCACACAGCCTTTGAAATTACATGTGTCAGACTCCCCAAGATCATGTGCTTTCTTATCCATCAGGCTTCTTAAAAACCAGATAATAAAACTTAGGAAAAGGCCACACCATTCCAAGAAGCCATCTGGTTATTGTTCTGCAAAAGGGGTTATAAAAATGGAAGAACGATGGCCAGGTTGATTATTGAGCCCAACGCAGTGCCTGTTCCGTATCAAGAAAGATTCTGGAGATGCTAAGTTCAAGCAACATTCTAGCAATGGTGGTGGCGGTGGGAATGAGTTTTCATCTCCCATTATTCTGTACAGAGATGATACGGGACATAGAGGTCATAGGATTTTGGTTTTGTTGGGCAGTAGGTAGAGATATCAATGTAATTAATGATAAAAAGAGTACAGTTTCTGCTAATTATAACACTAATACAAATATTTTTTCTTATATTCACCTTTTTCCAAAATCCACATAGCTGCGAGGTACCATCAGCCTTAAGATCTCAATAGTTATTTTTTTAACGCCCTCATCTAATTGATCTCAGGTGCTATTGGACATTCTCTTGAACAACCTCTTGTAGTTTCCTTTCCTTTTCCATCTTCACATCCATAATTCTAGTTCAGACCTTCAAAATTACACTCCTATATAACTACTTTCTGACTGGTTTTTATCACCTTAAACCAGTGGTAGTCAACCTGGTTCCTACTGCCCACTAGTGGACGTTCCAGCTTTCATGGTGGGCAGTAGCAGAGCAACCAAAGTATAAATAAAAAGATAGATTTAACTATAGTAAGTTGTTTTATAAAGATTTATTCTGCCAAACTTAGCGAAAATCCAACATAAAGTACTTGGTAAATAATTATTATTATATGCTGTAACTCTGCTTTATAAATTTTATAAAGTAAAGTTACTTCCCTACTTTATAAATCACTGTGGAACTGGTGGGTGGTTAGAAAATTTTACTACTTACAGAGATACAAAAGTGGGCAGTAGGTATAAAAAGGTTGACTACCCCTGCTTTAAACTATCCATTTCCATCCAATTATCCTATATGCATATAATTATATATATAAAGTCACAAATCTAAAGTGCTCCAATATTAACTACACAATCATATGCTTAACACATTTGTTATTCACAGGTGCGTCTAAGATAAATATTATTCAATCTCAAACTTAACTGAGGTTGTTTTCTCTGTTTCAACTTCTCTTCTCATATCTATCCAATAAAAATTTCATGAACTCCAGGCAAGTAAGTAAAATAGTGAAGCTGGATTGGAGATTGCACTTTAAACACTTTGGGATATTCTTCATTTCCACAAAGTAATTTTTCTTAAGAATATGGCCCTCTCATTCCACTTTACATGACTCTTATTTTTGGTAGAGACATCACTAGAGGATAATTTGCTCCTTTAAGAAAGAGAGTGGAGCATGCCTACTACCATCCAGACTTAAAGTTGTGGAATAAGATTGAGCATGCTCTGTCCAAAGGGTAGCTGCTACTCAACTCAGACAACTGATGCCATATTTTACGGAGTTTACCTGATGTTTTCCAGGATTATATTGACTTCATGCATTATGACAAGGATCCCGCAGACATGATGTGTCTTTCTCAGTACATTATATCGGCATGTCCATGGTGTCTGTCTGCCTCATTACTGCTGATAGGTGGTGTCTTCCAAGCTCCTTCACTCTAAGTCACTATTTTCCTCTTTGTAGGTAATATGTATTTTGTGGGGAGGTACTTTGAAATGATGCAGATATCCTGTTTCTCATCATAATTTTGCATCAGTTGATAATTTTTGCCTGTAATGACTATTACTATGTTGTTTGCTAGAAGGTAGTTTTCTATTTCTATTTCCCTTCTACATTTATTCATTGGAATTCTACCATAAGGAACAGCTGTACCCTCTCTCCTATTCATTTATTTATTCAATATTTACTAGTAAGAACTCATAGATATTTACGTTATTCTATGTGTTATAATCGGTTACTGCCAGTATTTATTTTGTCGCTGAAGTGGCTGCAGCTGCAGTCTTCAGGAGCTCCGTTCAGTTGGTGTCTATGTCCTTTTGACACTGCCATCAATTTCTGAGCACTTCCTTACTTTCTGGCGCTGCACAGTATTTCGGCCTCATCTTGTACTTTTGCTGCCCCAGATCTGCAGTCAACCATTTTTCCTGGACCCTTGTTTACTTTTATTGGGAAAATTGTATTTAGAAACCAAGATGTGGTCCCAAGGACTGTTGATTACTACTTTATCATATGCCTTTATGATTACTTCTAGGGCCTCTCAGTCGACAGATCACACACACACACACACACACACACACACACACACACCCCTCTATATGTTTTTAATTGTTAGCTAGCTATTAAAAACCATTAGTTCATACTGATACCTCTTAAATACCACAAAATTCATCTAGCTTTCCTCCGTTGTATATCGTAATGTGGTTCCCCACCAGTGTGCTTGTGCTGGCATTCATCTACACTATATTTACTTACTGCTCATGCTTAGTATACACAATAGTAGTTTCAGGATTGACACTCATTATCTACAGTACATTGTTATGTATAGTTAGTTCTTTTTGTCTTGGGTTTTATAGTGCATAATTCAAATACTATTTTATATAATCACTTAGATTAGCTATTTTATTCTCTATCCCCTTGAGGTGTGGCTACAGTTATATTCCATTTCTCCCACATCCTAATTCATTTCATTTATTCATTCATTCATTCAGTGCTGAAATATGCCATAAACAGAAATAAACAAGAAAATTTACTCAGAGAAATGTCACTTCCTCATTTTACCCCATTCCCATTACCCATTCTTGACATCTGTTCTTACCTATATTATATGTATATGTGACCCATCTCATTGGTTTCTAGAGTTTATTTCTGATGTATCTTTTTGAACAAATGAGATGATGCATAATTTCTTATACTCCTTTCCTTCCTACACGAAACATTCCATATTGCCAATACTATTTTTCACTTTAACTTTTTACTCAATAATAAATCTTGTAACTCTTTCCATATCAATTCCTAGAGATTTTCCTTACCCTTTGTTTTACAGCTGCATAGTAGATCAGCATGTGGAAACACCCTGGTTTATTTCATCACCTCTCTTATTGATAGATATTTTATAATCACAAACACTGCTGTAATAAATAATTGTGTGTATATGTATTTACTATTGTTGGGAGGATACATCTAGGGTGAATGGTTTGATCTGCTGTCTGGTTCAATCATGTTTTAGATGAAATGATGTTATATAATGAAATTCAGAATACTCTAATTATTAAAACAAGTTATATAAATATAGCAGAATAAAATGATGCATTATTTTTTTTCTCTAATTATAACTTCTTTTGAGACAAGCAGTTCAATTCAATAAATATTTGTCCTCGGTTACTAAAGCAGATTGTTCACTTTCAAAATTTTCTTCATGGATTTAAAGTCTAACATTTCTAATCACACCTTCATTCATTAAGAATATTCTGATATTTACTAGTTTTTATTTAAAACAGTCCATTATTTGTATAGTTTCTAGCCTAAAAAACTATTATCTAATTTTCTCTATTCTTATAGAAACAAGAGATAAAAATTATAAACTGTAGTCCTAACTTGGCCCCTTCCAGTCCCTAATTACGCATGTCAGGAGTGCTGGAGGAGAGAGCCAGACTGTGCAGTGCAGGGGTGCTGGAGGAGAGAGCCAGACCGTGCAGTGCAGGGGTGCTGGAGGAGAGAGCCAGACCGTGCAGTGCAGGGGTGCTGGAGGAGAGAGCCAGACTGTGCAGTGCAGGAGTGCTGGAGGAGAGAACCAGACCGTGCAGTGCAGGGGTGCTGGAGGAGAGAACCCAGACTGTGCAGTGCAGGGGTGCTGGAGGAGAGAGCCAGACTGTGCAGTGCAGGGGTGCTGGAGGAGAGAGCCAGACCGTGCAGTGCAGGAGTGCTGGAGGAGAGAACCAGACAGTGCAGTGCAGGAGTGCTGGAGGAGAGAACCAGACCGTGCAGTGCAGGGGTGCTGGAGGAGAGAGCCAGACCGTGCAGTGCAGGAGTGCTGGAGGAGAGAGCCAGACTGTGCAGTGCAGGGGTGCTGGAGGAGAGAGCCAGACCGTGCAGTGCAGGAGTGCTGGAGGAGAGAACCCAGACTGTGCAGTGCAGGGGTGCTGGAGGAGAGAGCCAGACTGTGCAGTGCAGGGGTGCTGGAGGAGAGAGCCAGACCGTGCAGTGCAGGGGTGCTGGAGTAGAGAGCCAGACCGTGCAGTGCAGGAGTGCTGGAGGAGAGAACCAGACTGTGCAGTGCAGGGGTGCTGGAGGAGAGAGCCAGACCGTGCAGTGCAGGAGTGCTGGAGGAGAGAACCCAGACTGTGCAGTGCAGGGGTGCTGGAGGAGAGAACCAGACCGTGCAGTGCAGGAGTGCTGGAGGAGAGAACCAGACCGTGCAGTGCAGGGGTGCTGGAGGAGAGAACCAGACCGTGCAGTGCAGGAGTGCTGGAGGAGAGAACCAGACTGTGCAGTGCAGGAGTGCTGGAGGAGAGAGCCAGACTGTGCAGTGCAGGAGTGCTGGAGGAGAGAGCCAGACTGTGCGGTGCAGGAGCATTCTCCAGGCGCTCTGGCCACTGAGGCTTGGGGCATCCCCTCCTTCCTAGCGGGAGGAGGTACACCAAATTCAGCTTCCTCTGGGATTACGAGCCTTTAGGGCCCTCAGTCCTCTATATCCTGAATAACTGATATTTTGAAATGTACAAAAGATACTATATATTCTCTTTAGGGTTTTTCTCTAGTCCTGCCTCTAACCTGGGTTCAAGGAATCCTTAAAGTATCCCAGGCTAGTTCACTAGGAGATTGCCTTGGAGTTTGTAATCCAGAAACTAACGAGTGTTTGCCTTGTCGTTTCCTTCATTATTGGCCTACAAAGGCCTGTTTAATCAGCATGATATTACTGTCAGGTCTAACCAGGCCTCAGAAAATTACTTGCTGGGAATCTCTAAAGTTTTGGTGAGATGCTAGTCCTGGTTTCTTCAATTTCAGCGGATTTAACTAAGCAAATCAATGCAGCGAAAAGAGTGTCAGCTCTTCCAAAAAGTGACTTGTGATATGGCTTCAAATATGTACTTCCCATATTTAACCAATAGTGTCACTAATTATACATAATGCAGAGTCTAATTTGTCAGCAGTTTTGTATTGACCTTGCTGTCTGGGTTGGGACCAGTTCAGTTTTCAAACTGGTATCATAACATCTTCCTCGTGGTCACAGGAGTCAGATAACATTTCAAACCACATCACTGAACCCAAGCTTCTAAAAATTATAATATTATAGTTAATTTTTTTTTAACTTAAGCAACCATAAAAACAAATTTTGTCAAAAACACACAGAATAAGCTTCCTGGTGATGCTGTTCTTAGGACCTTACCTCCTCGATCTCGAGCAGCTAAACTTTGACCCCTTCTTAATGTGATGTCCAACTGGTACATTCCGGGATCAGCCAAAGGGACATCCGCATTCCTGGTTCCAGAAGTGTTTATTTTCTAGAAGACAAGAAATATACAAAATATTAAATGCATTGTCTTTCTTGTATTTCCTCCAATGGGGGACCATATACAGTTTAACTCAAACTATAAGAATTAGTTGATAAAATAAATCAACTTATGAAACCACACATCATAATCACTCAGTTCTCTGACATTTTCTAAATTCTTTAGGCTCAGTAAAAACATGACATCTATAGGAATTCCTGTTTTATAGCAAATTAGAAATAACAAATGTAATATGACAAACATTTTCCATGGAAAGCCCCACATAATTCAACTACATAAGAAGGACTAAAAAAGGAATAGCTTCTGATGTAAAAATACAGTCAGTGATGAATGAAGACAAAGGTATGCAGAGCAGCTGACTTCCACACAGCTGAGCTGACAACTACAATGATTTATTCAGGTGTTGACTCCTTCGTTTATGCAAAAGGGCTCAAACTGGTGAGTTACACACCTCTATTTCAGCTCCAACATAAAATGTGATATAATTATACAGAAATAAATTCACTCAGCATTTTGACAGTGTTTGCAAATAAATAATACAAATATAAAGACAATGTCTAATGCTGCTTTTTATGGACTAGAAGTGCACAACCTATTTTTAGAACTAAAAATATTTACAAAGCTACTACTATAGAATATCTTTAGCAATAATATACTGTTTATTTCATAGGAATTGAGTTACAAATGCATATGAAAAGAAATAACTGTATTAAAGTAGCATAGTAGAAACAGTAAAGGCCACAGTTTATACATTCTGCCACTTTGATACAACTAGAAACTTACTTTTTTCACATGTTTGAGATGATTTTGAATTGTTATAATTTTTTTCTAATTCAAAAATAAATGTACTTTTGTTTTGGAAAAGTATGTATTAATTAAGGTACAATATTATACTCCAGTCTGCCTCTTTTAGTTCCAAAATTCACAGAAAATACAACTATAAAGTATCATTTTGTGTGAGGTTTCAAGACCAAGATAAGAAGCTGTCCTATAGGAGCAATTATCATTTAAAATAAGAAAGAGCACAACTGTGATTGATAACCCAAACTCATCATTCCTCCTCTGATAACAATAAAAAAGAATCAAATTCTTCTCATGATATCCCTGTTTCTATGAATGATGGCACCTGCCCCCAGCACTCAGGCTAGAAACTGAGGAGCTAGCCTTGATTTCTTCATTTCCTTATCCACCTCATTCAAATAGTTGCCAAATGCCATCCACTCCATTTCCATATGACATCTCCTAGTTGTCTTTGTCTGTTATTTCCTGTTAACACTAATTTGGATCAGACCTTCCAACAACAGAGAAGCAAACGGTCAAATGATTGTCTTGCTCTTCCTGCAAACACCTAATGGTCTCACCTCCTTGGGTTACCCAGTATAACGATTGGGGACATATCCTTCCATACTTCTGTTTATGTTCTTATGCAAACAAATACACATACATATGTTTATTTTTTTGTGGTTGAGTTTTAGTTTTTGTTGTTAACAAAGATAGTATTATAATTTGTCTATTATTTCATAATCTATTTAACTTAAAAATATCATGGGTACTTTTCCAATCAACAACAGATTTATCTAGTTTACTTTTATGTACATCATTTTCCACAGTGTGGGAATATCAACATTTTTAAATTATCTCCTTGATGGATATATAAGTTAGTTTCAGAACTTGTGCTTTAATTTCTTTTTGAACATTAATTATTCAAAAAGGTTTAAATAGCTCATATTCCTATTGAAAGTTACAGGAATGCCTATTTCTCATATCCTAGCCAGCATAGGATTTTACTAATTTTCAAGTTCAGTGCGCAAAATATATTATCTCCTTTCACATACATGTCCTGACATGGTAAGGTGTCTTGAAACTAGTATAAATAGCAGGAGAGAAACCGATGTTCACTGGGCCACACAGAAGACACCAGCACGGAGAGAGAAAAAGCCAGCCACGGGTTTCTAAACCACTTTTCAAAGGGCAGTTAGCATGTGAGTCTAATTAATAAGCAAAATTTAAATTCAAATCCAGCAAACGTTTGCCAAGCTCCAAGTATGTCCCAAGCCTTTCATTAGGTTATTTTATATTTATTCTTTCAAAATAAACAAGTCCATTAATAAGTATTAAGTCTGACCAAGCGGTGGTACAGTGGATAGAGCATTGGACTGGGATGCAGAGGACCCAGGTTTGAAACCCCAAGGTTGCTGGCTTGAGCATGGGCTCATTTGGTTTGAGCAAGGCTTATCAGGTTGAGCTCAAGGTAGGGGGCTGGAGCAAGGGGTCACTTGGTCTGCTGTAACCCCCAAGTCAAGGCACATACGAGAAAGCAGCCAATGAACAACTAAGGTGCTGCAGTGAAGACTGATGCTTCTCATCTCTCTCCCTTCCTCTCTGTCTGTCCCTATCTGTCCCTCTCTCTGTCTCTGTCACCAAGAAAAAAAAGAATGAATAAATAAGTAAATAAATACATACATACATATTAAATGTAGATTTATTTATTTCTAAAAAATGGAGTAAAATCTATAAGAAAGGAGTTTTCTTATCCATTCTGCATTTCCATCAGCTGGGGTTTTTTTGTTTGTTTGTTTTTAATTTAGTGAGTGGAGGGAAGGCAGAGACAGATCCCTCATGCGTCCCAACCGGGATCCACCCCACAAGCCCACTAGGGGGCAATGCTCTGCCCATCTGGGGCACTGCTTAGTTGCAACCAGAGCCATTTTTTTTTCTTTTTTCTTTTCTTTTCTTTTTTTTTTTTTTTGGTATTTTTCTGAAGTTGGAAACAGGGAGGCAGTCGGACAGACTCCCACATGCACCGACCGGGATCCACCTGGCATGCCCACCAGGGGACGATGCTCTGCCCATCTTAGAGCATTGCTCTGTTGCAACCAGAGCCATTCTAGCACCTGAGGCAGAGGCCATGGAGCCACCCCCAGCGCCCGGGGCCAACTTTGCTCCAATGGAGCCCTGGTTGCGGGAGGGGAAGAGAGAGACAGAGAGGAAGGAGAGGGGGAGGGGTGGAGAAGCAGATGGGCGCTTCTCCTGTGTGCCCTGGCAGGGAATCGAACCTGGGACTCCTGCACGCCAGGCTGACGCTCTACCACTGAGCCAACCGGCCAGAGCCCCAAGCCATTTTTATAGCGCCTGAGTTGAAGGCCATGAAGCCACCCTCAGTACCCTTGGCCAAGTCACTGTAATCGGGCCATGGCTGCAGGAGGAGGAGGAGGAGGAGAGAGAGAGACAGAAGCGAGAGGGGGAGAGCTGGAAAAGCAGATGGGCGCTTCTTCTGTGTTCCCTGACTGGTTATGAAACCCTGAATTTCCACACGCCAGCCAGGCGGACACTCCACTACTGAGCCAACCAGCCAGGGCCTTTACTGTTGTGATAGGTATCTTAAAGGTAGAAAAGTTTGAATGCTCAGATATTTTTTGTAGCTTTTATTGCTCTATTCAGTACTTCATGAAGTCTAGAATAAATAATTCATAAAGTACCTGGTTTTATATTTTTTAAAAATATAGTTAATTTTATTACATTTATTGCATAACAGTAGTCAATAAAATTATGTAAGTTTCAGGTATACAGCTCTGTAATACATCATCTGTATATTGCACTGTGTGTTCACCACTCAAAGTCAAGTCTCCTTCTCTTACCATATATTTGACCTCTTTTGCCCTTTTTTACTTTTCCCTTTTATGGGCAAGTTACAGAAATTAAA
The DNA here is from genome assembly GCF_036850995.1 of Saccopteryx leptura. Taxonomy (NCBI): domain Eukaryota; kingdom Metazoa; phylum Chordata; class Mammalia; order Chiroptera; family Emballonuridae; genus Saccopteryx; species Saccopteryx leptura. The sequence continues at coordinate 151,816,615 of NC_089506.1, forward strand.
ATGGGAATTTTAACTATACTAGATTTTCACTTTTATAATTTAATACCTTGTTAAGAGATAACTTCACTGGACTTACAGAAATTGGTTTTTTAAAACCTGAGTAATACTGCATTTAATATGTGTGTTGGTGCAGGTGTGTCACATTTTACTTGTCCACTCACTTGCTGGAAGTCACTTAGTTTGTTTCCATATCTCGGCTACTGTGAATAATGCTGTAATGAACAGCAAAGCAGATATCTCCCCAAGGGACAGGTTTTATATCCTTTGGATAGAAACTGCTGTAACACTCTTGTTCTCCAAGTCTTCCTACCTACTTTTCAAGGATGATTTCATTAGCACTTTATATCCTTTTTGTCCATTATCACATTCTATCAGATGTCATATTTGCCATGTTAGACTATAAACTTTTAAAATCAGGGAACAGAGTTCTTAAGGATCAAACTGAACACAAATTATGATAGAGGCTAGGAGGACAGAAATATGTCTTTAAAGACACATGATCTAGCTGAGTAGATACATGTATGAGGACCTGTAACAAAGCTGGCTACTCCATGGGTAGTTTGTTCTCCCTCTTCTTCCATGCCCAAACAAAGCATTTAATCTGTTTTAGTACTTTCTCTCACAAGGAACCTAAGTGTTATCTTAGAATACTTCTCAATACAGTGCTCTAGGATGACATTTCCAATTGATCAAAATTGGCACTTAAAATAAAACTCTGTCCACTCAAAACCTATCATTAAAGCCAGACTGTGCCATAATGAAGTTATTAAGTCCATATGAGAGCAGGAAAGACCAATTATTATGGGAGAATAGTCTGACTGAGGAGGCCTCACAGAGGTGACAACAGAGCAGGGTATGAAAATATGACTATTGACAAATGGAAATTTGAAATAAGATTTGAAATCAACACGAGCCCAACGGTGAGTAGTTACCAGAGTGTGCATCACCGGCATGTGTGAGGAGTAGGGTGGGAAGGATGACTGGCCCACACTGGTGCCAGGCCGAGCAGAGTCCAACCGGCGAGCAACAGGAAACCGTCACAGGCTTGGAAGGGAGAAGCGATATGATCAGGCCTCACTTAAAAAATATTTCTTGCCTACCTTTTATTTTCCTGTTCTGGGCTAAGTGCTTAGATTACAGAGGTGAACAAAACTGGGCTGTTTCTCTCTGTAGGATGGAGGAGACCAGAGCAGTCCTGGGCTGTAGAAATTACTTGAAAGATTTTGTAACAGTCCAGTTTGAGCCACACAGGCCCATCTGGTCAGGAGTCAAGGAAATAAAAGACTAATTTGAGAGATATTGAGGACACTCAATCAGCTGAATTTGTCAACTGATGAGATGCGGGCCACATGGGGAATGTGGGATGAGTCCTCCGAAGCTGAGCTCACAGGAGAGGTCATGTCAGTAGTAGAAAGCAGGAATGAGAGAAGCAAGTTCCAGGCTTCCACCAGGTCCAGATCCAAGGACAGTCCCAGTGTCATAAAAGAAGCAAGTCAAAAATTTAAATAGCCTGACCAGGTGGTGGCGCAGTGGATAGAGCGTCGGACTGGGATGCGGAAGGACCCAGGTTCGAGACCCCGAGGTCGCCAGCTTGAGCGCGGGCTCATCTGGCTTGAGCAAAAAAGCTCACCAGCTTGGACCCAAGGTCTCTGGCTCCAGCAAGGGGTTACTCGGTCTGCTGAAGGCCCGCAGTCAAGGCACATATGAGAAAGCAATCAATGAACAACTAAGAAGTCACAACGCACAACGAGAAACTAATGATTGATGCTTCTCATCTCTCTCTCCGTTCCTGTCTGTCTGTCCCTGTCTATCTCTGTCTATGTTAAAAAAAAAAAAAAAATTAAATAGATTTAGAGAGACATCTCTCCTTGGAAATGGTTCCAAGAAGAAAACTGGTAGGCCAATTATAGAGGGATACTAGAAATATATATTTTTTTTATTGTAAAGTACCTTGTAAGAAATATTTATTAAGTTACCAAATGTAAAATGTATTAGGAAAGACGTATCTGAAATGTTAGGCACACATATAGCTCTACTATAAACCTTGTCATTTTAAATCTTTTATTTTTTTCAAATTTAACATTTATTAATACTTAGTGACTACCATGGGAACTTCAAATGTACCTTCCTTTTCCTAAACTGCCATGTGTGTTGCTATTTTTTAAAAAATCACTTTATTTAGGTACAATTCATATGTAAAATGCTGTGTATATAATTCAATGAGTTTGAGGATAAGTATACACCTGTGAAGCCACCACCATCATCAAGGCCACAGACATATCCAACACTTTCCAAAGTTTCTTTCTGCTCTCTTTATTATCATCATCATCATCATTTTTGTGTGTGTGGTAACAACACAGCATGAGATCTACCCTGTTAGGAAACTCTAAGTATATAATACAGTATGGTTAGGTACAGGCGCTGTTGTATAGTAGATGCAGAACTTACTCATCCTGTATAACTGAAACTTGACACCTTTTGACCATTACCTCCCATTTTTCTTTCCCCAGCCTCTGGCAAGCATCATTCTACTCTTTGCTTCTGTGACGTTAACAATTTTAGATTCTACATATAAGTGAGGTTATATAATATTTGTTTTATTTTGTTTTTTAATTTTACAGAGAGAGGGACAGATAAGGACAGACAGACAGGAAAGGAGAGAGATGAGAAGCATCAGTTCTTTGTCGTGGCACCTTAGTCTCCTTAGTTGTTCATTGATTGCTTTCTCATATGTGCCTTGACGGGGGATTAGAGAGGGGGCTACTGAAGAGAGAGTGACTCCTTGCTCAAGCCAGCAACCTTGGGCTCAAATCAGCAACCCTGGGCTTCAAGCCAGTGACCTTTAGGCTCAAGCCAGCGACCAGGGAGTCATGTCTATGATCCCATGCTCAAGCCAGAGACCCTGTGCTCAAGTTGCTGATCCCACGCTCAAGCCAGATGAGCCCACACTCGGCCAGCAACCTCAGGGTTTTGAACCTGGGTCCTCTGCATCCCAGTCCAACACTCTATCCACTGTGCCACTGCTTCATCAGGCTGCAATATTTGTTTTACTATGTCTGGTTTATTCCCTTAGCATATTGTTTTCCAAGTCTATCCATGCTGTTATAAATGATAGATATTCCTTCTTTTTTTAAGGCTGAATAACACTCCACTGTATGTATATGCCAAATTTTCTTCATCCACTTATTCATCAGTGGACATTTAGGTTGTCTCTATATCTTGGCTATTGTGAGTAATGCTGCAATGAACACAGAAGTACAAGATCCTGATGTAAATTCCTTTGCATAAATACCCAAAGTAGAATTGTTGGATTATATGGAACCACAAAAGACTCCGAATGCCAAAACAATCTTTAGAAAGAAGAATAATGCTTTAGGCATCACATTTCCTAATTTCAAACTATACTAAAAAGCTGTAATGATTAAAACAGTTATGGCACCAGGATAAAAACAAACACAGAGACCAAAGGAACAGAATAAAGAGCCCAGAAATAAACCGACTCAAGAAGGGTCAACTAATCTCTATAAGGACACCACAGGCACTAAGTGGGGAAAGCACGGTCTCTCTAACAGAGTGCTGGTAAAACTAAAAATCCACACACAAAAGAATGATATGAGATCCTTATCTTTTACCATAGGCAAAATCAACTCAGAATGGATTAAAGATTTAAACATAAGACCTGAGATTATAAAACACTTAGAAGAAAACATAGGGGTAAAGCTCCTTGACATTGGTCTTGGTAATGAATTTTTTGATTTGACAGCAAAAGTAAAGGTAACAAAGGCAGAAATATATGAGTATGTCTATATCAAATCAAAATGCTTTTGCACTGTAAAGAAAATAATAAAATGAAAAGAGAATCTATGAAAAAGGAAATATCTGTATTATAGATAATGAGGAGTGATTACCCATTACCTTCCTACTGCCTTTAATCTTGTATGAAACAGTCGGAGGGAGTCCTCGATTCTTACAACAGAATAGAGTAAAAAATGAAAAGAATAGCAAGAATGAGCAAAAGAAGCACAGAAACAAGAAAGAAGGTAGGTAACTCAGTAAATCCACAAGCAGCCCACAGACAGAGATATGGGAGAAAGTCAACCGCACAGAGAGGCTGCAGACAGAAATTGCCTGACGCCTTCAACCTCTTCCTCCAGGGCTCCATGCGGGGATCGCTGATGCTCACATCAAATGTCTGTGCGGTGCTAGCTCCTCACCCAGACGTCACAGAAGGTCAATGCTCTGCAGTTAGTGAGGAAAATTGGCTTTTATGAGTGTTTTCAACAAGAACTGGCAAAAAGTCTTATGATTAGGGCTCCCATATAATTTATCATTCAAGCTGGGATACTTTGGAGAGTGAAAGAAAGTGCTATTAATAATCACATGATGAAAACAGGCATAAACAAAATAGTCTCAGGTAAACTGGGATGCATGCTTATAGGACTTAGTAAGTTAGTCTTCAGTTCACCAGAAAGATAAACTAAGCAGAAAGACTGATCCCTCTGGTCACATCAAGCTTTATGATAGTTTGTTTTGGAACCAAACTACAACCCTGGGTTTAATTCTGGGATTTTGATTTTGCAATAGCCCAAACCAAATAAAATGGGCCTATAAATCCTCGGGTCCACTAAGTGGCAATATTTAATTGCTGCTGGCGAAAGGATGCAGTTCAGTACACCAGAGCATCTTCTCTAGGACTCCCGGAACACGACCCTCAGCCCTGGCTGGCCCACTAAAGTGACTGTTCTGTGCAGCAGTATTCATTACCGCTGTAACCTTTCTACCCACACACACAGTGTGTAAGATAACTTGTGCCAAAGGAAAGCAAAAACAATTCTCTTTTCTCCATCCTGATGACAATAGACCACTGCTTTTTGGAATTAGTCCCTGCCACGAGTCTTTGTGTCACAAAGGGAAATTCTGATGAGAAAGGGCAGGCATGGTACCATTTTATTTCAGCTAAATATAATGATTCCTTCTGCACAGTTGTTTTCTCATCTTTCAAATGGGGTAATAGATACCTTACAAAGGACTATTTTGATTATGAAATAAAATATGTAAAACTGCTTTGTAAATGTGAGAGATTATTTAAAACTAAGTAGTTATTCGGGGGCAGGGGATGAGGGGGCTATTATAAAATAAGGGAAAGATTATAGGAGCCAAAACACAAAGAGTTGCAAACAGGCCTAGCTGGACTAGTAAATTGCTCGAGGCAGAGGAAAAGTTTTTTGAGCTCTAAGGGTCTCAAGTTCCTCTTCTTTAAAAAAACAAACTGACTTGTCAAAATTAAAAGAAATAATTTATAGGGTTTTGTAACAAATTGAGTGATTTAAAAATGCAAAGTAGTTCTTTGTGCATTTTTCAAATTTTAATATATGTATTCAGCTCACAAAAATTAGGGAATATTTTATTACTTCATATTCATTTTGAAATATTCCCTATTTTTTGGGAGCAGTATATTTTACATACACTGGTGCTAGTGTTCACCTGATTAGAAAGTAAACCATGTTGGTAGTGTCCTGCACTATTACAGTACTATTTCAGAACTATTACATTACTTAATAACTGTTAGCCTTACTATTTTACTACAATAATATCTGTCAGAACTGAGAGCATGATAGATTTTGTTTGAATTAACTCTTCTGACCTTTTGTTTATGGTGAGTTCCCATGCATACTCCTCCTTCCTTCGGAAAAACCAAACTGCATTAAAAGAGCAGGGCTACCAGCAAAAATAAGGGGAAAAAACCTCTGATCCTCCGAGAAGAAACAACTTGTCAGAATAAGGCATAATATACCATCTTTGCAAACCCTGGTATAAAAATTTAAGAGTTTTAAGAAACAAAATAAACAACATACTATTGGATTATGACTCAAGATATAAAATAAATATTCACAATTCCATACTGTTATGAATAAATGATTGCAATAAATAATTAAACACACAAATAAATAAATTAATGGTGGAGAATAGGCAAGTCTATGGTACAGAAGAATGCAAAATAGTTTCTGTAGATATTGCCCTTCAAGGTGGTTGAACAGAACTTCCCACTTTTTAATGTGGGCTGTTCATAGTGACTTCCTTCCAAAGTGGACAATATGGAGAAACCAGACACAAACATACCTCAACCAGGTGATCAATTTAAAATCAATACTGACATTGTGTTGATATGTTCCCTTGACAGTTTGTGATGAGAATGGCACTTTACCTCTGTGGTCTTCCTTCCAAAACACATTACCTCTGCCTAACCATGACAAAAACATCTGAAAAACTCAAACTGAAGGACATTCTATAAAATATCTGACCGGTACTACTCAACACTGCCAAGGTCATCAAAAACAATGAGAATATAAAAAACCCTCCAGGCCATGAGAAGCCTAAGGAGACATGAAAACTAAATATCATATAATGTGGTATCCTGGATGAAACCCTGGAGCAATGAAAAGGACCATAGTAAAAAATAAAGATCTGAATAAAGTATGGACTTCAGTTGATATTACTATATCAATATTGGTTCATTAGTTGTGACATACATATGATCCTAATGTAAGATGCGAACAGTAGGGGAAATTGGATGTGGAGTACATGGAAATTCTATGTTCTACCTTCATAACTTTTCTTTAAATCTAAAAATACACAAATGAAAAGTCTAGTTTTCAAAAGTTTCTGGGTAGTTAATTCTTTTGAGTAAATAACATAGTGTTTGGCAGGGCACAAGTATTTGAATTTGGTTTGCTTACTGAATGTAATGATAAATATGGAAGGCATGTTAGTGATAAATTAACCTAATCCAGACCCTGACTGGTGGCTCAGTGGATGGAGTGTCAGCCTGGCATATGGACATCCCGGGTCTGTTTCCTGGTCAGGGCACACAGGAGAGGTCACCATCTGCATTTCCTCCCTCCCTCTTCCCTTCTCTCCCTCTTCCCCTCCTGCAACCAGTGGCTTGATTGGTTTGAATGTGGCCCTGGGTGCTGAGGATAGCTCTGTTGGAGCTCATCGACCTCAGGTGCTAGAAATAGCTTGGTACTGGAGCATCAGCCCCAGACAGGGGTTGCCAAGTGGATCCTGGTTAGGGTGCATGCAGTAGTCTGCTTCACTATCTCCCTTTCTCTAACCTTAAAAAAAAATTAACCCAATTCACCTCACTATTCCCTTTCCCTTCCACCCTTTAACAGATAACTTGATGGTGATGTATTTGGGATACAGTTACACATTAATTGTTTCATAAAAAGAACTTGCTAGTACTGCTGCTGTAAACATTGCAACTCCAGGCAACTGAGAAGGATTATTGCAATAACCATACATTAAACTATAAGTCACAAGATTTGAGTGAAACTTCCTACTCTTCCATTAAACTGTCTTTATTACCTCAAATAACTTGCCCTCTTTGACTTTCAACTCCATATTTGTAGACAGGGGAGACAAATCTATATTACTTCCAAATTTGCTTCAAAGGAGAGAGAGAGAGAGAAGATTTTATTCAAATTAAAAAAAAAATTGGCTCCAACACCCTCCATAGCTTAGGTTCTCACCTTAAACATAAAAAGCAGGGATATAAATGATACTACCTGCTGGAATTGTAGTGAAGATTAAGTAAAATAATATATGTAAAACACTTAGTATCTTATATTAAACATGTAACATTATGGTCCCTTTTGTACTCCCCAAAACTAGTCTAATTATAGATATGAACATAAACTAGATTGTGTAAAAGATAGATTAGTATGTGGTTGAGACTTTAGGACATATTTATTTATAAAGGAAGTGCTTTAAAGGAGAAAAGTCTGAGCAGTTGTAGAAGTCACTTGTCAGAGATAAATATTGAGATTTCTCTATTTTCAGGGGTCTTTAGGGCCCTTCGCCCATAAACTGGAATGCTCCCACCTGAGTGTGATTTTATGAGGACAGTGTGTCATTTGCAATTATTTCTACCATGGGTGAAAGGATTGTGGGCTGAGCATGAAACATAAAAAAGAAATCAAAAATACATTTTTATTTCCTTTTGAAATATGTTTTTACCCTTGTTTGTGAACTGTAAAATTCTAAAATGTACATAGCACAGGAGTGTTAATTGTATTTACTCTGTATACAAGTTTGTCAGAGAGAAAAGTATTTTATAAGAGTTTTCTATACATAAATAAGATCTTTGGGTTAATAAATGTTAAAGCAGAATCTACTATGAATAGATTATAGGCCCTGGAAATTATCAAAAGTTGACTATATTAGCTAAGTAAATACACTAAAAATAAATGCTTGGCTTAAATTATGCATCTAACTGGTACTCTTTAAGTGTTCCAAACACTTTGCTAGAACAACAGCTTCAATTTTCTCAGTATCGCTTGCAAAAGTGAGATTTTTCTAAACTGCCAAAACTTGAGTGCTGCTTTATGAGTAGATAATGTTAGATGTTAACTTCTAATTTTTTCAAACTTTCTCATAGTTTAGCATTAAACTGATCATCTAAAATGGTCAACTGTTTCTCACTATTCTGTGTTCAGCAGAGGAAAGCTCTGACTTATAATAGAAACAGATACTATTCATTCATCTTGGCAAGCAAGTTGTAGGCATTCTTTCTGGGAAATTCTAATAGCAATTTTAACAAGCTTTTGGAGGACTGTTTCCTGAGCCCACTTAGGGACACAGATGACATCCTGTCTGGGCAGTGCACAGTCCTCTCTGTGATGCCTGGATAACAGTGATCAAGATGGTAACAAGCATTGATTACCTTCCAAGCAGGTGTTTCTACATTTCCCCCTCCTGATAGCACTCAATTTGCTCTTGATACTCAGTATGGCTGTAGGAAGGCGATTTGCTCCTCATCTCAATGGTGGAGAATAGCACCGAGATTAGGCCAATCCAACTTCCTGACTCCAATGACTGGTCAGGGTTGGGAATGTGACCTAAGCTCTTCCAAGCAGAGTAAAGCTTTGGACTTGGTTGAGAATGCTGGAACAATCCTCCCTGCTGGAGGAGAATGAGGGAGCCAACTGTGGGAGTGCTAGTAGCCATCCTGGGTTTATGAGGGAAACAAAACCTGGATAAATCTAACAATGGAGAAGGCTGGATGGAGAGACAGAAATACACTAGATTCTGGTGACTTGATTGACCCACTGAATTAATTACTAGATTTTCCAGTTATATAGACCAATAAATCCCCTTTATAATTTTAATCAGTTTGAGTTGTATTGTTACTTGCTACCAACAGCATTTTAATTGGTTAAACAGCTAACATGATTGAGCACAAACATTATCTCATTTATTTTCACAGAAACCCAAGAAGTAATCACTTATTATCCTAGTAACACAGAGGATTAGAGAAGATGAAAAACTTGCTTCAGCTAGGAAGGAGCTAAAGTCAGATTCAAACTCTTCTCATACCTAAAGCTCATGCTCTTTACCCCGATGCTAACATTTTCTTTCCCAGATTAAAAAAAAAAATCAGAAAGTAAATTAAACATCTGAAATTACATGGCAATTTTAACTTCTCAGGCCCTGATTATATAATCTTCCTAAGCTAAATGTTCACATCAAAAGGAAAAGGTTGCTTGTGGTTGAGAAAGTACTTTAAGTACTTTCTGATATCACGGGTTTCTAAGTCACAGAAAAATGTTGTTCATTTCTTTTATTAAAAATCTTTTACATATTCAGACCTGCAGCCTAATCGGTCCTGTTTTTGTTGGTTGAAAAGATAGAAGTCTCTGACTGTGAGCTCACATGTTGCTCTCTGCAGTCCTAGTTCAAACTGCAATGGTCTGAAGACCTGAGGTGTCACCCTGGGTTCTGAACCGTGCTGCCTCATCCACGAAGATATAAGTCAGCTGCTGTTTTCGGTTCAGTGCAGTTCTTTGAGAGGTTCCCAGTTATTAATGATTGGCATCCCCACAAACACTTTCACAGCCAGTGGCCTATTTTCCAATGCCAGTCAGGAAGAGTTTGCTTATACAACCAAATCAAATAGGTACAGGCCTAGTTACTGGGCCAATAACTGCATTAAGTTACTGTATCAGTAGGCACTGAACAAAAGGTTTAAACATTGGCAATTCAAACAGCTTCATAGGAAACTGCCAGGAGTGAGCAATAAATAAATGTAAATGATATAACGTTACAAGAAAACAGTGGGAGATCCAGAAATTTGCTGTCTACTTGGTGTCATGGTTTATAAATGGTGATAGGCGAGCAAGAAAAAAAAAACCAAGTAAAAAAATAATGGCTCGATACGCCATCCTCTTATTAAAGAAAAACCGGAGCTTACACATATAGTTGGGAGTATTACATGTAGAAGTCCCAATAAAGTCTATCTCAGGCTGTTATTTCTTTAAAACATAGGCACTGACTGTAATCAAACAGTATTAATGTAAAGGTGAAAAGTAAAACTTTCCAACGCCCATCTATACTCCATTGATTCTCCACAATGGTAACCACCATAAACATTTTCTTGAGTATCCTCCAGAAAAGAATAATTGGTACATGTCCTTTTTAAACTGTACATCTATAGAAATAAATATATTGTATGTACTTTTATACACTTTACTCTTTTCATCTGGTAACATCTTGACAATCTTTTGATGTTGAGCACATTCAGATCTACCTCAACCTTTCTAGCAGACACTTAGGGTCCTATTAAATGTATATACCATAATTTATTTAATCAGATTTTTGTTGATGAACATTAGCCTCCCCCCTTCATACTATTACAAACAGTTTTCATCTTATGCAGATCGTGTACACTTTTGTGAGTATCTAATGGGTAAATTCTTATCAATAGAATTTCTAGATCAAAGGGTTGTATTTTTAAATTTGGGAGATCTTGTCAAGTCATCAACTTTCCAAAAATATCCCACCAATTTATATTTCCACTAACAGTGATTGAGAGTTTCCCACATAACCACACCAAAAACGGTGTTATCAGATATTTCCGGTAAGACACTCTTTTGCAGAGGGACATATTTAAAGATGCACAGTTCCAAAACTAAACAACAAATGTCATTATTTACTTGCATTCATCAAAAAATTTTAAATTTCATCTAATATATAATCTATTTTAATATTTCTCAAAATTGTTTTTCTCCTCCTAGATTTTCTCACACATCAGTCCCTAGGTGGTACTTCCTGCTAATACTGTACCAATTTATCCTCCAGCCCAGCCAGGAAGTCTTCCTCTTTCTTGAGACCTGTGTGCCTTTTTCCTTCTTACCCTGACTTCCGTCACTAGAAGCTCAATGCGCTATCCATTGCGCTACAGAGCCCGCCTACCCTGACTTCTAATCCCCTGATTATATTGTTCCACTTAGCACTTTTCCTTCTTTTTCCCTCTGAAGTTGTGAAGATGATGGAAAAATGGAGCATGAAAATACTGCCAATGCTGGGTGGGGAATCATGAATACTCATACCATCACTGTTTGACTGTTATACAAATCGTTAAATGTCACTCTGATGATTAAAGCAGGCATTGCCTTGTTTTGTTTTGCATGCCTTTAATTACTAGTGAGACTTTCACATCTACAGCCATTTATAGTTATTTTTTGTGAACTGCCTGTGCATATCCTCAACTCATTTTTGTTTCATGTTGAGCTATTTTTAATTGGCTAGTATGTGCTCTTTATAAATTAAGAAGATTAGTAAGGCTGCATTCTAAAGGACATGGCTTGTGTAGATGGAAATCAGGAAGCAGGAAGTCCACCTTTCAAGTAATTCTGACAAAGTATTCTCACGATTTCCAGCTCTGCCTGCTAAACGCTGTATGCTCTTGGACTTCCGAGAGAATGTTTTTCTGCTAAAAGACATTTGCTCACTTTTTCCTGTACAGTACAACTGAATTTAGTGTTCTTAGGAAAAACAGTGTGGGGGAAGAGTGTGGATTTCCTATTTTTCTTTGTAAATAGGTGGGATGATTTTGCAGAGGGGGCGGTAGCCATTCAAGAACTTTACTGTTATCAGTGGTGTGGGGCCATCTCCCAGAGGGAGGTTCTGGGCAGACCTGCTCAGGAGTGAGGCCAGGTGAGTGAGAGGGGCTTTGGAGGGAGAAGAATGGAACTGGCGGGATGAAGTTCTTTCCACCTGTAGAAAGGTGATGTTCTGCTATGTGTAGCCACAGCGGGGAAAAAGCAGGATAGATGGTTTGGCCATTCCTGCCTTTCCATCGGACAGCAGAGGAAAAGCAGTTTTCCTTGGGAGAACAGAGAGCACTGGTCTTTCTCTAAATGTTGGCATGTCCCTCAGTGTGACAACCTTCTTCACATTGGTCCTCACACTGTCCCTGAGTGAGTTTGTCAAATCCAAGGCTTTAGCTAATACCCATTTCCTGGGGCTCAAATTCTCATGAGTTTCTGGCCCACACAGTCAACCACTCACTTGACAATTCCATCAGAAGCCTCATAGACAACTCAAACTTAATCTGTCCAAAACTCATCTCTAGATTGTCCCACTCTGACCTGCCCCATCCTTCAATTCAGGAAAGCACTTACAGTCCTTTCAGTGGTTCACCGTCATCCTTTTCTCTCTTTTTCCTTCAACCCTTTTATCAGACCATCAGCAAAGTCCCATCAAGTACAATTCCATGACATGTCTTAACTCTGTCCTCTCTTCCGTTGCTGAGTTAGTCCAGTTGCCTTCTCATGATCTTCCTACCACTCATGCTGCCTGCCCTCTACAATTTAGTCTCCCAAAGCAGCTGAAGTGATTATCAAACAAAAATAGTCACGTCACTATGCTGCCTAAAGCTTTTCAGTGGATTCCCAGGTACTGAAAATTCCTTATCATGGTTACAAGCAGTGGTGGGATTCAGCCAGCTCACACCAGTTTGGCAGAACCGATATCTAATTTTTTGTTGAGTTCTAAGGTGGGCACCTGGGCAGCCACCCAATGTGGAAATCACAAATTTACATTCCTTATCTTTTTTAACGTTCATCTGCACAACAGTGTATTCTCAGCACCCAAAGTAATGTCCATTCGTCCATAGGTTAAAAAAATTGCAAGTGGGGATGCCAGTCAAGAAGCAATACAGAAATATCTTAAATAACGATTTTATTGTTTTTTATCAGATATTATTTAATATTTTTTCATTAATATTTTAAAACATTTTTATGCCATAATCTAGTTTTGTATACCTTTTATTATACTTATTTAAGTATTAAATGCATTAAATAATAAACTACCTTTTGGTATATTGTTTTTTAATACTTAAAATGGTCATTAGGGCAGAGAATGGGTGTTAAATTATTTGAACACAGTTTACAAGGCCCTTTACAATCCTTAACACCAAGTTCTCCAATTTCACCTCTGGCCACTCTTCTCTTCCCAATATGCTGACCACTCGGCCTGTGCAAACTTCTTGAATGTATTCAGCTCTTGTCCTCTAGAGCTGTTATACAAGCTGTGACTTTTGATGCTTACAAAACTAGCTCCACCTCATCCTGGAGTCTTCTCATCCTCAGAGAAGCCTTCTTTGACAACGGTCAAAAAAGTTCTTTATCTGTTATTCTTTACCATAGTAACATGCTCTTTCCTTTATATATGTCATCATGGTTTGGAAATATTTTACTTGTGGGCTTCCCTGTTTAGTGGATTTTATATCTGTGGTCTACCTTCATAACTCTTGCTGATAGCACAGAGCTTGACACAAAGGTACTTAATAAACATTTTCTGAATGAGTGAATGAATGAATGAATGAAAAATGTCCTAGATTCACTGAAAGTAAGAGGGCTAGTCCTCAAGAAGAGGAGAGCTGTTATAAAAACGGAACAAAAGCCTTGGGATTTAGAAAAGTAGGTTTAAGCCATGTGTCAGCCACCATCATCAGAGAAAGGGGTCTGTGCTCAGTGGTTGTAAGTGAGCCAAATGGGATTCAAAGGCTACGGTGCCCTCATTATTAGATATAAAATTTGTTTTTAACATGCAAACACACACCTAACATCTGATATATGGTTAATTGAAATTTTTAATATGTAAAATTCTCAAAATAACCTCATGATAAGAGTCCTCATTCTGTATTTATTTATTTATTTATTTATTTATTTATTTATTTATTTTAAATGAGAAGAGGATAGATAGATTCCCGTATGCACCCCAACCGGGATCCACCCAGCAACCCCCTGTCTGCGACCGATGCTCAAATCAACCAAGCTATCCTCAGTGCCCAGGAACAATGCTGGAAACAACTGAGCCACTGGCTGCGAAAGCAAAGAGCTAGGGGGGCGGGGGGGGGGGGAGAGGGAGGAGAAGAGAAGCAGATGGTTGCTTCTCCTGTGTGCCCTGACCGGGGATCAAACCCAGATGTTCACAGACCAAGCCGATGCTTTATCCACTGAGCCAGCAGGCCAGGGTCCTCATTCTGTATTTTAGAAACAGTATAATACAGTGGTGTGAATACAATCTTGTTGCCTGACTGAGTTTGAATCCTGGTCTAACATTTTCTAGCTATGGGACCTTTGGCAAGTGGCTTAATCTCTTTATACCTCAGTTTTTCTTTGAAATGGAGATAATAATAGGTCATACCTCATTAGGTTTTGAGAATAGCAAAGTGCTTACAATTGTGTCAGGGACATAGTAAACACTGTAGAAAAGTTAACTATTTGTGTTATATTTCTTTTATTTTATTTTTTTGTATTTTTCTGAAGTTGGAAACTGGGAGGCATGCGCCCGACCGGGATCCACCCGGCACGCCCACCAGGGGGCGATGCTATGCCCATCTGGGGCGTCGCTCTGTTGCATCCAGAGCCATTCTAGCGCCTGAGACAGAGGCCACAGAGCCATCCCCAGCACCTGGGCCAACTTTGCTCCAATGGAGCCTTGGCTGCAGGAGGGGATGAGAGAGACAGAGAGAAAGGAGAGGGGGAGGGGTGGAGAAGCAGATGGGTGCTTCTCCTGTGTGCCCTGGCCAGGAATCGAACCTGGGACTCCTGCACGCCAGGCCAACGCTCTACCACTGAGCCAACCGGCCAGGGCCTATTTGTGTTATATTTCTAGGAATGGCAGGAAAGGTTGTGTTTGGAGGGAAGGAACTTTGACAACACGTCTTTCAGCATACAGCATTTCATGGATCCAACCACATGCAGCAACTCATGAAAATCTGCACATATAGAGATGCTATAATTTTAATGCTCTTATTACCTTGAAAAGAATTCATTTGAAAGGCTAATTAGCCGTGTGTGCACTTCTCTAGAGATTCATAGAAACGTCAACCAAAGCTACGGTCATCTAAATAAATGTAAAATATGCATCAGCTGAACCACCTAATTTCAAAATCGGACTGTCTTTCTATACCTCTACAGATGGAGGTCTTAGAAATAAATGTACCTATTATAATAATATTATCTTGGATGTTACTTCGTTATGTTAATAGTCACCCTATTGATCAACTCAATTCTTCATTTTTCTCAGCCCTCAGGAAGAAATGCTAAAATATTTAAGAACTAAAGAATAAATGAATATTAGAACCACTATACATATTATCTCACCACTTTCCCCTTAAAATGTCAAGTTACAAGTGTTTTAAAGGATAACTAAGAATTCACCAGACAGGGTGACATCCTCAGAGGAGCCTGGCTGACCATTCTAACCCTAACCACCTCTTCCCCTGCAGTTAGTCACCTTCTACTGTGTGCTCTGTAGACCCTCCTCTGTGACTGGCTCACTGTATTGTAACTCTTGACCACACTACGCTACCTATCTTGCTGGACTCTCAATTCCTGGATACCAGGGCCAGGATTGACTTGTCTTCGCAGGTACCCTAATGGGGGTTTATTAATTGATTTGAAGTTCATGAAAGACTATATTTGTATTAGTATCTGACACTATGCAGTGATTCAAACAGCATTCTGCTGGAAGGTAGGCTCTTTGAAAGCAGTAATGTTTATCTATTGGGCTCACTCTAGTATGATGGGCACAACATCAGATATGATGGGTATATATTAAAGAAGTGAATAGAGGTGATATCTATAAGCTAAAGTGCTATTTATGGTTCCTGTATCAGAACAGGCCTGATAATTAACCAAAGGTTACAATGACTATGAAAGCAGGTGATAAGACCATTTCTATTTTTCCTATGTACTAGTTCTGCATTTAACTTTGTAGATCATCTCTGAACAAGTACTCAGTCACACAATGATATGCATACATTATGAAAATTCAAATTTACAAAGTGTTTCATTTACTATTCTTATTGTGGTTCAATTTACACAGTGCTTGGTTTATTTACAGTTCCAAAGACTGGATTGGACTTCTAAGGCCTTAGGAACAGCCAGGCACCAGCCTGAATCCAGGTTGACATGACATTGTCTTTGAATTTGTATACGTATCACAGGCTGCATGTTCTTCTTGCTAACATCTCAGGATTTACTTGTTGAGAGCAGAGACTTACTTGTGCACCATGTCCTTTTGTTGGAGGCTGCTCCCACATTTTTACTTTCTTATTAGTTGTGTAAAGAGAAGTTTAAAAACCAACATCAATTAGAACTAACTAGAGAGATATTTTCATTTTTCAGAAAATATGGCTAATGTGGCTGCAAAGTGACCCCTAAGCCTATATACCCCATGGCCTCTGTGCTGTCTGTTCTGCATAGTGCCCCATACAACCCTGGTTAAATGATCTGCTGGGCCCAGATCCACACGGCTCCCAGTGAATGTTTCTCCTGGGCATGCCATAGATCATTTATCCTTTGAAAGTCAGGTCTTAGGAGGAGGTTTTGCTTGGCTAAGCTCCTAACTGGTAGCATGGTGTGTCATGTTTGGTTGACCACTACTGAAATATCATGTCATTGCATTAATAAAAATAAGGAAATTCAGTAATATCGTTCTTTTAATAAAAACCAGTAGAGGCACACATGGTTTTACAGTGTTTTGCTTTATAGTGTGTCACAGATGTTGCTATTTTACGAATCAAAGGCAAGACCCACTACCAGCAAAAAGATTACGACTTGCTTTATTGCAGTATCTTTATTGCAGTGATGTGGAACCAAACCCACAACATCTCTGAGGCGTGCCTGAAGGGTTCTGAGTCAATAATAATTTAATATAAGTTTTGACAAACAAACAAAAAAAGGCCATCGCCATTTTGTTCTCCTGTCTTCCTAAGAAAACATTGTAGGGCCTATGAAATTAAAGATGTTGGAATGTCAGTTATGTTGATAGCAAGTCAAGGTAATCATATAATTGTTTCCAAGGCTTAGCAATTCTGAGTACCAAACAGCCTGCTCACCCTCCGTCCCTCTTTATGACATTCCCTCTCTCCTCCATGCATTCACTAGGGGACAGATGCACAGACAAGCATTAGCTCCCACCCATTAGGGAACTCATACATTGGTGTCACGTATAATGTATTAAAATACCTAGCAGAAGAGTTAAAAAAGATACATTCAAAGTAAGTTTTCTGATAATGACTGCATTTAAAGTATGTTGAGTACAGGGAGCTTATCATACTTGTGCTTGTATAATATAAATCTACTAACTTAACTGCAACACAATTGTTTTTCCTCTCTTTCCAACACATCAGACCAAGGAATAAAATCTGTTGCTTTAAAAAAAAATAGATTATCTAGGAGCCAGAGTATGAGTAATTTTCTGGTGTACTTTTAATCTTTGTCTGCCATGAATTGTAATTACTGTCATAAACTAAAGATGGCAAACAAAAACCATAACATATGGCCTATATAACATTTTTTACAAGAAAAATATTTTGACTAGGTTGGTATTTACTAGAATTTGCACCCCACAAAAGAAAAGAGACAGGTCATTATAATGATAAATTCTTTGTCACTGGAATTAATTTTATAAAGAATTTATGCCCACTCTTGTTGTGCTGAGAATACCAAATAATCATGATAAATGTGTTACAGAACCCAGTCAAAATATGACTTCTCTATCCTGAAGGAAGATAAAAAGCTACTAAAATAGGTGAATAATTGTCAGAAGTAAGATTTCACCATTGCCCAAAACACATATTAATTCCCTACTTGGTAAGCAATTAAAGTGGCACTACAGAGTTACGTAGGAGTAAGATGTCCAAGTACTAGTTTTCCTGCTATAAAGACTTGAAGCAATGGGTGTTCCATGGCTTCCCGCTGAGTGACTAGAAGGCCCAACTCTGAGTTTCCTCAACTAAGAAGAGGGTTCACTATAGCAAGTTATCAAAATACTAATAGAGTTCTGCAATTTGGTTCACTATCAGCAAAGGGCAGATTTGGAGAGAGGGAAGAGAGTGACAAAGAATAATGCTATCATCTTCCTCCTTGCAGAAAAGAAAGAGGAAGTCAAATGTTAAATTGAAGAACGCTTGATGTATGGTTGCTTGAGTCTACTTCCAAAGAACTTTATTCTAGTCATTGGAAAAAAGATGGCCCTGGCTGGTTGGCTCAGTGGTACAGCATCAGCCTGGCTTATGGATGTCCTGGGTTCAATTTCCAGTCAGGGCCCAGAAGAGAAGTGACCACTCGCTTTTCCACCCCTCCCCCTTTCTCTTCTCTCTATCTCTTTCTTCTCCATGGCTCAGTTGGAGAAAGTCAGCCCTGAAAGCTGAGGATGGCCCATGGCCTCGCCTCAGGTGCTAAAATAGCTTTGTTGTCAAGCAATGGAGCAACAGCCCCAGATGGGCAGAGCATCACCCCATAGAGAGCTTACTGAGTGGATCACGGTGGGGGCACATTGTCTCTCTGCCTCCCTGCTTCTCACTTAAGAAAAAATAGAAAATAATAAATTATAAAGAAAAAGAAAAAATGTATGTATAGCCAGTAGTTGTACTAATAAAAAATCTTTCTGTGTACTGGAATAAATTGAATTCTAAAAGGCATTTGTGGCAAAGCTTCCCAAGTTTTGGCATTAGCTGTTAAGCTCTCATGCCTCTAAATTCTTTAATGGCATCAGCTTTAATTAAAGAATGATGTATCTGAACCTCCAGAGTCTTAGCATCCTCTCGAACTCAAGTGTGAAGAGCTCACAATGCTAAGTATAAGCATTAGCTCATTTCTTGGCAAAACAAACACACTATGCCAGCAAGGCACTTCTGGTCTAGCACTTCCCATTAAATTTCAATAATATTTGCCTCTGAAAGAACAACACTCTCATTCAAGGAAAACATCCTTTGAGTCAGGTGCCAAAACTCTTTTGAGGAGATCTGAATTACTGCCCACTAAGAAGAGTCAAGTTTGTTGAAGCAGAGACTTCAGAAAAACATATCAAAATTTGGAATATGAGACAGTCTAAAAAATTATTCTAAAATAGTTTAGATAAATGAAATAATACCAAATAAGAAAAGAAAGAAGGATAAAATTCATTCAGAGATGCAAAAACAAATGAATAAAATGTGGAATAGTAGTTATAAAAGAAAGAATCTCCCCCCCCCAAAGTGGTAATCTATTCTATATTTAAATAGCTCCCCCCATAAAAAGAAATTATTACCTCGCTTATTAACCTCCTATCTGGTTTTCAATGATTCATGAATAATTATCTAATGATGTTCTTTATCATAATGCACAAATGAATATGCTATTTTCAAATTCATTAAACCACCATTGTACTATGACCCCACAGAACAAAAGAATAAAAAAAAAGAAAAGAAAAAGAAAACACCCTTTTTTCATGTTATCTCACTTGAAAATTGACAAAGCAGGTTCGCTATGGCTCCAGGTTAAAAAAGCTCCCTTATTCATAAACAGTATCATGTCATCTGCAAACAATGACAGTTTTGCTTCTTTCTTTCCAATTTAAATCTTCCTGTCTGATTGCTGTGGCTTAGACTTCCAGGACTATGTTGAATAAGAGTGGTGATAGCAGACATTCCTGTCTTGTTCCCGATTTTAAAGAAAATGCTGGTAGTTTATGCCGATAGTAAGACATCGTCTGTGGGTTTGTCATATATGGTCTTAATTATATTGAGATATGTTTCCTCTATTTCTACAATACTTTGCTGAGAGTTTTTAACATAAATGGGTGCTGAATTTTAACGAATGCTTTTTCTGTATCTATTGATATAATCATGTGGTTTTCATCCTTCATTTTATATATGTGGTGTATCATGTTTACTGATTTGCAGATATTGCACCAACCTTGAATCTCTGGAATAAAAAAAATCTCACTTGGTCATGGTGTGATGTCTTTTTAATGTATTCTTGGATCTGGTTTGCTAATATTTTGTTGAGAATTTTAACATATATGTTTACCAGGGATATTGGCCTATAATTTTCTTTCTTTGTAGCATCTTTTTATGCTTTTGAAATAGGGATAATGCTGGCCTTGTAAAATGCAGTTGGGAATCTTTTCTCCTCTTGAATTTCTAGAATAATTTGAGATAGATGGGTATTAGCTCTTCTTTAAATGTTTGGTGATCCTAAAGATTTCACCAAAAAACTACTAGAACTGATAAATAAATTCAGTAAAGTAGCAGGATACAAAAGAAATATTCAGGAAATGAGTTGCATTTTCATTTACCAACAATAAACTATCAGAAAGGGAAACTAAGAAAACAATACCATTCACAAAAGCTTCAAATAGAATAAAATACCTAGGAATAAATTTAACCAAGAATGTGAAAGAGACCTATACTCAGAAAATTACAAGACACTGAAGAAAGATATTGAATATGCAAATAAGTTAAAGCATATACATTACTGTGTTCACGAATAGGAAGAATTAACATCATTAAAATGTTCATACTACCCAAACAATATATAGATCAATGCAATTTCT
Organism: Saccopteryx leptura; assembly: GCF_036850995.1. Lineage (NCBI taxonomy): Eukaryota > Metazoa > Chordata > Mammalia > Chiroptera > Emballonuridae > Saccopteryx > Saccopteryx leptura. The sequence continues at coordinate 151,837,291 of NC_089506.1, forward strand.
ATCGATACCAATTGTGTATTTCACTGAACTAGAATAAATACTCCAAAAATTTATATAAAACCACAATAGACCCTAAATTGCCATAGTAGTCTTGAGAAAGAAGAACATAGTTGGTGGAATCATGCTACCTGATATCAAACTATACTACAAGGCCATAGTAATCAAAACAGCATGCTACTGGCATAAAAACAGACATATAGATTAATGGACTGACTAGAGAGCCCAGAAATAAACCTATGCTTCTAGAGTCAATTAATATTTGACAAAGGAGGCAAAAACATACAATGGAGTAAAGATAAGTCTACTTAATAAATGGCATTGGGAAAATTGAAGAGATACATGCAAAAAAATGAAACTAGACCACCTTCTTACACCATATACAAGAACAATTTAAAATGGATTAAAAACTTAAATGTTAGACTCAAAACCATAAAAATCCTAGAAGAAAACACAGGCAATAAAATCTTGAACATTTCTCATAGCAATAGTTTTTTCTGATATATCACCTCCAGCAAGGAAAATAAAAGAAAAAATAAACAAATGGGACTATATAAAACTAAAAAATTTTTGTACAGCAAAGGAAATCAACAAAATGAAAAGACAACTCGCTGAATGGGAGAACACATTTGCCAATACAGCTGATAAGGGCTTAATATTCAAAATTTATAAGGAACTTATAAAATCCAACACCAAAAAAACCAAAACAACACCCCAAACAATCCAGTTAAGAAATGAGCAGGGGACCTGAATGGACACTTCTCCAAAGAGGACATGCAGTTAGTCAACAGATATATGAAAAGATACTCAAGGTCACTAATTATCAGAGAAATGCAAATTAAAACCACAATGAGATACCACCTCACACCTGTCAGAATGGCCAGCAACAATAAATCAACAAACAAGTGCTGGCGAGGATTTGGAGAAAGGGAACCCTCCTGCACTGCTGGTAGGAATGCAGACTGGTGCAGACACTGTGGAAAGCAATATGGAGTTACCAAAAAAAATAAAATAAAAATGAAAGTGCCTTATGACACAGCAATTCTTCTTCTGGGAATGTATCCAAAGAAACTTGAAACACTAATTTGAAAGAATACATGCACCCCTATGTTTACTGCAGTGTTAGTTACAATAGCCAAAATTTGGAAGCAGCCCAAGTGCCCATCAGTAGATGAGTGGATAAAAAAGCTGTAGTATATTTACACAATGGAATACTATCAGACATAAAAAAGAAAGAAAGTTTATCTTTTGCAACAGTATGGATAGACCTGGAGATTATTATGCTAAGTGAAATAAGTCAGTCAGAGAAAGACTAGTATCACATGATTTCACTTATACATTTAATCTAATGAATAAAATAAACTAACAAACAAAATAGAAAAAGACTCATAGATACAAAGAACAGACTGACAGTTGTCAGAGGGGAGGGGGTTAGGAGCTAGGAGAAAAAGGTGGAGGGATTAAGCAAAGAGAAAACAAGATCACAGATACAGACAACGCTGTGGTGACTCCAGCAGGGAGAGGCAGAAGAAGGTGGGGGTTGATGGTGATGAAAGGAGAGTTGACATGGGGCGGTGAATGCGCGGGGCAGTGTACAGATGATGTGTTATGGAATGGTACACCTGAAACCTGTGTAATGTTATTGACCAAAGTCACCCCACTAAACTGAACTTAAAAAATTTTTTAAAAAGCTTCCTATCATCCTATCTTCTCTCTTATGTCATATGAATCAAAATCCAATTACATATAATATTAAAAAAATATTTAAGCTCAAAATAAACATTTGAATATCTTCGCTGTTACCTCTTCAGGTTTTCAGTGAGATGGAACAGACGCAGGGCCTTCGCTGAGCCTCCCTGTCCTTCAAGAACTGCTAGGCAGCCCCCGATAACGTGGCAGTCCTCGTGCTACCAAAGCCATATCTGGGAGACATGTTGTAGCACTAGGGTTAAGCCCTCCGTTTACAGTGGAAGAAGGCATGAGCAAGACGGTATGCAAGCCGGTTCCAGATTTACAGGATGACCAGCTAAATCGGAATTTCAGATAAATCATTTTCAAGTATAAGCATCTCCTGTGCAATATATGGGAAATGCTTAGATTAAAAAGAATATCTGTTGTTTATCTGAAATTTTCATTTAACTATGATCCCTATACTTTATTAGGCAATCATATTTTCTGGAGTAGGGTAGGCCGTTAATCCAATATCACTGGTGTACTTGTAAGAAAGGGGAAATTTGGGCACACACAGGGAGAAGGTCATGTGAGGATTAGGGTTATGGTTCCACAACAAAGAAACTGCCAGGACCCAGGAGAGAGGGCTCGACAGATCCCTCCCTAGTGTCTTCAGAAGGACAGTGGCTCTGCTGACACCTCAATCTCAGACCTCTGGTAGCAAAACTGTGAGACAATAAATTTCTGTTGTTTTAACCACTCATTTTATGGTACAATGTTTGGTCAGTCTTAGGAAACTAACACATGCACCGAATCAGCATTCCATTAGTCTTTTCTTTTCTTTTTAAATTTTTACTCTGGTTATAGGAGTTGGTCTCTGGGCTAATTGCTTCAGCCAAAGCCTGACTTTTATCGCAGTCTTACCCAATCTTATCCCAGGCTGGAGGCCCCACACCTACTTGGTACTCCAGACCCTCAAACACTGAGGTCTTTTAGACTCCCCAGTAACTAAGGAACTACAGACCAGCTCATGAATCCAAATACCCACAGTGGGTCCTCAGTGGCCACCCAGTGCTGTGACAGTGCGTCTATCTACCTGCTGAGATGCCCACCCATGCTTAGCTCAGTGCCTCTCTGCCCGCAGTCCTTTAATCAGCAGGACTTTCTCCTTAGGTGGTGAGAAGTGTGACCTCTCCGGCCTTTCGTCCTGTCTATGAAGACTGGCCTGTGAGCTCCTGGTCTCAGCTATCTCCTATTCTTGACCAGGTGGCTTATTATACTTTAAGTACAAACATGATAAAATATATATTTGAGAAATATTATCTCTATACATTATCAAAAAATACAAATTAATAGCTGAAGAAACAAACTGCAAGAAAGTAGCTTGATTGCAAGGCAATAGTAACATTAAGTTTTATCTGAAATTTTGGGAATGTAAGCAGGCTATTTTCTAAGTCAGTCCTACAAAGGGTTGAATTCAGATTCAGCACTTTCAAGGTAAGCCTTAACATCGAGTAAGAATAACTCCAAACATTTTAGCAGATATTTCTCAAAACGTGGTCCACTAAACCTTCATCAGCATGTAACCATGGCAATGTCCTGGATTCCATCTTAGAAGTACTCAGTCATTAAGACTCTCAGGGATGGGACCCAGGAATTTGCCCAGAGAGACTTCTATGCATATTAATATTTGAGATTTGAAATGAATGAAAGTGTTATATGTTTTGGTGGCTAACTAAAACTTCGAACATTCTTCTGACTATCCTTTTCTGTATGTTTACAAATGAGATTCTTGTTTTATAGTCCCCAATCCAATAGCTACAAGATCTTACGGTCTAAAGCTGCCCTCATAAAACCCTTCTAAGGGCCCTCTGTTGATAGTTGCAGCGGGGCGGGGTGGGAGGGGCTGAAGGAGGGTGACTCTTGAGGGTGTTGGTGTCCAGGAATCAAATGGCTAGTCTAAATGGCACTGTTGGACATGTTTGTTTAGGAGCTCCAGGTTAAATTTATGATACTGGACTATTGGACTTATAAGGTATAGTTTCTAAACACATAAAATTTCATTAAGTTTGTTTTATAAGAAGACTGAAGTAGCTGTCCAGCTGAACTCAAGTTTTAGTAAGAAAAGAAAATCCTGAGGATTTTACTTAATTCTGGCCATGTAACAGTTAAATGAAAAGAACCATATCTCAACAGGGAAAAGCATTTTATAGCTTCCTTTACTTCTGAAAGTTACTATAGCAAGTAAAATGTGACAAGGAAATACTTAGAATACTAAAAGAATTGTATTTACTTTTCTTAAAAGCTATAGATGTGTTTTTAGGCACAAAACAATATATTTGTGAATGTTCCAGATTCTTACATTTAAATTAGAGGGACAGAGAATGCTTGGAGAAATGCAGACCAGAACTTGAAATGACAGGATTCTTTCCAGGTTTTAACAAGAGCATATGAAGCATGAGCTTTTTTCATGGGTTTAAATAAGCATATCTTCACCACCTTAAATCAGAATAAAAGCTGCACCATTTCCTGTAAATTCATGCACTCTGAAGTAGACATCAATTCAAGATATGATTGTGCTTATGAATATGCTATTCTCATGTGAATAGAAAACTGTGACTGAACATAGGTCATGACCTTCAGGGTTCTTTTGGGGGCGGCAGTGCAGAGTGTAAGAACCTTCATCCATCGCCTCTAATTCCTACTTTAATATTAATGTGCAGAGAAAGCACCTGATGACCTCGTCAAAATGCAGACCGGCTTCTGTGGTCTGGGGAGAGACCTGAGCTCCCAGGATGTTCACAGACCTCACTTTGACAAGCAAGACTTTAACCAATTTTCTTTGTGTTGGCAAGAAAAGGAGAAGAGGGACAATTAAAAGAACACAAAAACAAGAAGAGCAATGTTTATTAAGCACCTACTAGGTATCAAGCAGACAGTGATTGACTTTGATTCACAAATCGCAACACAATCCCTCTGACTGATATTGTGCCCAGGTGTGGCTTCCACAACTCAAAAGACAGAAGAGAATTCAAGGAGGCAGTCAACTATTCACAAGAAGTTTGAAGATAAAAAGCAGAACCTCAAAGGAAAGATAGAGGGAATGTAAATGCATTCATTATGCAATAATAAGATGGAACTTGCAACTAAAAAGACATTAGGCAACCAATAAGAATGAATCGCCTCCTATGATTAAATGTTCCAAAGGGGCCCTACCCTAAGAATCTTCTGTCGGGCTCCACACTGACCGCCGACTCAGCCCACGTTGATTCCAATCATTCTTCTAATCTATGAGTTTGGGAAACACTGGGTTTTTATTTTGTTTTGATTTTAGAAATTTTGAATATTTAAAGCTTAACATGATCTTATTTTGCTCTAACATGCTCAGGAAATATGACAACATAGAACAGAATGAATGAGAAGATAAAGTTCCCACAGTTCCAGGGGCCTGTCCATGATCACCCAGTAATTTTTAGTGGAGCCAGGACTTATTTCAATATCTCTAGAGACCAAACTCAACACATCATAACTATAAAACTAAATAAAATAATTTTAAAACAGAGAAGAGCAATCAGGAAGATTATATTGAGCTTTTATTTTCAAAAAAGGATAAATCAAAATATACAAAGAACTCACAAAGCTCAGCAACAAACAAACAAGTGATCCAGTTAAGAAATGGGGAGAGGACATGAACAGACACTTCTCCCAAGAACACATACAAATGGCCAACAGATATATGAAAAGACACTCATCTTCACTAGCTATTCGAGAAATGCAAATCAACACTACATTGAGATACTACCTCACATCTATCAGATTGACTGTTAACAACAAGACAGGTAATAACAAGTGTTGGAGAGGCTGTGGAGAGAAACGAACCCTCATTCATTGCTGGTGGGAATGTAAATTAAGTAGAACCATTATGGAAGAAAGTATGGTGGTTCCTCAAAAAATTAAGAATAGGGCCCAGTTGAGTCAGCGGTAGAGTGTTCGCCTGGCGTGTGGAAGTCCTGGGTTTGATTCCCGGCCAGGGCACACAGGATAAGTGCCCATCTGTTTCTCCACCCTTCCCCCTCTCCTTTCTCTCTGTCTCTCTCTTCCCCTTCTATAGCCAAGGCTCCATTGGAGAAAATTTGGCCTGGGCGCTGAGGACAGCTCCATGGCTTCCACTTCAGGTGCTAGAATGGCTCCAGCCACAACAGAGCAAGGCCCCAGAAGGGCAGAGCAATGCCTCCCAGAAGGCATGCCGGTTGGATGCCAGTCAGGCGCATATGGGAGTCTGTCTGACTGCTTTCCCACTTCTAACTATAGAAAAATACCAAAAAAAAGAAAAAAAAGAATAGAATTAGTATATGACCCAGTAATCCTTCTACTGGGTATCTTCCCCCCAAACTCCAAAACATTGGTATGTAAAGACACCTGCACCCTAATGTTCAGCACAGCATTATTCACAGTGACCAAGACATGGAAACAACCAAAGTGTCCCTTGATAGAGGACTGGATAAAGATGTGGTACACACACACACACACACACACACACACACACACAATGGAATGCTACTCAGTCATAAGATATGACAACATAGGGTCATTTATGACAACATGGATAGACATTGAAAACATTATACTGAGTGAAATAAGCAAATCAGAAAAAGCTAAAAACTGTATGATTTCACACATAGGTGGGATACTAATCTGTGAGTCATGGACATAGATAAGAATGCAGTGGTTACCAGGGGGGAGGGAGATGAAGGGTAAAGGGAAGGGGTTAGAGTAAGGGACAAATATAAGGTGATAGGAAATTATTTGGCATTAGGTAATGGATATACAACATAACTGACTAATCAAATAATAGAGTGATGTTTGCCTGAAATCTATGTAAACTTATTGATCAATATCACCTTGTTAAAAATTTTCTACATGAATAAATAATTAAAAATAATAAATCATGATTTAAGGTAACAATCATTATTCTGTGCAGGATGCAGTGTTACATCCTGCAGAAGACATAAAAATGGACAAAGCCCAAATTCCTCCAGTTTTTAACCTAGATCTCAGAGGGCCAGGTAGCACCCACGTGAGAGATGTAATCAAGATCTAGTACTGCAGGAGACCCCTGCCCCACATGTTTAACCCTCCCCACTAACAGGACAATTCTTGGGTCAGGCTATTTTTGATATAAGATATATATGTATATATATCAAGGTGAAAGCTCCCTCACTCCCAAGTCATTGACTGTCAAATCCCACTGTACGTGTGACACTTACTAAATATTAATAGGAACAAATAAGAGACATAGATCCTTAGAGATCTGACAGAAAAAAGGAAAAACATAAATCTGCAGTATATTGTTATTGCCATCATTTAATACACCCTCTGGAGCTATGGCATTTATTTCTCCTGGCACTTCTTCATGGAGAGTTCACTACCGATAAAGCAACTCCGAAATGTTCAATGGAATTCTTTTGTGTTGATTCAGAACCGTAGGATGTCCAATGGGGTCTCTCCTATTTTGTAATATCTTTATTTACTGGCTTCTCCCTTTTTGTAGTTCCTCTTCTAGGCTTATCAAAGTTATAATCAATACTTAATCTATAGACATATACAGGTATTTATATATTTATTTGCACATTCAACATCATAGAAAGGTTTTGACAACTCTGGGAGTACTGAGGATCAGGCAAAGAGTTGATAATAGTAATAATAATTAATACTTATTAAATCTTTACTATGTGTCAGGAACTTTTCTAAGCATTTTACAAATATTGACTGACTTAATCTTTATAAACAACTTCACAAAGAGACTGAGAGCAGAAGAGGTTAGACAACATGCCCAAGCTCAAATGACCAGCAAGTTGCACTTGAGCCGAGACACCTTTCTGAAAGTACGTCTTGGAAGCAGTGTTAATCTTCAAGCCTTCTTTCAGGTTCCTAAGAAGCAATGCGGTATGATGGAACAAGCAGCAGCTTTGGAGTCTGACAGATGCCGATTTAAATCCTGTCTCTACCACACGCTACTATACCCCTTTGGGTAAGTCACTTAAAATCACGAGGCCTCTCTTTTAATCATAAAATGTTTACCCCTACAGACAAAAGGTCGTTAATTTAACCCAATCCTAATAAGAAAAATAACTCCACAGACAATCTACCGGACCTATTTATTTTCTAATGGGAGATAGGGAGATAAAGGTACAAGAAAAACTGTGATAACAAACATCCGGGTGGGTCAAATTATGTAAAAATCTGCCTTAACACTAAATGGATGAATAGTTGATATTCAAATTACAGCACTTGTCTCAAGGTCTGATTACTGGAAAATTATAGGATCCCAACAACTATTTATCTGCACTGACCAGACCCGCTGCCAGCAGAACGGCCAGAGCAGCAACACCACTGGCGGTTTATACGAGAACTGCAGCGACAGACAACATGACTGACTGACACTCAATCCAGAAATCCATCTCAAAGATATAGGAAAAGATTTGATAAAATTTAATACCTATTAAGTTTTAAAAAAAATTTCTGCAAGCTAGTGATAGAAGAGAACACTCTAAATCTGAAAAAAAGTGATTAACAAATATCATTGCACTTTATGGTAAAATATTAAATCTTTCTTTTCAAAATCAAGAAAAAGGATGACCATGATCATCAGTTCAATTAAACATTGTACCAGAGGTACAATGGTGGTAAAGATGAAAATGAAATACAAGATATATAATTTAGACAACAAGAAGTAAAACTGACGTTATTCATAAATTGTCTCTCAGTTGATATGTTGATATCTCTATTGTTTCTATAGAAAATTCAAAAGGATATATAAATTATATATTAAACTTAATAAGTTGTTAAAAATAATTATATAAAAATAAAATAAAGTATATTTACTATTAACAGGTATAACAGAAATTGACCACAAGATCATTTAAAAGTCCACATAGTATAAATATTTTGATGTACTCCTACCTTTGCAGATCACAGTTTACACTGGCTTTATGGAATCTTTCATGACAGAAGTCAAGCTGATCACATTAAACCATAAAGGAACTGCTAACACCCTTACTCAACCCAGTCTTTGAAATCATAGGTCTTAAAAAAAACCCAACAGAATAACATGTAGAAATAGGTTATATTTTGTTGACATCAGCCAGGTAATTTCCCTGCAAGGGCAGAATCTTATATTCTTGTTTATGTATGAATCTGAAAATAGCACATGCAAGAAACAGTAGAGGCATCCTTTCCCATAGCATGCTCTTCTCGCTGCTCCTTGTCCTTTAGCTCCTCTCTATTGTGGGAACTTCAGACAGAAAAACAAAAAAGCCACCTTTTCCCATAAGTGGTCACAACAGCCTTGAAATCACAAACCTCCAAAGCCACCAACCAAGAGAGAAGAAAACTGTCTTCCTGTTCCTTGTCTGGGGTTTGTCACTTTCACACCCATGTTACACATCTGCAAACACCGTATCTATGAAAGGCCCACTGGGCTGTAGTCACAACGAGTTCTGCTCTTGTGATACTCTTATCCCACCTTTGCTTCTTGCCCTGCATGGGGAAAACGGCTGGAGCCACGAGGCTGGAAGTACACCTGCTTTCTGCTGCCTGCAGTGACCCCGGCCCTTTGATGACTCTTGAGGATAAGGCTTGCTCCATTTCCTTTATTTCCCTTCTTCTCTGTAAGGAGGGATTCCAATCCTACAGTACAGACTGGAGAATACCTTTAAAGAGCTCCAAACCTCCCAGCCTCCACAGTAGCCCTGATTCCTCCATAATTACTCTTGGATCCTCTGACAACTAATTCAAATCCTGTGCATTTCCAGCCCACTCTAGATGATGGCATCACTCCTCAGGGAAGCCCAGTGTGGTCTGATCCCAGTACAGGCTCTGCTTCTATCTCCTCTGCCTTGGGCGGTGTCTTGTACTGCCATGCTCAGGGAGTGACACGCTGGGCCCTCCCCAGCTACTCATGAGACTTGGGCCATGCTGAAGGCACGGTTATCAAGGGCAGGGTGTGCAAGAGAGGGGACTGGCAGGCCTACGCTATGGCTTGCTGAATTCATGCAGCATTAGTCCCATCCCCCTCAGTGCAAATGAAGAAATAGGAACCACAAAGTCTAAGGGGCAGATAAAACTCATTTTGATCTTAACTATGAATGGCACTGGGGGTGTATAGCCTGGTGAAGGTAGTTTGTGGGGTTAATCAGGAACATGTCAACATCTCTCATTGGGAAGATGGTGATGTCTTGGTTCGAGGCAATTTCCGTGGAGGTGGGATTCCAGGAGATGAACTTATTCCCAAAAAGAGGTGGCTAAGAATCAGAGTCAAGCTGAATGGACTGGAAAATGCAGGAGAAGAGGTCTCATCTCTGCAGAGAAATATTGAACAAAGCAGATCCATGCAGAAATTTGTACACAGAAGATGCTCAGTGAGGCCCACCAGAAAGGCTGTGGCCCAAGTGGGTCCACAGCTCAGCTGGGGCTTACCTACAACTCACCAAGTTGAGAGCTGAAGGCAGCACCTGCAGCCCACCTCCGGTTTCTCGAGTACCGCCTGGCTGGATAGTCACACATAAGGAGGTAGAGTGGATCTCAATCTCCTGGATACCTTTGTGCCAAATACAGGGCCAGAGCCTTGTCTCTCATTTTCTCTAATCCTCACACTTTTTCAAATAATGGGGAAACCAAAAATTAACTCTACATATCTCCAGTCTCATTTTAAAAGTTACTTTCTTAAAGCAGACTTCCCCGAGGCCATAATCTGAATGAACTTTCCCTATTATACCCTGTGTAGCCTTCTGCTTCATCTAATGTCACTCAGTGTAGCTTATTATTTGATATTCATGAGTGTTTAAAGCGCCTTGCTTTAATACACTGTGTTCATTTTATCTGCTGAACATGTCCCCAGAATACCAGGCACGAAGGCTTTCAAGAAATAAATTAGCATCCTTGAATGCAGGAGAACGGGCTGCAGCGACCGGTGAGCTGCGTGAGAGCTACAGAGGCTCTTGAACATTCCGTTTCCCTCTGAGGGACTGCGGCCCCTGTGCAGATTGATTAATGTGTCTAAAAAGCAAAATGGCATCCATGATCACATAAATAGTTTTATATAAAAGTTAACTTTGACTAGGTTTTTATTAAAATCTCGCCATTATATGAGAGGTAAATTGTATATTTTATTCCTCTCTTGGTCTCCCAAGAAAACAGAATAGGTAGAAATATGTACATATGAAAGTCCACCTATCTGTGTTCTTTCCAAGCATTTCCATATCAAAAAAATTGCTAGAGAAATTATAATAGGACCATGAGAAAAATAGATCTTCCTTTAGAGTAAACAAGTTTAACTGATACACAAGTTTCTTAACAATTGGACTACTCAGACTCTAATATGAGGGTGTTCATTAAAATGTGTGTGCAGGGGGGCTGGGGGTCCATTGGCATACTGATGCCAAGCACTCCTGGCTTTGGTTCTGTAGATACCAACGGACCCATTTCCTTCCTCTCTGTAGAACAGAGTTTGACTAGTTATTCTGTGTTCCAGTAAAATCAATATAAGGAACCATTCCATCAGTTCTGCCGTGCATGAAATCCTACCCTCCCAACCTGCGCTGTATAAATCCTGAACAAAACAAATTACATAAGGCTGAGGAAATATAAGCAAGAGCTTGAAAACAATATTCTAATCAGTCACTCAACTGTCAGATTTGCCCTGTGTCATTCAGGCTTTTTCAATTTCACCCAAGTCTCTCTCACCTGAATAGATTGCTCCATGGACCACTGTTCTAGTGTATGCTTGAATTATAATAACACTGATCAGGTGGAAATACTGACAGCATGAGGGGACCCATGTTGTATTCCACATTCAACATATGCTAACTACTTCCATAGAAGGTATTTTACGATCATTTAGGAGAAGACTGAAGCCCAGTGATTTCAAATAATGTTCTCAATGTCACACAATATGCGGTGGGGTCTAGATTTGAACCCAGGTCTTCCAGTTCCATATCTTACTCCACTCAGCACCTATTTTTATGAGATGCATTGAGAGATTCTTTCTCAAGCATTCTACCACCTTGATACATAGGTCATCACATTACCCCATGGCCACATTGCAGCTCATATGGCCTTCTTCCACCATTCCCACTATCCTGTGCAGATAAGTCATGCTCTTTTTCGGGGAATTCACCAGCCCCACATCAGGGTTCCTCTTAATTCTTTTTCAGCCTTGGGAAGAGAAGGAATTAAGCCTGACCTGTGGTAGCACAGTGGATAAAGCGTCGACCCATAATGCTGAGGTCACTGGTTCGAAACCCTGGGCACATGGGAGAAGCAACTACTACGAGTTCATGCTTCCTGCTCCTCATTCCCCCTTTTCTTGCTCTCTCTCCTATTTCTAAAAAAAATCAATAAATAAAGTCTTCAAAAAAATCTCCAAACAAACAGGAGCTTAGGTGCATCTCCTTCTGTGTTCTCCCCCTTGGTTGTCAGCATCATCAAGCCAGAAACCCAGACATTCCTCCCTCACACCAGCACTTGCTCAACCATGCCCCTGTGTCCGTGCTCTTAGCCACCTGGAAAATGCCAGTAGATGCAGCCTACAGAGCTTTTCTGTGAAATCTCCACCTTCTACTTTAGAGGTTCATCACTCTCTGCCTGAGCTTCCTTTGTTCTGTGATCAAACCAGTTCAGAAAAATTGTATCTTATGTGGTTCTGATATTATTGAATGAGGTGAAAAATCTCAAAGTAAAAATTATCCTCACACTCAACACTGAGCTCACAGTATGAGAGGCTTCTGGGCAAAAACCCTGAGAGAACAGCATATTCGCTAGTCCAAACCCATCCTCTTTTCTGGAAATACAGACACCAAAGGAAATGCTTAATCTGGGTTTCCCAAGTGTGCTCCATGACGTGAATAGGCAATATGTTAAAATGGGTTTGTGTGGGAAATACTGGGTTAAAGAATATAAACAAACCCCTCTCAGTATTTGCCTTTTGTCTTCAGTGTGACTATTCAAAGGGCTGGATCCAACAGGCCACGTTTTCCAAAGTTATTTGATTATAGGATGCTGCTTTCATAGATCTCGTATCCCAAAGAATACTCTGGAGAAAATCTGCCTCTCTCACTCCCCACTGCAGTTGCAAATAAGAAGCCAAATGAGACACAGTCTTTGCTGGGTCTCATCTAAAAAGAAGGGGGTCAGACCACATTAGCTGGTGTGGTCTGCAACTGGGCCCTAATCCAAGCGGACCTTCCGCCTGGAGACATATAGAACCCTGCACCCTGAGTGCTGCTTCCTGAGTGTGGCCACCCAGCTCCTGACGAAGCTACTGAGTGACGAAGTGGGGCTGGAAGTCCCAGCGCATTACTACTTTGATGACTGTGTGGCCAGTAGTAGCGGCCGTGGTGCCATGCACATGCAGGTTCCCACTGGATTCGGGCAGATGATAAGATATAGCGGAGCCAAAAAGTGGTGGGCCATTCCTTTATTAAAGTCTCACACTGGTGGACGAGCAAATAGACAGGGCTCCCAAAGCCACTGACACATTCTCTGGTTCCACAACCAGGAGAATCTTCTCTGGTTCCTCCTAGAATCAAAGGCCTCACCAGTCTCAGCAGAGCTCACAAAAGCCCCTCACCTCTGGTTCCCCATCTGCACACCTTCTCCCTTCTCTGCCAACATGGCTTCTTCCTCAGCACTCTGCATTCTCTCCTCTCTCACTCTGCAAACAGGGCTTCTCCTTCTTCTTTTCCTTCTCTCCTTCTCAAAACTTTCTGGCATGAAAATCTCTCTTCCAGCAACATTAGCAAAACAATGGCCCTTCCCAAGCAGGAAGGTAATTTGCAATTTCACAGATCACATACCATTTCTTAACCAGCACCATTTCTTAACACTAAAACTGAGCAAACTCAAAAACATAAATTTTACACTCATTTGCCCAACAATGACAAAGTACAGTTATTCATATAGAGTACTGCTTAGTAATCATTTTCATTTATTTGGTTAAATAATTCAAATAGGTATATATATTATCTACTAATACAGTAATTTGCATTTATGTAGTTTACTGTCAGTTTGATGTATGCATTTATTTTGAGGATCTGGAGATCTGGAGAGGTTGGAAAACTATAACCAGTCTTAGATGTGCACACTTGGTTAAGTGTGAACTTTCTCTGTAATTACAAGTGAGTAGACTAAAGATAAACTTTCAAATCTTAGGAAAAGCTTCTAGGTAGACTGTGGTTAAAACATGCCCTTCCCAAAAAGTCCAGTGGCCAAAAGATAATTTGGTCAAACTTAAATTGATTTATGCTACGCACATTTTAATAAGAAGTAAAAATTCATTGCACCACCTGAATACTAAATTCACATAATGATGCTCTCACTGGCTCATGTAGTGAAAAGTTTGCAGAGTTGCACATTAGTGACCCCATGTACAGCCTGGCTCTGTCGGGAACTGGGCATATATAACCCTGGAAAAGTCATTTAATTTGCCTGTGCCAGAATACTTTCATTTGCAAAATGTATGAGTTGAGTTACTTGATCTCTAAGGCACTTTTTAAATCCAAAATTTTATGACTATAAATGACATGCTACTTAAGTAAAGGAAGAAATGATGGAAATTTTACAGCTGGTACAATATGCTGAATTAATTTGACTTATTGAACTACATTTTTAAAATAAAAATTATGTTCAGTTCTTAGTTAACTTCTCTTTAATTTTTGTCTTAAAAACTTCAATTAAAATAGTAAAGTGTAATAGTAATTGTAAGGTCGGTGGATAATAGGAAAGGTCAGATCTGCGAACTTTGGCTAGGACCGCCCACAACCAAGCGCGCCAAAAGAAACTTCCCAGGAACCCTTTGGAAAACAGCGACCATCTGCCAGCCAGTGAGATGTCACCACGTCATATTAGCTCGACCACCCTAAGCCCTTTAAATATCCCTCACACGGGTCACTTCTTGCGACTTCCTGGCCTCCATCTTTCCTCGGGGCCAGGGAACCTCGCCGCTGGGCGGGATGCGTGCTCTGGACTCAATAAAGCCTTTTGTTATTCCACACTTCGTGGCTCCGGCCCCTTCCTTCCTTCTCGGAGGGGAAAAATACCTTACAGTAATCTTTCATGGAAATATAAAGACAACAGACAAAATGAAGAAGAGGTCAGAATGTGAAAAGTATTTTAATGCAGCAAATATAGTCTTCAGACCTTAGATGTTTTCTGAAAAGAAATTATATTAGTATCTGACATAAAAGTCACCCAAACAGGGACTCTGCTCTGTGTTCTAAAGCACTGAATCGTAGGGAATCACCCATGTAACCTTGAACCCTCTATGACTTGGATTGGGAAACTTTAGTTAAAAGCCCTGAATGAATGTCTTTTGGATGCAAACACCAAGAAACTGAGTGAGTGACCTTTGTGCAGACACAAAGGAATGCATGTGAACAGCCTTTAGATAATTAGCCTAGAGGTTCTAGATTGCCCCTTCCTTTGTGCTTGTTAACTAGCAAAAGAAAAAGAAATGTACTGACCAAATTAGCCCTTTCTCCATGTCAGCAAAAGGGCCATTAATCATTCTTTCCCTTTATCACCTGATCTCCCTCCTTTGTAATCCTGTTACCTCTGTTCTGCTTCTGATAATAAAAGCTGAGGAAGAAGGAAATTCAGGAGGTCTCTTTCCCTCCCTTGGCAGGCCTCCCCCTCTTCCTCTTGACATCACTTTGTGTCTTGAGTAGGTTTCTTCCACTTGACACAAGTAGTTCCCAGCGGGCTGGAGTACTACACTGGCCATGTACAATCCAAAAGTAGTACTATTTTCCCAATAGAATAGTTTCCATTGTCTAAAACTTCCATATATTTTGACCTTATTTGTGTTTTATCAGTATTTTTATAGAAAAGTTTCTGTTTTTTCTCCCCCTGGAAAATTTGAAATAATAAACACTTTAATACCTTGTCTTGAAAGTGACTATGAGAAGTCATATTCAAATATGTGGCCATGAAAAAGAAGGAAACCTTACCTTTTACGATAGCATGGATGGACCTGGAGATTTTTATGCTAAGTGAAATAAGCCAGGCAGAGAAAGAAAAATATTATACGATCTAATTTGTATATGGAACCTAATGAATATGGTGAACAGAGGACCTGAATAGAGGTAGAGGCAGGGTCACAGGGAGCAAAGAGACAGCTGTCAGTGGGGAGGGGGACAAGGGGATAAGATCAAAGAAGGTGAACGATTAGCCAAATTATATATACATAAAACACAGATAGAGAGAACAAGACAGACAGCAAGTCCCAGCAGAAAGGAAAGGAGGAAGGTTGGAAAAGGGGGACCAAAGGGGGTATAATGGGGGGCACATTGTAGGGGATTGAGGGTATTATATTGAGAGGGACATTTGAATCCATGTTAACACAATAAATTTAAAAATTGGCCCTATGCCTGACCTATGGTGGTGCAGTGGATAAAGTGTCAACCTGGAAATGCTGAGGTCGCCGGTTCGAAACCCTGGGCTTGCCTGGTCAAGGCACATATGGGAGTTGTGGTTCCAGCTCCTCCCCCTTCTCTCTCTCTCTCTCTCTCTCCTCTCTAAAAATGAATAAGTAAAAATAAAATTAAAAATTGGCCCTGGCCGGTTGGCTCAGCGGTAGAGCGTTGGCCTGGCGTGTGGGAGACCCGGGTTCGATTCCCGGCCAGGAGGAGAAGCGCCCATTTGCTTCTCCACCCCCCCCCTTCCTCTCTGTCTCTCTCTTCCCCTCCCGCAGCCAGGGCTCCATTGGAGCAAAGATGGCCCGGGCGCTGGGGATGGCTCCTTGGCCTCTGCCCCAGAGTGGCTCTGGTCGTGGCAGAGCGACACCCCGGAGGGGCAGAGCATCGCCCCCTGGTGGGCGTGCCGGGTGGATCCCGGTCGGGCGCATGCGGGAGTCTGTCTGACTGTCTCTCCCCATTTCCAGCTTCAGAAAAATACCAAAAAAAAAAAAAAAAAATTAATAAAAATTAAATTAATATTTTTAAAAAAAGAAGTCATATTCATTGATATCAGTGGCTTCCTGGTAGTAATCTGGATACCTTTAGAATTGCAATGTACTTTTCTGAAACTCTTGAATATTAATATAATTGTGTAGTTTATTAATTATTTTAAACAAGTAATAAGGCTACAAAATTTTCTTACATCTGGTGTATTAATGATCCTTCATAGCTATTTACACATGTAGAGTGTACATTTGCAATGATTATCTATTATCTATCTATCTATCCATCCATCCATCCATCCATCCATTCATCCATCATCCATCCATTCGATCTATCATCTATATATGTATGTATGTATGTATGTATGTATCTATCTATCTATCTATCTATCTATCTGTGATGTATGTATTTCATATGTATGTATATATATGTATCTATCTATCTATCCATCTATTTATCTATCTATGTATCTATGATGTATCTAAATATGTCTCTATTACATGAACATTTCTCAAACCTCAGGTATGCTTAACAAAAGTTTTCAGCCACTTTGGCTAAACTGGGAAGTAACTGTTCCAGAATTGATTTAAAGATTCATAGCAACCACTGAAATGAAAGTAAAAAAAAAAAAAAAAAAATATATATATATATATATAATCCTATCTTAAAATAATTCCTAGTCTTTGGAAAATGTGACAGTGGCTAAAGAATGAATCGTTCATTTGAGGAAAGTTGACAATGCAGCCCAGACTATACAATGCAGAAACAGGTGTGCTGTTGGCCAGAGATAATAACACTTTCTGCTAATTGCTGACTTGGATCATGCTATTTCAAAAGTAGGAAAATCACCCCAAAAAACAACGAGCCACAGGAATCAAATACATTTTAAATAACAAAAGGCACCTGTACAACAAGGAATATAACATCCTCGAGTAGTGAACATAGGCTATTGTATTTAGGACCAAGGAAAAGAAAATCCATCAAAAAATTTTGTGATAATTACAATTTTTTTTTTTAATCATTGCTTTGGGTCAAGGCCAAATGCGTAATTTTTCCAATAAAGTTTCTTCCATTGTCTAAAACTTGGATATTTGATTGTTTTTACAGGAAAGTTTTCTCTGTGTTTCTCCCCTTGGAAAACTTGAAACAATGACCACCTTAATACTCTCCCTCCAAATCTGTACCATTTCCTAACCAGGCCTTAGTCACTAGTCATGGGAACATTTTGGAAACCACCCCTCACAATTGCCAGATTATGCGAAATAACTTCTGGTTTTCAAACTTCTCCATTTGAACTCTTTAGTGAAATTATGTAGAAAAAACTTATCTTCTGTTCAAAGATAAAAAAAATATATTTTTATAAACAAGCATTAAAAAATACCTTTGTTGTCTCTGATACTTTTCTTCAATTGTTTCTTCTGCATTTTGATTTTTTCTCAAGAAAGTCTAAAATAGTTAAACTTTGACAATTCCCATTAAATTTGACATTCAAATTTATTTTGACCTTTTAGTTTTATTATCTAATTTCTCTCTGCATGTGTATAATGCATATAAATTATAGATGTATATATCTGAAAACATTCAGCTTATGATTCAAGAGAGTAAAGCAATTATAGTCCCTAGCTATGTGTATTAAAGAAACTCTAATATAAAATAGTGGAAAATTCTGTGGCAAAAAATGATTTATAGCCATGTCAGTTCTACATTGAAAACAATCAAATGATAAGTATGAGATGAACTGAGGTAAACTCTTTCACACCTCACACATCATTGTTTTGTGCCCACACACTCAATGCAGCCTGGTCCCAATCTAGTCTCAGGCACATGAAGCATGACTCAAAGCAGATCTGGATATGCTTGCTCCAGTTTATTCCATCCACCCATCCACCCACCAGTCCATCCATCCATCCATAATCCATCCATCTACACACCCACGCACCCGTCTAGCCAACCTGTCGGGAAGCCTAACTGATGGTCTACTCTATGTGAGGCACTGTGCGAGCACTAACAGTACACAGCATTGTAAAGCAAGTTTTTGTTTGTAAGACCTGAGAAAACATGAAGGTTTGAAAACTACCCAAAAATTTCAAGCATAACTTGTGGGGACTCTAGAGAAAACAGATCAAAATGAACCTAGTTACTTAATGGACCTAAACTCCTTCTACCAGTTTTCAATGTGCTCCTTCACCCAAATAATGATCCATCAGAAAATATTTAGGGAGTGTACATAGAAAAGGAGACATGACATTACTCTTCCCTCTAAACAGAAAAATTCCCACAAGTTTTTATGGGATTGTTGACTGTGCACATTGAAAGTTCTCTCTCTCCCTCTCTCTCTCCCTCTTTCTCATCTTTTTCACATTGCCAAAGATTATGACCACCTAGAACTCTCAATTATATCTGCTCCTTCCAGACACATTTTGCATTATTGCTAACCTCATCTTACATAATTTCCAAATAACCTTAGATTATTTCTGATTCATACAGGCCTAGGTTTTACTAGGAATGAGAATGTTGAAGTCATCAAAAATGACTAAATATAGTAGCATTAAAAAGCTTTCTTTTTCTGCCTGTAGCACTTTATAGCAGTCATTTCATATTACTGGGATCAAGGGATTCTAATGGGAGGCAGCATAGAATATAGTCAAAAACTCTGGGTCTGAAAGCTGACTGTCTAGCTTCAATTCTAGTAATTTTACTGCCATTTTTGTAATGTTGGGTATAAGTCACTTAATTTCTCCTTTCTTTCATTTCTTCATCTATAAAAAGGAATAATAATAGTAGTCCTCATATTTTATAAGGTGGTTTTAAGAAAATCACATAGTTCATATAAAGCTATTATGTAGCCCGACAGAAATGTTAGCCATTGTTATTATTTTCATCTTGGAGAGAAACAGAGTGAATAATTTGGAACTTGATTTGTTATATTTGGGTATGCTATAAATTGCTCTGAGTAAATATTATTAATCCCATTCCACCAGTAAAATGACTCAAGGGAGACCAACTGACTAATTTGAGTATCTCTACTATGCTAAATTGGAATTAAAACCTAATAAACTATCTACAAAGATCTCTTACTTGGTCTTTTCCCAAAGGGATACTCATTACAAATCTCGGCACTTATAACAACGGCACAACCATGGGCTCTGACTGATTGAGTTCAAAGTGCTTCACTCATCTTGATGTTCAATATTTACCAAACACATATGGGATGTGTGGGAATACTGTCTAGCATTAAAGTGTTTTCACGACTTTGTGGATAGAAAAACAAAATCAAAAGAAGACAAGAGCTTCATTGTCATCTCCAAAACCACAAGTTGGGTCAATATTACAGAGAAATATTGATCCTTTCTGTCACACACCGACAGCCCAGGGCTCTGCGCCTAGACCACACACTATCCCATTGCATTTATATTTAGCAAAGTTTTCAAGACCCTTACCAATTTATCAGATCTACTTTTCTTTGTCTCTTAATGGTCACATAACAGATTCATATAGTTCTTGGACTTAAAGTAAACATAAACTTTATTACAAAGAAGTGCCAGGATTTGTTTATAAGATAGCATGATAATAAATTTCACTTATTTATTGAAGATACAAGTTGGAGTACAGGGTATAAAAATAGCATATACCTTTCACAAGAGTTACATTTTTAATTAAAATAAATAGTGACCATCTTTTTAATTCTTAGGAATAATGAATAATCCTTAATAATACAACCAACACAAAAACAAAACCTTTTAATTAATCTGTCTTCTACTCTTAGTGTTGAGATTTTAAAGAAAAAAACTGTCTTTATAATACCTATTACATTCATTAGTATAGCAGGATATATGTCATGAACTTCTAAATAATAATAAAAAATTACCTTTTGCCCATCTCATCTCCCTGAAAAGAATAGTGTCCCATAAATATAAAATAGCCAGATCAATTCTAATAGAAATGGTTGAGAGGTCTTTAGTTGTTTAAATTTTCTTAATCTCTTCTTCAGGGTAAGCTCTTAAGGAACTCCTTTTTGCTAACTACTTTCAACAAACATATCAAAACAATCCAGTATACTACCCCTATTAAAAACTACAAAATCTACCCCTATCCATTGTGGGTTGTTTAATTTTATAATTCAATTCCCCAGAGTAAGGGCTCAGATGCTTCTACTGTGGCAATAGCTAAGAGATTACAAATCAGATGTTATAGATTCGTAATCATTCTACCAATCCATGCTCCATTAAGCTAGATGCAACAGCAAATCCTCAGCCCATAAAATCTTATAAGTGTGTTCATCAATATCTGGAAATATATATATATGTATATAAAAAACAACCTTAACAGTAGGACTCAAGAATCAGCTAGTCTTCTGATCAACTTCCAGCTCAGTGGGCAGACAGACTCGGGTTGAGGTCCTGACACAGATACTAGCTGAGTGAAGCTAGGCACCTTTCTTAACCCTTCTAGGCCTTGGTTCCCTTCTCTGTGAAATGAGAACAGATGGTATGACATCTAAGTTACCTTCCAAATACATGACTTTTTAGATCTTACTTTGTGATAGTGATAATTGTAAGCTCTGGGGAGTTCACAAGCACTTTCATACCAACTACCTCATCAGATCCTCAACTTTTCAGAGGTGGGTAAGGGGTGGCCACCACTTATTTTTTTTCCTAGCAAATGTATTGCCTTGTTATCAAGCAGGATTCATTAGAGACAGTAGGATCTAAAGTACCATCCAGAAAGATTTCTTTTTTAGGCATCAGAAAAAATAATTCTATTAAAAATTTTCTTCCTACTCAGTGGTTCCTCATCATGAATCATTCAAAGTCTTAAAAGAAACATATTTAAAGAGAAAGGAAAAACACTACGTTATGTGCTTCTGCCAATGTAGTACCTAATAGAGGGAAATCATATCGATTTTAGGTTGAAATAAAATTTAATTGTCACTTGATAAATATCTTTTGCATGAGGATGAGTTTCCTTGAACTATTATAAATTTTAAGACAGCACTGGGACTTAGGTATAAATGGGTTTTTATTTGTGGAGCTTATCTTTGTCAAATATATTTATATAAGTTGAAAATCAACAAGTAAAATAGCTTACAAAGAGGGGAGAAAGGAAGCTCTCGTTAATAAAAGGAAATATTCTGAATCTAGGGTGGAACTCTGAGTACGTTTGACATCTTGTCAGCTGCTTTACTTCAGAAAGACAAAAACAATTCCTCAAAAAAATGTCTAAAACTTTACAGCGAATAAAATTCAACAAAAGATGTGATATGATTTCATCTTTGCAACATTCCTGTAAGGTAGATAATAAGGTTGTCCTGCCCAAGCACCCAATTATTCTTCATTGCCAAGGTCAAAAGATTTCCTAAATAATTGTAATGCTCAGGTTATCTAAAAGATTCATTTTTGCCATTATATCTAACCTCTTTCTGACCTCTTTCCTCATCAAAACCATGACAAAAGGCGAGAAATGACAACATGACACTGTTTGTGTTTGCTCCTTTTTCTTCTCTCTCCCTGCCCATTACCCACACCCTTCTGGAAGTGCAAAGAAGCAGGAAAATAGCCAAAGAAGAGGGAAAGCAGAAAGGAAGGAGGAGAAACAAGATGCCTTGATAATCTAATCAGGCGATCACCAGCTGGCTGTACAATGTCATAAATAATTAAGTCCATATTCGAAGCAGCATATATAAAAACAGGATTTGACAACATTTTATCTGTCTGAGTTGGTGTTCACAACAGAAGTTTCTAGAACTCATAATTAATCTGAAACAATGCAAAGTGCAAGAAGGAATGCTTTTGTCATGATGTAGATGTATTCTATTCTATTCTTTTTATTGATATTTAATAATTCACATATAAGAAAAAATTCTCAAGCAGAATACTTAACTAACCAGAATAGCTTTCTCCCTGCCCCAGAAAAAAAAAAAAAGTGGAATTAGATACATATCTAGCATCAGAATGTTCTATTTGTAACATCTGGTATTCTGATGTTTTGGGATATGTGCATTTTCACTGTGTAAGGTCCCAACGGCTCTCACAGTACCAAGACTTTTCCTCTACAGTTTTTCTTTTCAAATAATGTCTCAAATACATTTGGAAGTTAAACTAATTTTTACTTTCCCTTCAAAGAAAAAGAAAACTACATGGTTTCCATCAGTTCGTTAACCCTTCTACCTTTGCAAAAACATGAGTTATTATCACTTGAACTTACAATTTTGTAATGGGTATAATTTTGAATAGAAATAAAACAATCTCTAAGCATGATAGTGAGGCAATTAAAAACAGAGAAAGTATTCTAAAGCCAACTGTCAGTAAGCATACAAAAACCCCTCAATGCATTAATATTTTTCAAATTTACAGCTGAAGTTCTCAAATTCAAATTAATCTTAAAAGAATTCAAAGGTCTTAAATATGAATGTCCAAAGCTATGTGACATCAGACACCACCTTTAGCTCTAATTTGATGTTATTTCCTTAATCAATAAAAAACTCAACACATCAGCCTTTTGGCAGCTAGCTTAAAGAAATTTTAAAATCCTCTCATTCACTCTTCTATCCACAGATTTCTCCACCCATACAATTTATATATGAGTATCTCTGACAGCTACTGAGAAAGTGATCTTCTGAGAAACTCATACACATTTTAAAATAAATAAATCAAACAGAAGTTCAGAACTATGGTGGCCTTTCACTTAAACAGAAAGCCAGAAACAAAAGGGTGAGAGACTTGCACTACTTTTCAGCTTTAAGCTTTCTAATAATTACTAAGCCCACTTTTTATTTCAATGGAGGTATATAGCTGTAGAGTTATTGTTATTTAGAATAAAATCCAAGCATAAGCATATGCATTTTATGCATGTTTCACCTTTGAGCAAGATCAAAAGACCACAGAATAGGAAAAAAAAATCCTGGTCTGGTATTACTTACTGGTAATCCATAATATACATATATGTATGTATGTATATTAAACTACTACAATGTTTCATTGTCTCAGGCATATATTTTTTCATAAGAAAACTATCACAAAAAGGATATCAATCTATTAAATTAAGTATCTTGCAAATGGATTGTATTGTAAGTTTAGTATTACTTGCGTTAGGTGGATCTCAAACACCACCTTCAATATTCTGTATTCAATGTGGGAAGGCATTTTCTGAGGCAATAATGCTATACTAAAACTGCCACATTAACGCAAGGCTGCCACAATACAGTGAGTAAACCAAAATATGGGACTTACCTTACTGTAATTAAGTGGCAAATTGCAGGCACTTTTCAGTTTGCAACTCTCTAGCATAGCTGATTAGAAAGATGCAAAACATCTTTCACTCCAGTGACACTCCAGAGCTGCATGCCCAGGCTTTCCTTACCGCATCCCAGCGCGGGAGGCGGTCCACCTCCCAGGACTGGGAACAGCTCCTTCGCAGAGAGCACTAGCTGCTCTGAACTGCAGCGACTTAGAATGAAAGTAAGAGGAACCCGTGATGTTTAAATACTGTTGCTTCACATTCACAGGATATGACTCAACTCTCTCTCAAACCAGTAGGGGTAGCTTCCCTTTGTAAAACTGTTAGATTATGTAACAAACATCATATTGGCGGTCCTAACTTGTTGACAGATTAAAACTTAAATTTTTTACCTGTTAAACATACCACCCATTCTTAGGAATTAACCTTTTTCCTGTGGCACAAGCTGCATACAGAAATGAGAATAATAACATGGCACAAAGAAAAATTATTCTGCTTGCTCTCTGCAGTGAATTAATTTAGTGTTATTAAATGTGTGTGAACTTATCAACATTTCCCTGACAGAGATATTAAAAAAAAAAAAGGCACTCTAACATCACTAACATTCCCTTCAGCACAAAAACAATACAAGAGGGTGGTAGGGCGTCGACCTGGCGTGCAGGAGTCCCGGGTTCGATTCCCAGCCAGGGCACACAGGAGAAGCACCCATCTGCTTCTCCACCCCTCCCCCTCTCCTTCCTCTCTGTCTCTCTCTTCTCCTCCCGCAGCCAAGGCTCCACTGGAGCAAAGTTTGGCCGGGCGCTGAGGATAGCTCTGTGGCCTCTGCCTCAGGCGCTAGAATGGCTCTGATTGCGGCAGAGTGACGCCCCAAGATGGGCAGAGCATCGCCCCCTGGTGGGCATGCCGGGTGGATCCCGGTCGGGCGCATGCAGGAGTCTGACTGCCTTCCCGTTTCCAACTACGGAAAAATACAAAAAAACAACAACAACACAAGAGGTAGCAATTCTTACAATGCAATAAATAGTATCTCTGCTAAGTAGAGATTTGGAAATAGATCTTTGTGGTTCAGTTGCTGATTCCCACAGAAATCTTGTCCTACGCTGTCATTACCCTGTGATGCTCACTCTGCCCACCTCTCCAACTCCGAACTCTCCTTCATCTGTTTTGTGAACATTTCTGAAGGAACATGACTAATGCTGCAACTTCTCTCGTAAATGTACAAATTATCTGTACTTTCTCTCACCTCTTAAAACAACCATATTAAGCTCAAGCACACATTGAATCATTACATTACATTTGGACACCTCCGTCAATAAATAGGATAGACTTACACCCTTGGAGAAAAATCTACTACATCAATTCAATCGCTAACACCATCACTGAGGACAAAAGGATGAAAAAAATACATGTCAATAAGAGCAGAGAGACCAAAATCATCTAAACCAGTACTACACAACATAAGGCAAACCACACGTGATTTTAGACATTTTAGCAGTAACATTGAAAAAGCAAAAAGAAACATGTAAAATTAATTTTAATGTTTACCTCTATATAGCTAAAATATTATCATTTCAATTGCAACTACTTACACTTGATTGCTCAACAGCCATATATGGCTAGCGACCACTATATTAAACAGCGAAGTCTGGAGTCTGAGGCCCACTCTCCGTCCCCAGGCTGTAGTTCACATGTTCTCTCTTCAGAAAGGCCTTCCCTTACCACCTTACCTAAAATAACTGTGTCAGTTACTTTCTAGCTCACGATCGTTTTTATTTCCATCACAGTGTGAAATTTTCTCCTTTATTTTTTGTTTACTTATTTATAACATAACATATGTTTGGCCCATAACAACAATGTAAGAAGCCTGAGGTCAGAGATCTCGGTATGGTCAATATTTTATCCCCAGCCTCTGGCATGGTGACCAGTACAAAGCAAAATTCAATAAGCATTGTTTTATAAATGAGTAAATAAAATACAGAATTTAAGCTATAGTTTGCCAAATGATTTATTATATAATTTAACTTTTGGCAAGTATATGGGATAACACTTTTCTGCATTGAAAAACTATCTTTTTTATAATGTAAATGGTCTTCAATCTATAACATGCTTTATCTTCCTACATAATATTATGTATGAACATACTTGTTTTATTACTCTAGCAAAGACTTGGGAAGATATTTATAAGAATACTGAAGTCCTTTATGACATAAATCTGGATGACATAAGGATGTCTATATATCCCCTACTCACAGAAACATAAAATTTAACTATAAGACATTTGTACGGACATTGATATATTTGCCTGACCAGGGTATGTGCCTCCTTCTTCTGGTATCATCATCCTCATTTTTATCTGGCAAATCACCCATTCTTTCCTCCTCAATACACATGTTTTGGGGCATGCTGATTCAGCCCCAGAAGTGGGCATGTGACTCATGCATGATCATTCTGTACGCTACCCACAGAACCACAATAATAGGGTCAAGAATAGGCATGAGACCCAAGCTAATTCAGTGAGAGCCAACCCCTCCACCTCTGCTGATATTGGGGGAAAGGTTGTTAAGTTTTTAGAATGTAAGCCTGGAACTGCTGGTTGATATATTTTCATCATACGAAGTGAGGCTATCTGAAAATTAGGTCAACCCAAAGGGAAAAAAAATGTCAAAGATGTGAAAGGTAGACTCTAAACAACACAACTGCAGTTCCTAGATCTGGCCGTGCAATAAGTTACATCTGCCCTCTGCTGTAATGATTACTGTACTAGACTGTTCGCTTCAGAATTGTATGTAATAGTAAAAAACTGAAAACTTCACAATAGGCCATGAACAATGGAAGGATTAAATAAAAAATGAGTTACCCATACTAAGGAATATTATTTAGTTATTAAAAAAGGACCAGGGTATCTAGATGCACTGACATGCAAAGTTCTCTAAGAAAATCTTACCCATTTAAACAGAAATAACATGTTGCAGAGAAATATATTGTTCCAGTTATGAGTACATATTTTTATAGGTAAATTTATAGAAAAGGATCTGAATGACTACACACCAATTGTGGACAAGTGGTTATGGCTGAGAAAGACTTGAAATAAGAAAGTGATGGGGGACAAATTTTATTCAGTTTATTACCTGTTATATAAGTTTTATAAAATTAAAAGCAAATTCATGTATTCTTTAGGTAATTTGTAAAGACTATGTTAATCTTTAAAATAACTATTTGATATTTTATATCTTCATACTATACTACATTATGCTTATTCTTAGTTGACTATTAGTCTTTATCTGTCTATCTATTTATTTGTTTGTTTTTATAGAGAGAGGAAGGGAGAGAGAAACATTGACTTGTTGTTCCACTTATTTATTCGTTCATTGGTTGCTTCTTGTATGTGCCTTGACCAGGGACTTGAACCTGCAACCTTGGTGTATCAGGGTGATGCTCTAACCAACTGAGCTACCTGGTCAGGGCTACTCTTTATTATTTTTTAAAACCAACATAACAAATAAAAGTGCTCTTTTCTGCCCTATTGTGTCCATTCTTTACCAGCCCAAATTTATGTATTCTGTGATTTTTTCTGGCCAGAGGATAAGCCAAGACAGAGACAAAGATAGGAAGGACAGAGAGAGAGAGGTACAGATAGCAAGCTACATTAAAATCTCAATGTGTCTTCTAACATTGGCCAAGTTCTTCCATTCCTTTTTTCTCTTGGCTTCCTAAAAGCTCTTTTATTGACTTCAATAAAGTACAGATTGGGTTTATTTAACCATCAATATGACAGTAAAATGTGTATATTAATATGCCTTATATTAATTGTTAGTCTTGAATCAGAGCAAATAAACTTGCTTATTATCATTTCACTGAAAAACTCATCTCTGAATTGGTCACAGTTGCTTTTGTAATTAATTTAAAAATATAAACCTTTTGCTTTTTGTTTGTTTGTTTTTTGGCTTGCTCTAGTCCTCCAAAACCTTCACATTATCTCCTAGATATGCACATACCACCTCCTGCCTTTGTATTCTCCTGGATTTCTACAGTATTCACTCTTTAACAATCACACAGCTAATGACGCTTAGAGTCTGAGGCAGGAGTCAGGGTTCTTCTGATATTTAGTAGATCTAACCAGAATTTGAATTCATCTGTGCTAATAAACTGATGATTTAGTTAAGCAGTAACTACTGCTCTAGTTTATTCTCAAAGCCCACTTATCCTAATATCTTAAACCTCCCAATAGCTTAAAACTCCAGAGCACATAGACTTTCTCCTCTCATTCTCCTTGCCTCCACCTAAAACATTAATTTTATGCCAAATTTGCTAAAGGATTTTCTGGTAGAAATAAAACATTACAGATACAATTGAAACACCCAGATTCCTCTACCTATTCCATCTCTTTCCCTCCAAAATTAAACACTCTCCAGCCATTTATCTTTTATTGTTCTATACATCTTTTTACACTTTTTTTAAATCTCTGTGTATCCATAACAAGATGTTGATACATGTTTTAAGCTTTATAAAATAAAATCATAGTACATAGATCCTTTATTTATTTCTTTTTGTTTCACATTATCTTCTTGAGAATTGCATGCAGTCCTATAGTTTATTCTTTTCAATGCTATAAAACATTCCAATTCATGTATCCATTCTCCTTTTAGTGGATATTCAAGTTGTTTCTAATTTATTGTTACTAAACTACTCTAGTTCTCATACATGCGCAAGAATTTCTTTAAAGATCAGTACCTGGGAATGGAATTATAAGGTTATAGTATATACATAGCTTCATTATACTAGATATTGCCAAAGCCCATCTTAACATAATGAGACTAATTTACAATTCAACCAGCAATCTAGTTTTGTCACACTAGATTCTTACAAATAATCTCCATATTACTGATCTTTCAGACTTAACATTTTTGCCATTTGTTTATGATTGGGATAGAATCTTAATGTTTTAATGTGGTTTCACAGATGACTACTGAAGTTAAGCATCTAATTATTATTGGCCTTATTCCTATGGTGTTGTTTGTCCTTCCCTTACTTTTGGGAGGATTATATACAGCGTGTCCGTAAAGTCATGGTGCACTTTTGACCCGTCACAGGAAAGTAACAAAAGATGATAGAAATGTGAAATCTGCACCAAATAAAAGGAAAACCATCCCAGTTTCTGGAGGATGATGTGGCAGCATGTGCGCATGCACAGATGATGACATAACACCATGTATACAGCGGAGTAGCCCACAGCCATGCCAGTCAAGATATGGACGGTACAGAGGAAAGTTCAGTGTGTTCTGTGGCTCGCTAAATTCGAACCCGTGACCAAAGTGCAACGTGAATATTGGCGCGTTTATAATGAAGTGCCACCACATAGGAATAACATTACTTGGTGGGATAAGCAGTTGAAGGAAACCGGCAGTTTGGTGGAGAAACCCCGTTCTGGTAGGCCATCAGTCAGTGACGAGTCTGTAGAGGCTATATGGGATAGCTACCTAAGGAGCCCTAAAAAATCTGTGCGTGAGCCCACATCGAACTGCACTGAATAGGTATGAAACTGGGAGAGTTTTCCTTTTATTTGATGCAGATTTCACATTTCTATCATCTTTTGTTTTTTGTGACCGGTCAAAAGTGCACCATGACTTTATGGACACACTGTATATTATAGTTCGACTCTTTTGTCAATGATGAGTTATAGATACCAGCCTTCAGAGTGTGATTTGCTCTGTCATTGCTTATAATGTCTTTCGCTATTTGTTTATTATTTTAAAATTTATGGTTTGTTTTTTTAATTAAACTTTTTTTTCAGTTATTTATTTAAATTCCTTGAGTAAAAAAATGTGAATATTAAGAGGCCCTCAGTCATTATTCCTGCAGCATTCCCAATATTATGTCAGATTGCATATGAATAGGGAAACTGAGAAAGATTCCTATTTCCAATAAAATGTTCAGTTTATCATTTATTGAGCACCTGCTATGTGCTCTGTATTATGTTACAGGGTATAAACATGAACTGGTCCATACAATCAGGAAATATACAGTCTAAATGAGGGAAAATAACTTGTAAGCAAATGACGATGTCCATGGTAAAATGGAGAAGTAACCGTATGCTACAGATTATGCTAATTCAGTATTTAATTTAACAGTAGTTCATTTGAAGCAAATGTTATGAGATATACACAAGATGCTATGGGAGCAGAGAGAAGAAGAAACATTATTACCCTGCACTCCAAAGATCATTAAAAATATAAAGTGGTAAAATTTGCTGTAGTATGAACCTGTGAGATATAGTTAAGACTTACAACTGAAATTTCTTTTTTCTCAAATTCCTTTTCCCAAATAGATCAACTCATAAATTAATCCTAATTTATTTAGCAGATTAATGATTGATAAGAATTAAGGAGCTGATCATTCCTGTGAAAAGAATGTTTCCTTGGGAAACAAATTTATTTTCCCAATTTGTGATTCAATTACATAACGACATTGTCTCCATTCATTAGAGATAAAATAAAAAAAACCCAGCCAATTTCTTAGAAAACATGACAAATGCTATATCTTCCTGTATCAGATTATTATTGATAACACTGAAGTTAAAAATGAGCTTTTGTTCCTTGAAGAAATTCCATGCTAAAACATTTATAAACAAGGCATGTAAATTCATCTTTTTAGTTAACATGTTTACATTATGTTTCTCTCAGTGTAGGCAATATCTATATAGCCCTTTAAAAAGTATAGAATTTGAGGGTATTTAATATTCTGCACTCAAAAGGAAGAAAAGACTCAGGCTAGACACAGAGAAGGGTGATAGCAGCATCACATATTCCTGAGGAAAGAGGCAGGGCATCCCCTGTCCTAGAAGTTATGAGCTTTACACCTCAGTCTTCCTATCACAGTAACCCTCTAGGACGTACAAACTAAGATGTGTTAGCAATACTTGGGGGTGATAGTTAAATGAACTGGAAAGGAGAAAATAAGACGGGCATCTAAGAATTATACTTTGAAATATGGTTGATCAGAACATATAGAGAAATGCTGGCAACTTCAATTGTCAGAATGATGCAGACTCGAATGCCTAGAGCAGGGACTTTCAGTGGGTGTGCCGCATCACATTGGTGTGCCAGAAGATTTTTTTTTTTTTTTTTTTTTTTTTTTTTTTCATTTTTCTGAAGCTGGAAACAGGGAGAGACAGTCAGACAGACTCCCGCATGCGCCCGACCGGGATCCACCCGGCACGCCCACCATGGGGCGGCGCTCTGCCCACCAGGGGGCGATGCTCTGCCCATCCTGGGCGTCGCCATATTGCGACCAGAGCCACTCTAGCGCCTGGGGCAGAGGCCAAGGAGCCATCCCCAGCACCCGGGCCATCTTTGCTCCAATGGAGCCTTGGCTGCGGGAGGGGAAGAGAGAGACAGAGAGGAAAGTGCGGCGGAGGGGTGGAGAAGCAGATGGGCGCTTCTCCTGTGTGCCCTGGCCGGGAATCGAACCCGGGTCCTCCGCACGCTAGGCCGACGCTCTACCGCTGAGCCAACCGGCCAGGGCAGAAGAATTTTTAAAACATGCAATACCTGGCCCTGGCCGGTTGGCTCAGCGGTAGAGCATCGGCCTGGCGTGCGGAAGTCCCGGGTTCGATTCCCGGCCAGGGCACACAGGAGAAGCACCCATCTGCTTCTCCACCCCTCCCCCTCTCCTTCCTCTCTGTCTCTCTCTTCCCCTCCCGCAGCGAGGCTCCATTGGAGCAAAGATGGCCCAGGCGCTGGGGATGGCTCCTTGGCCTCTGCCCCAGGCGCTAGAGTGGCTCTGGTCGCGGCAGAGTGACGCCCCGGAGGGGTAGAGCATCGCCCCCTGGTGGGTGTGCCGGGTGGTTCCCAGTTGGGCGCATGAGGGAGTCTGTCTGACTGTCTCTTCCCGTTTCCAGCTTCAGAAAAATACAAAACAAAACAAAACAAAAAAAACATGCAATACCTGACTATTTAGTCAGGGGCACTGACCTCTTTTCCCTTAAATTGCCAGATAAAAAAATGACAAAAGCTAACACAACAATAGCCATCTGGTGTGCAAGAATCACAACTATACCTTTATGTTATTGCTGAATTGGCAAAAATGTATATTTTGGTGTGTTGCAAAAAATTTTTAAGGGAAAAAAGGGGAGATAGTAATACAGACTCCTGCATGCGCCCTGACCAGAATCCACCCAGCAACCCCCATCTAGGGCCGATGCTCAAGTACCCAGCTCTCCTCAGTGTCCAGGAATGACACTTGGACCAAAAGAACCACTGGCTGTGAAAGGGAAAGAGGGAGAGGGAGAGGGAAGAGGGGAGAGGGGAGCGGGGAGAGGGGAGAGGGGAGAGGGAAGAGGGGAGAGGGGAGAGGGGAGAGGGGAGAGATCAAACCCGGGACGTCCACATGCCAGGTCAATGCTCTATCCACTGAGCCAACCAGCCAGGACAGTGTTGCAGAATTTTAATAATTAGTTTATGTGTGCCATGAGATGAAAACAGTTGGAAATTGCTGGCCTAGAGATCAATGTCATGGATCTGGTGAGGACCACGGTGCACTGATTAAAGGGCAAGGCTCAAGCCTCATCTGAGGGGACAGCCCCTCCTCAGCTCCGGGTAACTGACCTGATGTGGGCAGGGTCCAGAAAGGCCAGATCTCTGGAATTTTCCAGAAAGGCTAGAGATGTGGGCTGTTATATGAATACTCCTAATTTTTAAATCTTAATCTCTATATAGTATAAGAGACAATCAAAAGCTGTTGGAGGCCAGATGTGTCCTGTGAACAGCCAGTCTTGGACTCTTCGGCTGAATTAACACAACCTCTGGATGGAAATAATCTGATAGAAAAACCTAGTCCAGACACGGAAATGGGACAAAGCGCTCAGGAGCCAGCACAGGCAGTGCTACTCAGACGCTGGGAGAGAGTGCGCTGGGCTGGTGACACGTCCCTTTTCACTGTTGATCCGCCTCTAATTCCATTAAACCTGTGATTCTAAGAACAAACTGCCTTCTGATTCCACCCTCACCAAGCTGCTTTCTGACTAGAATTTGGTATCTTGTCTGAATGTTTTCAGGGAGAACTTGCTGGAAATTTGAGAGACCTGAGGAACAACTCAGCAGCTATGTATCATCTAACTGAATAAGCTGACAGCCTGGTTAGAGATGTGGCCTGCTTATCAGCACAAAATGTTCTGGTGGCAACACGAGCTGCCAGGCCCCTGCAGTTTCACTTGTTGTTGTAAATGGAAACATTGGCATTCCGAGTCTATACATTATCCTATGAGCTTTGTTAATATGAGCAAAGCTCTGGGGGACAGAAGGGCTCTGGAACTGCTGACAAGTAAGGTTTCCCGGCCCACATGGCTTTCAGCCAGACCATGGAGAGTGGCAAATTCCAACACAAGGCCACCCTGCAAGTCCTCTTGAGAACACAAGCAATTTCTTTTACAGCCTCCCTTACCCTCACTCTGCCCCTATGGTCACTCCTTTCAAAGGATGCCGACTTGGTTCTCTGAAAGGTCCAAAGATGGCCTAGAAGTACCAAGTGAACAATTAAAGCTAAAACCCAATGAACAGGGATAGAAAACTCACAAAAATTAAAATATATATTTGCAATCACTGGTCCTGAGAAGAAGACACTGTACTCTGTGTTTGCTATGGACTGTCCCACCCAACCCTCAGACACTCTGTGAAGCAGGTATTACTTTTGGCAATTATTCT
This sequence comes from Saccopteryx leptura, assembly GCF_036850995.1. Classification (NCBI taxonomy): domain Eukaryota; kingdom Metazoa; phylum Chordata; class Mammalia; order Chiroptera; family Emballonuridae; genus Saccopteryx; species Saccopteryx leptura. Next base: position 151,870,850 of record NC_089506.1, read on the forward strand.
ATTTTAAAAAGGAGGGAAGTGAGGTTTAAGGAGATTATATTGATCACATTTACACAGCTAACAAGTAGTAGAGTTGGGATAAGAAACTGAACCATCAAATACTATACCATGTTGTCTACATAGGTATATTATATTTCACTTATTTAAAAAAGAAACATCAAACATACATTGTGCACTTACATGCCAGGCACTGTTCTAGATACATTATAAATATTAACAAATTTCTTTCTTATACTATGAAATGGGCATTAAAATATTCTTATTCTTATGAGGAAACTGAGGCAAAGAGAAGCTAATTAACTTGCCTAAGCTTATCCACCCAGGAGGTGGCCTGACCAGGATTCACACCCACGCAGCCCGGCTTCAGCACCCTGTTCTCGGTCTCTCCACACCTCTCACAGTGTTCCTCAGGAGCACTGGTGAACGTCCCGGTTTCTCAATTTTAACTTCAGTATTGTAAGTACAGTTTTCAGGAGGATGGATAGAAACAAAGAGGAAAGAAAGCTCTTATGTGAAATTATTTCTCTTTGTTATATACCAATTAAAGAAAATGTAATTCTTCTGTATTTGAGAAATACAGAGCAAATAATAACCATAAAAATATTAGTTCTGTATATAATCATTATTAGATTTATCCAAGGAGAGTGACATATTTGTCTATATTTTTTTCTTCACTGCTACAGTGAAAATGAAAAGAATACTTTTTATTTTAGATTTTATTTATTCATTTTTTTTATTAGAGAGAGAGAGAGTACTTTTTAGTTCTCCTTCAGTTCTCCTCATCCTGAGAGGTGAAGACTGGAAAACTTTTGAAAAATCTAAAATGAAGCAAAAATTATAGAGTTTAATTTAAAGGTCATTTTGTCTTAGAAACTGAGCAAGTTTAATTTCAGAATAAAAGTATATTGAACATAAAAAAATCGATGTGGCTGCCTCCTACTTTAAGTCAAACTTTCTGTTAAACTTAAAATGGAACTTTCAGATCCATAAATTGCCGACTTTTACTGAGAATAATACGTTGGAATTGATTTGATAAAAATAACACCTGACTCATATTGTAAATGTGAAGAAAACTTTTCTACTTAAATAGTGAGAGAAGGCCTTTATCGGTTGCTATGCCACTTAATCCAATATAGACCCTTTCTTCCAGGGCCTAAAAGGTAACTCTATCTTGAATTCAGAAAGTCTCTGAAGTCCTGGATCTGTTTTGTTCCCGTACAGCCTCTGCTCTTTGACCGAATCCATAACCTCTTCCAGGAGATAGAGCATCCTACTGAATCAGCTCATACCGTGGCACTGAACAAAAAGGGGTAACACCTGCAATCCTCCCTTTCTTTCAGCCTGCTCTTCTCCAAAACAGTCCAATCATTTTGCTTAACTCATTCAGATAGTCTGGTCTTCAAAACATATCGTATTTCTCCATGTATAAGACACACCTTAATTTTGGGGCCCAAAATTTGAAAAAATATATTACATAAAGTCATTGAACTCAAGTTTTTATTTATCATAAAATTCATACAACTCCTCATCACTGTCTAAACTCCCATCCATTAGCTTGTCCTTATCTGTGTCTGATGATGAGTCACTGTGTTCATATATTGCCTCAGCCTCAGTTCCATCTATGGCATTTAAAATGCCACACTTCTACAACCACTGTATAAGATGCACCCAGTTTTTAGACCCAAAATTTTTCAAAAAATGGTGCATCTTATACATGGCAAATATGGTAGCTCACTCCCCTAGTAATACTTCTTCCTAGTCATGTACTTTATAGCCCACAAAGTATTTAAAAGAATTGCCCTGGAATAGGAAACACCGATTTGTACTAAAAGAAACAGGAATAGTACAAAACGAAAAGTGGACTTTGGACACTATGAACACTTTATAGATAGTAAGGCTGAAGAGGCTATTTAATCTCAAAAGTAGTTGTGTTTTTTGTTTGTTTGTTTATTTTGTTTCGTTTTTAAGAAAAAGTAAGGGCTGACTCAGAGTGCAGAACCACGAGTGTGGAGGGTGGAACCTAGAGCTGGAAGTGACAATTCCCAGCCATAACTACACCCTAGTGAGGAACCTGGCAGCATGAGCCTGGCTGGATGTCGTGACTACTATGAGCCAGTGACTGCTGTGTCTTCTGCTTTCTCATTCTTTAAATGGGTGAGTCTATAGCAGTTTCCCTATGCCTGCCCTACCTGTAAGAGTTGGGTATTGTGGAGGGTTGGCAAAACAGGGATATGTTGGCCAAATGGTACAAAATTTCAGTTATGCAGGATAAATAAGGCCTGAGAATCTAGGTGCATCATAAAAGTTAATAATACTATGTTGTATACTTATAATTTGCTAAGATTTTAAATATTAAGTGTTTCCATCACATATAAAAATGATAACTATGTGAGGTGATGGATATATTAGCTTGACTGTAGTAATCATTTCACAATGTAAAAATATATCAAAATAGGATACTATATACCATAAATATATATAACTTTTATTTGTCAATTATATTTTAATAAAAGTGGGAGAGGATAAAGTTGGTTGTAGAAGGAACAGATAACTTTTCTCTTTAGTTCACAATTCCTTAATTTAGGAGCTGTACTCAAAGAACTGCACTGAAAGAGCCTAATCTTCACTGAGCTTGAGATGATAAAACACTAGACTGCTAGTAAATATTTAGATTTGAGGGTCTTGGGAAAGAGGATGCGGATGTTTGGCATGTGAGGTGGATGTGAGTTATAGCGCATGGTAGATTACGGAAGATTCATCTTCCAAAGAAAACCACACAGAAAAAAATCTCTCCCATTCCACATGCTCTTATTGCTATTGACCTTGAAATTCTACCCATCAAGAAGTGATAGGAGGTTTTCCCCTTTCATAGACAGGATTGTGACTATAGCAGAAATGACATGACTTCGAAGGGTTGGTCATGGAAGCTGGTACAGTGTCTATCTGGTTTTCTTGAGCACTTGCTCTTACCATCCAGTCACCATACCACGAGGAGGCCTGAGCAGCCCAGGGAAAGGTCCACGTGGAGACAAAGCTAGGCTGGCAGCCCCACCTGCGCTTTGGGCCAAAGGCCAGCACCAACTTTCCAGGTGTTTGATAAGCCTTGAAAGTGGATCTTCTAGTCCCCAGCTGAAGGATGTTGCAAGGAGCAGAGACAATTTGCACTTGTCAAGCCCTGCCAAAACTGCATATTGACAAACAAAATAAATGACTGATGCCATCTCAAGCCACCAAGCTTTAGGGTAGCATGTTATGCAACAACACTTAACTGGAGTCCCTTCTTACTCCTTCCTTGTCGTCTGTTTCTTCTTAATCCCCATGACTTTTTTAAAAGATAAAGCTGATCAAATCATGTCCCAAGCCTTGCTTATTTTTTTTCCATTTGTATTTCTGCCACTAAACTGTCATCAACTTGAGGCCTTGAATAATTTCTTAGCATTATAATAGCATTAAAAATTTACTGAATAAATCAATTATCAAAATGTTTTGTTCCTGGTACTTTAATAAGATCTTTAATGGAATCTTGACTCATAACATGGAAATCTGTGAAACTGATTACCAAATTAATAATACTGCTAATTTCCCTTTAATGAATCTAAGAAAAACATTCTTTAAAAATTAATTCATTTGCCAACGTTAAAATAGTTTATACTTCTAAAGTGAGCGATATCCTTGATAAAACACCTTATAAATAAAAAAATATACAGTAGGAAAAATTATCACACATTTCTTCATAAGCAGGTGATTTACTGTTTTGCCTAAACCTTAATAATCTGACTTTGATAAATACTTAACTGTAAGTATAAACATAGTTCTGCTTCATCATAAAAAAGCATAGCATTAAAAGCATTTCTCAATATCCAAGTATAATATTTGCTATTACCATTTCTAAGAATTTCAAATTTTGTTGTTAGTGCAATATACCATATATTTTTTCTAAATATTCTTCTATTCCTTCTGTACTGTACACCACTCCCAAAATCTCCATGCAACAAATTCTTGGTATTTGCATGTTCTTTTTTTGTTTTGCTTCTTAGTAATCATTTCTGTCCAAGGCAGACAACTTTCTCTTTTATTATTCATGTTAGATTTTTATAAAACTTATTTTTTCCAAGGAGAATTAGGTGCTTGGCATACAGAGGTTTTTGTGTGTCTATGTGTTTTGTTTGTTTGTTTTAATAAACATCTTCCAAGCATTGCAGTAGCAATGAACAGCAAAGTTAGAAGAGAAAGATCACAAGAGAATGACAGAGTAGCAATGTCAGAAGTGAATAGGGGTCAGTTTATTTGTAGATGGTGAGAACTCAGGGAATTGTGAAAATAACTATATTCAAACCACTTTCAACATTATAGTTCTTCCTTTGGGAAAAGAAGGTGTTCTGGGCTCTCGTTTTTAAGCTGACTTCAGGACGCCTGGTTCTAGGTTACTCTGCTCTTCCCTGTCTCTTATATTTATATCAAGAACAAGAAATTCAATAGCAGTCCCTGCTCTCTGTACATCATGCTGGATTTAAGCAAGGCTAAATGTGGAAACAGCCTAAAGTCAATGACTCTTGTCTTCTGCTATATTTAAACTCATTAAATCAATTAATTGATAAACTGCATTGGGGGAGGGGTGTTGACAGTGGATTTAAAACAAGGGAAGGAACACTGGGCTGTGGGGCAGTGAAGAGAGTTTGGTGGGTCCTTTGCCCTGAGGGGGTGACATGATCTCCCAGGGAAAGGCTGGTACAACACACTTACAAAAGTGGAATCTTAGACACTCCAAATGGGGGCTCCGAGTTAGAACTCAGCTGATTTAAAGACAGTGAAGAAGTGTGATCTTTATCACCCACTGATTTTGTGGGCCCCCAGTCATTCAAAAGCGCCACATTTTTGGTAAAGCAAAATAAGAAAAGCACACCCTGGTATTCCACCTGTGGCATACAAGAGTGTTCATATTTCCATTGTGGAGACTGTGCCTTCTTGAGAGATTATTTTTAATAGGGGGACAAAAAAGTGAAGTCTTTCAACAGCTTCTTTAAGAGGTTATTCATGACCCAGTTGTGGTTAGTGAACAAAACACCGAAGAACTTTTTTATTCTCAGGCAGATAAAAAGAAAATTCTTAAGTGCTTGTGTAGGTTGATACAGTTAGAAATTTACAAAAGGAATAAGCCTCATACAAGCAATATAGCTTCAGCAGGTAATGACAAGGACACCTCCAGGAGGAGTGATCATAGGCTACCCAGCTTCTGCTTTGCCGAGAGCCTGACAAGTGGTGAAGGAAAACAAAGAAAAAGAATGTGTGCTAGGCAAGAAAGAAATGCAAGATAGGGAAAAGCATGGAGTTGTCTCAAACTGGCCTGAAAAAATGGGTCTGCTTAAAAATGTTCCCGAAATGGCAGAAGCCCTGATTCCCGCAGCATGCGGAAGTATTCCCGAAATGGCAGAGCCCTGATTCCCGCAGCATGCGGAAGCATTCCCGAAATGGCAGAGCCCTGATTCCCGCAGCATGCGGAAGCATTCCCGAAATGGCAGAAGCCCTGATTCCCGCAGCATGCGGAAGCATTCCCGAAATGGCAGAAGCCCTGATTCCCGCAGCATGCGGAAGCATTCCCGAAATGGCAGAGCCCTGATTCCCGCAGCATGCGGAAGCATTCCCGAAATGGCAGAAGCCCTGATTCCCGCAGCATGCGAAGCACAAGCACGGGAGGTTCCAGCCTTGCACAGTGAGAAGGGACACAGATGGGGGCAGAACTGCAAAAAACAGGAGCAAATGCTGCCTACCAGGAGAGGCCGGAACTCCTCTTAGCATGGGCAGGGTTTTAAGTAGAAAGTCTTTTTGTAAATATTGAATGGGACAGAGAAAGAATTCGTCAAATTTTCAAAATAGTTTCCCAACCCATCAATGAATATTGTATCATACTAAAATACATAAAATATATGCAATATTTTTCTAAATAGTTCTAATGGGAGCAGCTGCTATAGGATTTTATGTGATGCCATTATGTTTTTGCTTTTTCATAATGTCTAAATACATTAGGCATTGTAATTGTTCAAACACACATGTTAGGACTTAGGAGTTTCTATCATTATACTGAATCTTTATTTTTAATAGCTTTTTCCTTTTATTGTAATGGTAATCAATGTGTATTTTTATATATTAGAGAACTTTTTTAAATAAATATTTTAAAAATTACTTATAATACCAACTTTAAAAGTAACTAATGTTAATATATTTATGGCCTTAACAAATATTTATTAATTACCTACTTTGTGCCAGGTCCTTCTCTTAGAAAAATATACCACAGAATTTCTATCCTTCTAGTGAAGAGAAACAGAAAATAAACTTACAAACAAAAAATAATGTTTTCTGCTTAATATTAAGCCCTAAAAAATAATATGAAGAAAATAAAAATGCTAATTTAATATTGAGTGACTGACAGCTAGACAGAGGGAAGAACTTGAATTAGCAGAAAAAGGTTGACAGTTTGACAAGATAACCTTTGAGTGAAGAGCCACTTAAGGAGAAAGAAATAGTTGTGGTAAGATCTAAGGGAAGATTGTTTTGAGAACATAGACCAGCACAAGCAAAGGGCCTGGGGTAGAAATGATCTGGTATGGGAGAGACTGAAGGACAGAGTGGCCAGAACATAGTGAACAAGGGGTCGAGTCAAAGAAGAGAATGTTGAAAAGCAGGGTGGGGGCCTAATAGTGCAGGGTGTTGGTAACAATAGAAAGAACCTTGGATTTTGTTTCGGTGATCTCCATTTTAGGAGTTACATGATCTCTTTTAGAGATAACACCCCCTTTGCTGTGCGCAGGTTAGATCATAGGAACAGAAGAGGGGATGCACTCTTCAGGAGGACATGGATGCACCTGTCAGGAGGTTGTTGCAGGAATTCAGTTGGAATTGAAGGAAAGTGAGTTAAGATTCAGGATGTATTTTGAATAAAGGTGATATGATATGCTAACATAATAGATCAGAGTATAAAGAAAAAGAAGGTATGACAGATAATTCTTAGGTTTTTAGTCTAAGCAACTGGGTGCCTAGTAGTTCTATTTACCAAGGACCAAATTTCATAAGTAAAGGTCTTTTATCGTACAGAGAAATATTATTAAAACTGTACCCGTTTTGCCTGACCAGGCGGTGGCACAGTGGATGGAGCATCGGCTTGGGACGCTGAGGACCCAGGTTCAAAACCCTGAGGTCACTGGCTTGAGCACGGGCTCATTTGGCTTGAGTGCAGACTCACCAGCTTGAGCACGGGTTTGCCAGCTTGAGTGTAGTATCATAGACATGACTCCATGGTCACCGGCTTGAGCCCCAAAGTTGCCTGCTCGGCTGGAGCCCCCTGGTCAAGACACATATGAGTAAGCAATCAATGAGCAATTAAGGTGCCTCAATAAAGAATTGATGCTTCTCATCTCTCTTCCTTCCTGTCTACTTGTCTCTGTCTGTCTGTCTCTCTCTCTCTTGCTGAAAAATAAAAATTTAAATAAAAAAAAAACTGTGCCCATTTTTGGTTAGCTGCTAAGGAGCTCAGAGACACAATTAGCTTCAATTTATAGTTATTGGTATCTGAGATTTCTCACATGTTTTTATCCACCTAAATAATTTATAATTCTTTTGTTATTTATTTAGGGTCCTATTTTATAGGCCAATGGAAGGTGTCCATTTTTTTTAATAGTGGAAGGTTATTTATTAAAAATGAAAGTGAGTCCCTAATCAAGGACATAACCAAGGTTCCGAGATTGAACAATATTTATACCCACAGTCACCTTTATTTCTATTTTGTTTTTATTTTCTTATATATAAATATATTTAATTTCAGATAAATTTATCATTATTTCCTTCATAATATCTTGTGGTTATAGTACTATGCTAGTTAAATATTCACTTTTTGTGTTTATCTTTCCAAACTACTTGAAACTAAAATCAATCATTCATGAAATGGTTGTTTGTATGTTTGTTTGCTTTTGTGGCCTTAGGTCTTAGGGACAGGACAGTCTTCCATGAAATAACTGCATCATTCCTGGCACTTCTACCTTGAGTGCTCTGTCTCCCAGGATTTTCAGAGCCAACGTAGTTGGCAGGTCACAATACATAACTAGTGATGTTGTCACTTCATCACCACATATCCCAGAAATAAAATTTTCACATCAGTTTAAAACATCAAGTCATTTCACTAGGGGAGAGAGCAAAACAAACCCAAACAAGGAATGAACTAGAGCAGGGACTGAAATGGAACACAGATAGAAACAAATTAACAATTTATCAAATAGGTCGGACAGCCACATAGGGGAAACGTTAATTCCAAGTACTGTCTTTTCACCAAAAGGAACCAGAGATCACTAAATAAATGATTGGCTCCAGTCTGAAGCAGGGAAAGCACAAGGTGAATTTGGGACATTTTATGCCAGAAAGTAACAACACATTAAAAAATGAGTATGTTATGCTGCAAGAATAGAAGATACAACGGAAGATCCATAGTGGTATTTAAGAGAGAAAAAAGAAAGGTGGAAGGATGCTCTGTCTTGCAGTATTCCAGCTAACAAACAGAAGGGGGACTTCTGGTGATGGTCCAGCATGTAAGAAGTTTAGAAGTTATCACATCATCGCAACAAGTAAATAGTGGAACAAACTAAAAAAGTCAACAGCTCTTCTTATCTGGAAGAGAAATGCAGTCCCAGGACGGGCAGACCATTGCCTCAAAAATTGGAGACACAGACAGGTGGGTACAAGAATTACAACCTACTGTAGCAAAAACCTGTCAGCAGAAACCTCTGAGGGAACCAGTGCCAGGACAGGAAAACCAACTCTGAGTGACCAGTGGCTGGGGGCTCAGTCACTCTCAGCCTGACCTCAGACTCCAGGGGCTACTCACAAGGATACCGCAGGCTTCGCTTAGGCAGGCTTTATCTCCAGGAGCGCTTTCAGAAGAGCAAAAAGAAATTCCCTGGGCTTCCAGCAGAGCAGACAAGGAAGAAGAGGGGGAAAGCTTTTCCGTTCTTTAAGAGGCCTGCCCTCAGGGAAACTAGTTAATCACAGCCTGCTGGGCAGGTCTCAGAGCCTAGCTGACCTACAGGAAGGAAATACCCCACTCCAGCCACTCTGGCAGTCCTATCCATCTAAAGGGGGCCATGGCGGAGTGCTGAGAAGAACTTGTGAAACTCACAGCCCAGGGGCACAGGCTCACGAAAAGACTGAAACTGAAAGATGGGACTGTAGAACACTTCTCTGTAGTTCATACCTCGCCACCAATTAGTAAAGGCTCATTTACTGGAGTTCCTTTTACCCAATACATTACGTCCATCTTTCAACAAAAATTAAAAGGCAAAATATACATCTGAAGAGACAGACTCAAACTCTAAAGAACCAGAACAAGATTCAGACATGGCAGGGACGTTGGAATTATCAGATCAGGAATTTAAAACAACTATGATTATTATGCTAGGGATTTAATGAAAAAAGTAGATAACATACAAGAAAAGATGGTTATGTAAACAAAAAGAGAGAAATTCTATAAAAGAATCAAAAAAATTCCAAAGATTTAACCACCATAAAGAGGGAATAAATGGTGATGGAAGGTGTTGGGCAGATAAAATATATTATGCTCACTTTGTTAAAGATGGCGTTACCCAGGTGAAATTAATGTGTCTCTGTGGGCAGGCAGGATCTTTGTAGCCTGGGGCTTGGTTTTGGGATTGGGCCTTTCCCACCCTTTTTGATGTGGGGTGGTACAATCCAATCATGACTCAGAAGTGACTTTGTATTAGAGACTTCCCTATTTTGTATATTGGATTAAAGGTTGTGAAGCTACACTATAAAATAGGGGCAGAATAGGAGCTTGCTCTCTTGGTTCCTGGGATGATTAGCATGAGAGCAGAGGGAGCAGAGCAGAGAGCAGAAAGAGGCCATGTGGCCAGGAGAAGCAGCCGAGATGGCGGAGTGCTGAGTGAGATGCCAGTTGTGCAGAGTTTGTATCTGGGATAAAAAAGGAGATGGGGAACTGAGGAGAATAAGGCTGGTGAGCTAGAAATCTTTGATTCTAGGAAACTCGGATAAGTCAGTGACTTTGTGAGCACTGAATGTGAGTGGGTTTTGGAGCCCAGTGTGTGTTTTTACTTGCCTGCCAGGTGCAAGCTAGGATTAAAGAAGATGGCTCATCAGTTTTTGGCTCTTGTTTCTTTACCGACTGTCCGAATCCAATGCGAACCTGCATGGGCCGGGCTGCTGTGATGGTGGCTCTAGCCTTGGCTTCTGGCTTTACAGAAGGAGACTTGACTTTGGGTGGTGGACACACAATAAAATATAAATATACAAAGATGTGCTGTAGAATTGTACATCTGAAATCTGTATAATTTTGTTAACCAGTATCACTCCATTAAATTTGACTGAAAAAAAACCCCACTACTGTAACAGAAATAAAGAATGCCTTTGATGGGTTCATTACTAGACGAGATATGGCTGAAGAAAGATCTCTTAGCTTGAGGCTATGTCAGTAAAAATTTCTCAAACCAAAAAACAAAGAGATAAAATATTGAAAAACCAAAAACCTAGAACAGAATATCCAAGACTGGGGGAAAACTACAAAACGTGTAACCCATGAATGGTGTAATTAGAATACCAGAAGGAGAAGAGAAAAAGGAACAGAAAAAATACTTGAAGCGATAATGACTGAGAATTTTAATGAATTAATATCAGAGAGCAAACCACAGACTCAGGAAGCTAACAGAATACCAAACAAGATAAATGCTAAAAACCACAGAAGGAATAATAAAATTAGAATTTTCAAAAATTAAAATATAAACAAAGGGCTCACACCTGATAAATTTGTATAAAAAAAGTTCTATATCCTAAAACAAAACCCTCCTTTTCAAAGTAGAGAGTTTTTATTTTTCTATCAAGATACTAAATAGCATATACAGGGGAAAAACTATCTTCTTTCTTTTGATTAATGCACATCACAGTATAGAGCCCTGCTCTTCCAGTAACATTTTTCCTGTACGTATGTTTTATGGTCAGTACAACTAACCAAAGGGCATTCTGAGCCAGAGCTGAGGAAGTGAGTGGTTCATTGCCAGTCCCACCAAGACCCCAGTCCATTCATCACCTTGGACCTGATTGTATGATAAGCAATGTATGTGCCCAGGTCGAGGTGCCTGGAGCCCTAAGTCCATCTGGCAGAGAGAAATAATCTAAACCACATTAGGAGGTGATCCCACTATTCCTGCAGTTCTCATGTTTCTGGTGGGGAATGCCTTCTGCTGGCCAGCTGTGTCAATGGAGAAGATGAAAACAGACAACCTGAATTATACACAAACAGGCTAAAGGAAGGAACCCTCATCTAAGACTAATTGAATGGCTTTAATGGCTTCTAATTTTAGGTGATACATAAAAACATAGCTATTCTTTTGACCTTACAAATAATACAATATTTCATACACTAGACCAGGGGTCCCCAAACTTTTTACACAGGGGGCCAGTTCACTGTCCTTCAGACCATTGGAGGGCCGGACTATAAAAAAAACTATGAACAAATCCCTATGCACACTGCACATATCTTATTTTAAGTAAAAAACAAAACAGGAACAAATACAATATTTAAAATAAAGAACAAGTAAATTTAAATCATCAAACTGACCAGTATTTCAATGGGAACTATGGGCCTGCTTTTGGCTAATGAGATGGTCAATGTCCGGTTTTAGAGTTGTCACTGCTAGCCGTAACAAGTGATATGATGCGCTTCTGGAGCCGTGACACGTGCGTCTCGTGTTACCGGAAGTAGTACTGTACGTGAGCCACGCCGTGCTTTGTGGCGCTGCCACATACAGTACTCCAGGATCTGTATCCTGTGCTCCTCTCACTGGCCACCAATGAAAGAGGTGACCTCAGGGGGCCACATGCGGCCTGTAGGCTGTAGTTTGGGGACAGGTGCACTAGACGATCACTCCAATGGTGATTGACAGGAACTATGTTTCCTTCCTTTTTTTTTCCTTCCTCCCTCCCTCCCTCCCTCCCTTCCTCCCTCCCTCCCTCCCTCCCTCCCTGCCTTTCTCCCTCCCTCCCTTCCTTCCTTCCTTCTCTCTCTCTCTTTCTCTCTCTTTCTTTCTTAACCATATGTGGTCAGTTGTTAACATGGTGAGAATCTTTTATTCCTCTTTGATTCACATATGAGACAGTGTGACAGTGCAGCTACTTCTGTAAAGAGGTTGAATTCTTTCCTTCTCTCAAATGGAGGCTAGTCTTGCAACTTGCTTTGAATGACAGGATGCATCATAATTAATGTTGTGCTAGTTCCCAGCACAGGCCTCAAGAGGCCTTTCATGCTTCTATAAACTTGCCAAGTGAATAGCTCAGGCTAGCTGGCTGGCGGGCAAGACCATGTCAACCAGAGACAAGTAGCTGAGGCCATTCTAGTCTAGCCAGCCTCAGCTGATCCTACAGCTAATTGCAGATATATGAGTGAGCCAAGCCACAACCAGAACAAAAGCCAATCTCAGCCCAGCCAAAATGCCAACTTGCAGAATTATGAGCTAAATAAATAGCTGTTGTTTGAAGTCACAAAGTTTAGGGGTGGTTTGTTATGCAGCAAACCTAACCAACACACTGTGATCCTTGGTGACTACCACAGCACTAGACATTTAGAAGGTACACATCACAAGTTGGATAAATATGTTGGATATATATAATGTTGAATAAATTATTGCATCTAATCGAATACCCATGTTATAATACGTACGGAGATACAGAGAGAACAGACATGGTCTCTCTCCAAGGAGCTTTCAAGTTAGCAGAAGAGACAAGTTATTACATGATACTTGCACAAGATATTGTGCCAGTCGATCATGGTGGTATGTTCAGGATAACATGGGAGAGTCTCAGGACCCAGATTAGAGGTAGGGGTCAGAAGAGGCTCCATGAGGAGGTGATTCATTAACTAAGTGTTAAAAAATATATAGGAAAATATTTAGCTGAAGTCATGGGAATTGTATGAGTGTGTGTACTGTATGAACCGAGAGAAAGGTGTGTACTATAGAAACAGAGAGAGAGGTGTAGAAGGCCATTAATGAAACTGCTCAGGAAACCAGGACTGGAGAGGGGGAGCAGAAGATGAGTGCCTCTTTGTGGTCATGCTATCAGCTAAGTGAACCTCAGCAAATTATTTCAGCTAAGGGTTCATTTCCTCATCAGCAAAATAGGATGTGAATTGCACTTGGCACTGAGAGTTGTTCTGAGCAATGAATAAGGGACTCTATGTAAAGTGCTGGCATAGTGCCAGCATATAATATATACTTAATAAAGGTCGTCTATTATTCTTGTCTTTATTGTCTTGTGACCATAAGCACATGTCTCTTTGGATTTAAAAGTATTTCAACAAAGTAGAAAATAAATTTTAAACACATCCTGACCAGGCGGTGGCACAGTGAATAGAGCATCAGACTGGGATGTGGGGGACCCAGGTTTGAAACACTGAGGTTGCAGCTTGAGCACGGTCTCATCAGCTTGAGCGCGGGGTCACCAGCTTGAGCATGGGATCAGAGACATGACCCCATGGTTGCTGGCTTGAAGCCTAAGTTTGCTGGCTTGAGCAAGGGGTCACTTGCTCTGCTGGAGCCCCCCACCCAGTCAAGGCACATATGAGAAAGCAGTCAATGGACAACTAAGGTGACACAATGAAGAATTGATGCTTCTCATCTCCCTTTTTGTCTCTCTGTCCCTAACTGTCCCTCTCTCTGACTTCTTTTCTATCTCTGTAAAAAACAACAATAACAACAACAACAAAAAACCACACTTAACCGCAGAGAACACTGAACAGTACAAAAATAAATGTAAGCCTTGGAAAGAAGCAAATTATTTATCTAAATTTTTTATATTATGTGTTGCTGTAATAAGTCAAATTAATAAAATAAAAGTGGACAATCGGTTTTTTCAGACAGAAGGGACAGCAAATATAAAGACAGGACATGGTGAAATTGTATGGCATAGACATATACATGAGATTGCAGATGTTAAATATGACCAAACTGTAATGTTCAAGGGACAAGGTTCTGATTCATAAAGCAAAGAAAATACCAAGAGCTCGGTCATAAAGTACCTTACATATAAAGCAGACTTTTGAGTTTATTCCAAAGACAATGAGGAGCTTTTGCTACATTTTATTTGGAATTAATGTGTATAGCAGTCTTAGAAGATGATTAAAATATACACATGCTATGTCAGTAAGGGTAAGACCATTTCATTTATTCAACTTTATTCAACAAAGTTTGAGTGCCTTCTATATAGATCAGCACTTCTCCAATGTAAGGGATTCTAAGTCGTATGATCTAGGTCTTGCTCTCAGAGTTTCGGGGCTAGTAGAAAAGACAGCCTTGGAAACAAATTGCCACAATTCAATGTGCTCTGTTGTGATAGGGAAATGGATCAAGATGGAGTGATATACTGAGTGAAATATGACCCCTGTCTCTGTCCATTCCTGTGATCACCAATTTCCTTGCCTTCCTGAGATGTTCTCCATTATATCAGAGTACCTTTTCTACTCTTGTACCTACTGTCTGAGATTGCCAACATGAATGCCTTAGACACCAATTATAAAAGAAATAAGATACTTATATTATATGACCTGTGCCTAATAGAATTAAATTACAAACATTGCTTATTTAGATTTATCCTATTCCCAAGTTCCAGAAGTGAAAGTTAGCAATTATCCCTCCTTGTTGTTAAAGGAACCCAAACTTACAATAGCTCTTTAAACTCAGTTAATGAACCAACCAAACAATTGTTCAAAAATCTAAGTTGAATATTTTGAACCCTGTGGCTTTGAATTTCGCAAGTTTGAAATTCTTCTCAGTGTCAGATTGTACATTAAAAGCCATGTTCTGATTTATCCCATAAAATTGGAATGTTTGGGAAAATAAAACTCCACAGTGAATGTTTGAAGAAGCAAAATCCAGCATGCAAAACTTTGAATAACTTTTGTAATTATATAGGTTACTCTATTCAGTTTAGCAAAAGAGACCACTGCCCACCCCTCCGATCCCCAGGTTTCAGGAGCTGCCACAGGTGGGGGCTCACAGTGACCTTCTCACCAGGGGCCTCATGTGTGGATCCACATTTTCAAGCTTCATATTTTGGTTCAGTTTGCTTCCATCCACACCACAATGTGTCCTTTATTATGTTAGCTGTTTTCAATTTATCTGCCACACCAAAATAAACCAAAAATACATACTAAAGAATAAACACCATGGGTTTTTTATAGTAAAAGAAAAAAATCTGAGAAGTTATCAAATTTATGACTAGGTTGGGAAGTGAAGCCATCTTCTCTAACATCTAATGACTCTTTCTTACTTTTGTAAACTGTCTCTCATCAACTGCACACTTTATGTCCCCATTAACATAAAACAATGTTCCTTTGGATGATGTAAATCCCCTAAATTCCTCCCTTACCATTATCTATTATGAAAAATATTACAGTATTTCTACATACTAATGTGCCCCATTGAAAGCTATTTCGTAGTACTAAAATGTTTGCTAAAATTAGACCTGTAACAATCCATTCCAGTATGCTATGTATATTCTGTGCAATTGTCATACTTGAGACAGTCTCAGTGAATGAGAGCTATTTTAGCAACTCTTGGCCAGTTAGTAAATTGTAGAACTAAGAGTTGAACCCAGACAGTTCAGCTCCAGAAGCTTTGCTCTTTTTGTTTTAAATTTTTTAAAATTGATTGTTAGATAGAGGAGAGAGAGAGAGAAAGAAGGGGGAGAATCAGGAAGCATCAACTCATAGTAGTTGCTTCCTGTATGTGCCTTGGCCGGACAAGCCCGGAGTTTCGAACTGGCAACCTCAGCATTCCAGGTCAATGCTTTATCCACTGTGCCACCACAGGTCAGGCCAGAAGCTTTGCTCTTAACCACCACGTTCCATGTCTCATTATCACCAAAGTTGAGGTTGATATAAAAAATATAGAAAGTACTTAGTACACGTTAGCTATTCTTATTCTTATTGTTTGACTTGAGTTATTATATATGTGTTTATATATATCTGTGATATATATTATATATGTTATATATCATATATATAAATATGATTTTTAAAAATCAATACAATGATCCTGACCAGGCAGTGGCGCAGTGGATAGAGTGTCAGCCTGGTACACTGAGGACCCAGATTTGAAACCCGAAGGTCGCCGGCTTGAGTGCAGGCTCATCCAGCTTGAGCATGGGGTCATAGATATGATCCCATGGTCGCTGGCTTGAGCCCAAAGGTCACTGGTTTGAAGCCAAAGGTCACTGGCTTGAGCCCAAGGTTGCTGGCTTGAACAAGGGGTCACTGGCTCAGCTGGGGCCCCCTGGTCAAGGCATACATGAGAAAGCAATCAATGAAAAACTAAGGAGCCGCAACAAAGAATTGACACCTCTCATCTCTCTCCCTTCCAATCTGTCTGTCCCTGTCTCTCTCTCTCGCTTGCTTAAAAACAAACCAACAAACAAAATAAACAAAGTTAATACAATGAAAAACTAACCAAAGAAGAAAGAATTAAAATATTACAAGTAAATTAAGAAATTAAAAGAAAATAAAATGTATAAAGTTGTACTTCCGCCATATGTTTTCTTTGGTCTACTATGGCCATTTATTTTGTTTTGGTGAATAGTTTTGACCCATGATAACTAGAAAAGTAGCACAAAGTGACAGTACTGAATCAGATCTTCCACAAAGAATTAAAAGGAAATCATGCAAAGTATTAAGATAAAGTTTTGTGGAGACTCAGTAACCTTCTAGGAAATCTAGGAGACAAAGTAATAATAATGATGATGATGATGATGATGATGATGATAATGACTATTAAAGAATGGTGAGAATCCTCTATTTCTTAGAAGGCATATCCAGCACTATAGACATTTAACAATCATATCTTCATGTGGGTTTTGATGAACCCATGCATGAATTTAAATGATAATATGAAGACTTAATATTTAAATTTTTTTAAAAAGGTCTGTGTAAAATAGAAATTTCTTGCATAACATTTGAATTAATTTGCTGAACAAAAATTTTTCCAGTGTTTCAGTACTTTAATTTGGATATATTAAAGAAATTGATTTTTGATAAAATATAAATAAAACACTATTATTTTATTATAATTGTATATCCTATCAGTTAATAAAAGCTGTATTTTATAATCAAGTAATAATTGATATAAAATTTTTTAAAAGTTAAATAAAAATATTCATAACATGAAATAAAAGTAGCATGGTGTATGCATTTACTCAGCATCTCAATACATTAAGTAGCCAAGTTACAAACATCTGACTTACACACAACTCATACTTACAAATGGAGGGCTATGAGGGCTATTGGTAATCAACTGCAGTTGGGTATCAGTGAAAATGATATAGAGTTTCTTGACTCCCATGACAAATAGCTAACCAATGAAGACCTTATGGAACTAGGGCAGCAGATGACAGCTTTCAGGGAAGAAAACAGACCTAGAAACTCCAGAACAAAAAAGGTATTCTACAGAAGAGTTAGCTGATGCTTTTTTGTCTCATTGAAGCAGGAATGGCAAAGTTAAAGGAACAAGATCCTGATTCAGAGTTTTACCAAAGCTTTCCATACAGTTACCACAGGCCTGAGACACTACAGGGCTACTTATGATGAGAAAAAGAAAAGCGCAGTACAAACCTCCCTTGCTGTCTCCTTCAAGAAACTGACTCCAGCAGCAGCATCAGACCCTGACTCTCTAGCACCAGCCCCACCCTCTCCAACAGGTCCATCATCTTCTGCATCATCCAAGATTGTTTAAGGTTGTATTTCAAAATGTTTAAGTATTCATATACACAGAAAGGTGAAAATAAATACTATGTTAGGACAAACATCTGTCTAAGTTGCCTTCAATAGATAAATGTACCTGTTCCAATCTACATAATTCAACTTAAGAACAAACCTATAGAACCTATCTCATTCATAACCCAGGGACTGCCTGTATAATGAAAACAAGTTTATTTGACTACTCACTGAAATTTTACTATATTCTGCTCAGCAGAACGTTACTTTTTTTTTTAAAGATTTTATTTACTCATTTTGGAGAGAGAGAGAGAGAGAGAGAAGGGGGGAAGAGCAGGAAGCCTCAACCCCCATATGTGCCTTGACCAGGCAAGCCCAGGGTTTTAAACCGGCAACCTCAGAATTCCAAGTCAACACTTTATCCACTGCGCCACCACAGGTCAGGCCAGAACATAACTTTTCAATATTCTTAATAAGTATATATGTTTTCTGCAGACATTCACAAAGCACAATATGAGTCCAAATCACCAGGAAGTGATATCTCAGGAGTAATAGAAAACTGAAAGTGTACCCTGTATATGCAAGCCAAGGGGAGAAGGAGGAAGGGGTGCTGCTAAGGATCAAAGAATTGTTGATATGACTCTGCAGCAAGTTTCAGCTTCTGCTTGGCCTGACCTCATGAGCCTTGTAAGGAGATTGCAGCACAGTGTTAACTCAGATGCGAACTTTTCATAGAACTTGGGGTTGTTATTAGGGCCTCATTTTTCTGTCTTGTCTTGAAGAAATCAGGGATCCACAAAACTCTTCACAGGAATCAATCTGCACATAATAAGCACTTGTAACCCAAAGAAGGACATTTATAAAGAGCTGTAGAAACGTTTGCCAAGTTCCCAAAAGACTAAGCCTGGGATGCAGGAAAGACGGTTCCTCATCTTTACACTCCAGGAGACCCTCTCAAGAAGAATGGGCATTCAGGGAACTGCTGCCACCAGGGTGGAGCCCCAGGACCACTGCAAAGAAGGAAGTCCAGGAACTGTCTTACAAGATCTTCCATCAGAAGTAGCAGGAACAAATGTCAAGCTAAACACAACTTGTGCTAGTAGGTGTTTCTTCCAGCATGATTTATCTTTAAGAGAAAAATAATTCTGTCTGCAATGGGGACAATATCCAGAACAAATAGGATGATTAAGCTTTAAATATTTTCCACACTGAGAAGGGAGTATACATTTTCCCCACCACATCCTGTAGGTTTAGAGGCCCAGAAACCCCAAGTGGAGGCTTAAATCTATTACTGAGTGTCTGCAAACACCAGGTGTGCCAAGAGCACACAGCCCATTGGAAGGCGGTTAATCAAGCTTTAAACTTGCAGTATATTTTGCATTTGTGATCAGTTGTCAGTTGCAATCATTACTTATTTTTTACATTTTTCTTGGTGTGGTGATCACCTACAGGCATCTTTCCAGGAAACCACCATGCCGCATTCTTAGAAAATGTGATTCTGGTGGAGCTGACCACCTGTGGGTTGTTCCTGGCCCAGGTCTGGCCAGACTCCTCCCCTGCACAAAGTGATGGGTTCAAGAATGATGAGGACACCTACAGCAGGCCACTGAGCCTCAGAGGGTCAGACTGGGACGTGTACTGAAGCCAGCAGCAGTGGTGCTGCTCCCGAGCAGGCTAGCTGTCAGGGCGACGTAAGTCTGAGGCTGCAGCAGGTCCCCCTCGCAGGCAAGGGGCCTGCCGACACAGCGGGCAGCAGAGTCCAGGGTAGGATGAAGAAGGGAGAAGCATGGTGCTCTGATGACACTGGCAGAACCCTGGATCCTGCCAAGTCTGAAGTCACGTGTATCCCTGGACATCGCCAATACTTGAGCCAATAAATTCCTACTTTGTTCAGGCTGTTTTGAGCTGGCTTTCCTATCACTTGAAAAATCAGAGAACCCCGACTTACTTGTCTATATTTCTATTCATTTCAAATCAACAAGCATTTATTGAGGACCTACTGAGGGTCAGGACCTGTGCGAGGTGCTGGGACTACACATATGAGTGAAACACAATTGCTGATCTTGTGGGAGTTCTGTGCTTGGCAGTAAAGCTCAGATTTAGAGGTTCCCTCCAGGGTAGCAGGCCACATGCTGTTCGGAAAGCACAGATCACGGATGTCTGAGCTGACCCACTCTCACTGCACCAGAACAGTCATCTCAAAGGGCAAGGAAAGGGAATAACACCCAACTGGAAAGCACACATTGGAAAACATAAAACTGGCAGGGCATTTTCACAGACTAATAACCAAAGAATAAAATTACCCTTGAGAAGCTATTCTATGAGAAGCAGAATATTTACCACTTGGAAACAGTATTCTTAAAACATAAGAGTAAATACTGTGTTCAAAGCTCACTGTGCCAAAACTCACCTCACAGAATAAAGTCATACTAAATTTAGTTGCATGTTATCGGATCATTTACAGCAAAATGGTGGGATCTTGATAAAATTATATGGAGTGAAATAAGTAAATCAGAAAAGGCCAGGAACTGCATTATTCCATACGTAGGTGGGACATAAAAGTGAGACTAAGAGACATTGATAAGAGTGTGGTGGTTACGGGGGGAGGGGGGAGAGGGAGAGGGAAAGGGGGAGGGGGAGGGACACAAAGAAAACTAGATAGAAGGTGACAGAGGACAATCTGACTTTGGGTGATGGGTATTCAACATAATTGAATGACAAGATAACCTGGACATGTTATCTTTGAATTTATGTATCCTGATTTATTGATGTCACCCATTAAAAAAAAATTTAGTTGCATGTTAATTATGAGGGAGATTTGAAAAAAAAACAAACAAGAAAACAACCCAGCCTCTGTCTGGCTTCATAGATAAAGTGTCACCTTGCCATACCAAGAGGTCCAGGTTCAATCCCCAATCAGGATGCATGTGAGCGCAATCAATGAGTGCACTCTAAGGGGAACAAATAAGTAGAACAACAAGTTGATGCTTCTTTCTCTCTCTCTCTCTCATTCTCTTTCTTTTTCTCTCTTCCTTTGTCTCTCTCAAATCACTGAATTTAAAAAAAAACAAAACAGAGAAAGCATGCAACATGGATACCTAATAATTTAGGAATTCATTTAGCTAGTTTTTTATTTAAAATAATTGACTTTGATATTATTAATTAATATTCATTTTCAATCCAAGACTGCAGGAGGAAACTGATGACCTTTCCAAATTGACATTGACTTAGATCACACTGTGAATTGGGTACTCTGAAGGACACAGCATTGGGACGCTTCAGGGCATTTGCTCTTCGTAAGCAAAAAGTAGCATTTCCTCTGAAGAATATAGCAACACCCTTCCTAAGACCAGAGGAGAAGCTCAAGCTGAGTCAAAAGAGATCTTTCCCCAAGATCTCATGTTAGTATCATTCACCATTTAGAAAGAAATAGTGACACTTTATTGCAAAAGTTTTTAAAGTAGGTCATAATAAAAAAATGATAGAATAAGAATTAGCATATAACTTTTACAGAAATAAATCTAGTATTACAATACAAAGGTTGTCGTGTACAGCAAACTCTAAGTGAAACTAACAAGTCAAGTTTGGCTTTAGCCCTAACTTTCTGAGCTCTCAGCCTTTCTGTACTATTCTTCAGGGGCCATACACCCCTCTGTTCTATTAATTTGGGAAATTCTTCAAATTCTTAAGGTATTTCTCTTTTTTGGTCCAAGAATTGACCACTCACAATTTTAAGGAAGGAAAGAATGATATGGTAGTACACAGCCTGAAGAGCAATTTTCTTCAGGTGGGACAGGGCTGGGAAAGCGTCAATCAATTTCAGTCTATTTAGTCTCACCATTGAGAAGCACATGAATTGTAGCAAAATAGAATTTGGAAGTTCTCTTTCCATGGTTAAGTGGAGGTAAAGGAATCAGCCAAACCAATCTGAGAGTGCACTATATAATTAAGAAGGATAAGACATCAGATGTGCTCTGCATTCTTCTTTATTTCCATACATCGGGCTTTATTTTTCTTCCTCCAGTATTCTAGTAATAATTTCTCTAAAACACTGACCCTTACCTCAGCTGCCTAGGGAATGGGCTCATTGTCTCACATACAGTTATGAGAGCAGCCAACACAACTCTGGGCTCCAGGAGGAGGACCAGATGGAAACCAAGAACTTCCCTAAAAGTCGGGACAGCTTC
This sequence comes from Saccopteryx leptura, assembly GCF_036850995.1. Classification (NCBI taxonomy): domain Eukaryota; kingdom Metazoa; phylum Chordata; class Mammalia; order Chiroptera; family Emballonuridae; genus Saccopteryx; species Saccopteryx leptura. The sequence goes on from NC_089506.1 coordinate 151,892,807, forward strand.
CTCCTCCCGGGTCCAGGCCTTGACACACTTTATTAACCGGCACAGAGAAACCTCACAAACTAATCCACAGCAAGGTGTTAGTGATGAACAGGAAGTATAATGTATCATGGCTCATACACAAGCCAGCAATGTATTTTAAAAGAGCAAAGCAAAGCGGATGGAATATTACACTGGATTCGCAAGGACGGAGGCAGCTTGTAAAGTGTGTAGACCAATAAGTATCCCAGCAGCCTTCAAATAAAATCAATTTCATCAAAGCGATCCCATCTGTTATAAAGGGAAGCTGGCCTTGCTAACAACTAGTAAATCACCACCATCTAGACCCCCTTTTCCTTTTGCACCAACCATGCTGTTTCCTTTGTGTCATAATATCCACGAGTACACGCAACGAGCTCCCTCACATCTAGTGGATGCTAATAAATATTTGTGAAGAGGTCTTAGCTTGGGCTCAAAGAAATCCAAAAGAATCAACATAGCCACGAAAGGATGAAAATCCAGAAAAATATCAACTGGCAGAAACAATAAGTAGCTACCTATTGTTCAGTATCTACTATATGACAGATGCTACTTTAAAAAAATTAAAACAGTAAATATGGCATTCAAAAAATTACAAGAGAAATATGGTATTCAATAGAAGTAAAATCATTTTCATTGTAAAATGAGTCAGTGCCCGGCACACGAGGTTGCCTGACAAGGACATGGTCAGTATATTTACAGGAGTCTGCATCATCAGCACACACCCTGAGGTCAGGGGCAGCTTTTCCTCAGGAGGCTCAGCTGTTCTCTCAGAGCACCCAGAATCCAGGGTGCACATTTAACACATTCAGTCTTGACCGCTTAGATTTCCCCAATGCCAAAAACAAACAAACAAAACAACTACACAAAAAACCCACCTGTATTTCCCGAAATAGGAGTCACACTCTACGCAAAAGCAAAACGGAGAGTCCCAATGGAAAAATAAGAATGATACAAACTAGTCAACTTGCAATGCTGAGAGGCCGATAAAATTCTAAAAGACCCCCACCCCAGATTGGCAAATAATCATAAAATCATTGTCAGATTCATTTATATTTTAAATGACTTTCACTCTGAATACAGATTCTCGGAAGATGGGGACTATTTTTGCTCACCAAGGGAAGTGCTTGATATGTGAGCCATACTCTCCTTACTCTTACCCCTTCAGGCTAACCTTTTAAATTCCAGAGTCTTTAGACTATAAATTGAAAAAAAAGACTATTTAGTACAGAAAGAGTCAGAGCTAGACCATCAAGTTCAAGTCTAGTTTTATAATTGAGGATTGTGAGAACGTGCCTAAGGTCACACAGAGGCAGAGAATAAGATCAGAAAGCAAACCTACTGACTTCAATGAGGGAGCTATTTCTTAGGCACCTACCTTATGTCTCTGAGCCCAGCAGTTCTTAGTCATGACATTCTGCTGCAGGTTAATTAATACGTTTGTCAGAAGACAATTTTCTTATATCAATACTTCATCAGCTCAAATGTAGACAAGCAAAACAAAACAGAAGTACTTTTGCATAAATTTCCATTTCCTTTTAGAAGGCATATGCAAAATTTACATTAAAAAAAAAGAGTAGGTAAGTTTACTGAATTTGGAATTCTTACAAATACTTAGCTAGTGGGCATGAAATATTTTCCCCAAAGCAACACAACTTTTCAAAACAAATTGCCCTTGGGCTTTCTACAGAATCTCCTCTAATTGGGTGTGATCACCTTTCACTGTGCAGAGGCAGCTTACTCCCTAACAGAACGTGTGGAGCCTGTCACCCCCTGCCACCAACACTGTTGGGTAAATGAGTTTGTAAAATTTGTATTTTCTGAGTTGCTCACTTTTATTATTAAAAATGGCCACTGCCCACGTAAATCGGGCTGCCAGGTGAAACTGCTAAATTATCTTCCTCCTTGGGAAGGGGCTTTGTTATGCTAATGTGTGCTGGAGAAGGAGTTTCAGGCCAAAAAGTTTTAAGAAGAAAGGAGAAGAAGGAAGCCATGTTGTTGCAGAGTTTGTGTAGAGAGGAGAAGGGAGAAGATGTGTAGATGGGGAACAGAGGTGAGGGCTCTTGCGAGCTCTGCTGAGACTGGTGGGGGGCCTTTGATTCTAGGAAAAACCAGAAAAGATTCTCTTGGTTGTGGAACTGGAGAATTTGTGAGTGGGTTTTGGTGCCCTGTGTGTTTTTACTCACCCGCCCGTTGCGAGGCTAGAATAAAGGAATGGCCTACCAGTTTTCGGTTCCACTGTTTCTTTACCATCTGTCCAAATTCAATGTGAACCTGCATCTGCTTGGCTGTGATGGCCACAGCTACTGGCCATACTAACACTATAATACAGACACTGTAAATTCAGCAAACTTACCCATTCTTTCTTTGTGTGTTTTTTTCTGGAAAGCAGTTGTCTGGCCAGTTACATTTCCCAGCAACTGTTGCATTCTAGATGGGGCTATATCTTACCAGTGGAATATAAGTGCAAGAGATTTGTGTCACTCAATAGCCAAAGTGAATGAAAGAAGGCCATGTCCTCTCTATCCTTTATCTTTCTCTTTTTGCCTAAACACAGATCATTCCAAGACCCCTAGCAAATAGCACAGTCCAAATATGAGAGGAATCTGACTCCAGGAAAGCTCAGAAACTCCACACTACATATTATGTGAATGAGAAATCAATTTCTATTGTGTTAAGCCACTGAAATTTTTTAGTTTATCTTTTATACCCACTAACAAAAACCCGTGACACATTGACCTTACTAGATACATCCATGGGCAAATCATTTGATGTAGATAGAACTTTTTACTTAAAACTATACATACAAAATATGTCATTATTATCTTTGAAAAAGATCTAGCTTACCTAAATTGAACATTAAAAATCAGTAAAATGGGCCCTGGCCGGTTGGCTCAGTGGTAGAGCGTCGGCCTGGCGTGCAGAAGTCCCGGGTTCGATTCCTGGCCAGGGCACACAGGAGAAGTGCCCATCTGCTTCTCCACCCCTCCCCCTCTCCTTCCTCTCTGTCTCTCTCTTCCCCTCCTGCAGCCGAGGCTCCACTGGAGCAAGGATGGCCCGGGCGCTGGGGATAGCTCCTTGGCCACTGCCCCAGGCGCTAGAGTGGCTCTGGTCGCAACAGAGCGATGCCCCGGAGGGGCAGAGCTTCGCCCCCTGGTAGGCAGAGCATTGCCCCCTGGTGGGCGTCCTGGGTGGATCCCAGTCGGGCGCATGCGGGAGTCTGTCTGACTGTCTCTCCCCGTTTCCAACTTCAAAACAATACAAAAAAAATAAAAATAAAAATAAAAAATCAGTAAAATGGCCCTGGCTGGTTGGCTCAGTGGTAGAGCATCGACCTGGCGTGCAGGAGTCCCGGGTTCGATTCCCGGCCAGGGCACACAGGAGAAGTGCCCATCTGCTTCTCCACCCCTCCCCCTCTCCTTCCTCTCTGTCTCTCTCTTCCCCTCCCACAGCCGAGGCTCCACTGGAGCAAAGTTGGCCCGGGCGCTGAGGATGGCTCCGTGGCCTCTGCCTCAGGTGCTAGAATGGCTCTGGTTGCAACAGAGTGACGCCCCAGATGGGCAAAGCATTGCCCCCTGGTGGGCATGCTGGGTGGATCCCGGTCGGACGCATGTGGGAGTCTGTCTGACTGCCTCCCCATTTCCAGCTTCAGAAAAATACAAAAAAAAAATCAGTAAAATGTTTTTCCCAATACTTGAGACCAAAACAACCAGTTAATTTCTTATGTTAATTTTTAATCAGTTTGTAGAAATACTTCCTTCATGAAGCTTTACTTACATTTGTTCTGATGGATGTTATTCTTGCTCTTTATTGATGTACCTTTTGTGGCACTGTTATTAATTTGTTTTTCCAGCTATTTGCACACTGCATTATCTATACCGACAAACCCAAGCTCTAAGGAGGCATCACGTCTAATTCATCTTGGTCTTTCTTGCATGTTTGTACTTCATATAATGCCAAGACAAACAGTCTAAAAATAAATGTTTTAAAAGAGGCACATATAATGTAGAACAGAATCAACTGGACCCCATTTGTAATGTCTTACAGAAAAAAATCTCCTATATGTTAATATAGGTGAGGATACCATTTCTATACCTTGTATAATAAGGAAGCTACAATGGAGGTGCTGCTAGACATCTTTCTAATAACCAAATTTTGCTCTAAATATTGCCAGAGAGTTGTTCCCAAGTTAACTTCAGTGTATCTGTTTCTAAAATAGATGCCCAAACACTAGCATTATAAAAATACATTTACTTAATCACCTAATTAAACACTGTGTTCAAAACTATTCACAGTATTTCCTCATCCACATCATTAGGGGACATTTGATAATCAGAATATTATATTTTAAATGCTAGTTATATACATTGCACAATAGCCTAACATCTAAAAATAATTAAAGATTAGGAGTAAATTTTTAAATGTTTTTCATTTTTGTTTGGAAGTCTAAATAGAGGCCTAGCAAACCCTTCTTCACTTATGATGTCTATCATAGTGCTAATCTGTCTTTTATCCCCCAAGAAATAATAAAGTCAAACTATATTTTATCTATAACATACAATTATGTATTATGCCATTACGAGGTAAAAACACTGCCAACAAATTGTAAGATGCCAATAATTATAAGAAATATTTTAATTTGGAATCAATGAAATGAGGTACTTAGAAGAGAACATGTAAGATGAAATAAACATTATGGAAATATAAAAAGAATAAAAAATATTATTAAGAGTTAAAAGTTTGCTTTTAAGATGTCTACCTACTATCCTCAATATCATTATTTATATGATTATAGTATATATAATCTTAAGGGTATAAAATATATTCAGATTCTTAGTGATGTATGTTAACTGTAATGTTAGTGTAACCTTAAGGGTCAACAGTAGTGTGTTCTATATAGCTAGAAATTGGTAACCCTGGTTCCCTCCAGAGGGAACTAGGTAATAATATAATACAGTATAGGAAGGAGAAGTTTCAGTGTCTCACTAAGTACCTTTTCAGCAAAATGCCATGTGCATATATTAACTATTCAAATTTAAAAAATGAAAATACCCTCTCTTTTTTAAAACAATTGGAGAGACAGAATATACTGTAGTATGTAAAATGTTTAATTTTTCTAATCTGGTTTAGGGGAAAAATAAACTATAAATGAGATTTATGAGCTTAAACTCATCGAAGGCTTTACCTAAATTTTAGATGTCATTAGGATCCATTTAAGTGTACTTTTAGAAGAGAAAATAGTTTTTCTATAAGAAATGACACCCATCCTGAGGTCTGCAAGAAAAGCACCCACCTCTTCACATGTGGAATGTTTATCAACCCTTTTCCTTGAAAACACCATTGGGCTTCTTCAGGAGAGGCAGAATTTACCATTCAGAACGAGATTATAGTTTTGGTTTCCAGAAGGAATTTGGATTATAACAAGACCTATCTTTTGGGATAAAGCAACGTAGCAATGTATGAAGAAGGGTTTCCTGAGACATTTTTTTGATGTCTCAATGCATAAAGAAGAAAAGAATTTTAAGGTAATCTCCTGTTTGTGTCTCCAACCTGCAACCTCAGAGGTGACACAAGAGTCCTGGCCTTCATGCATCCAGCAGTTACTACTGGGGTGCAGGTTAGGGTTCCCGATAAATGAAGGTTTAAGATGCATTTTCATTTTAAGTTTTCACCAAACTGCCACTAGCTGACTGGCATTCTCTGCTTCAGAAAGTTTTCAAATTTGAACGATAGGTGGGGGTGGTGGGTAAAAATGAGTGAACTGACAGATTTGTGTGGGAAAGCACATACTATCTGTCAGATTGTCTTTATAAAATGGGAGACGTCACTTTATAAAATGGGAGAGCCTGACTGTGGTGGCGCAGTAGATAAAGTGTCGACCTGGAATGCTGAGGTCGCTGGTTCAAAACCCTGGGATTACCTGGTCAAGGCACATATGGGAGTTGATGCTTCCTGCTCCTCCCCTCTTCTCTCTCTCTCTCTCTCTCTCCTCCTTCTCTCCTCTCTAAAATAAATAAATAAATAAATAAATAAATAAATAAAGTCTTAAAAAAATGGGAGAATCTGATTCAAAATGTATGGATTAAACAAAAGACTCCAAATGATGCTTTAAAAAGTTCCTAACACTTTAAAAGCCTTCGATTCCCAGTCCCTTTCTAACTCTCTGCTGTGATACTGTGTCCAAGTACATAGTTTCAAAGTACCTGCAGCATGTACTTGGCTAGAACATGGGCAACAGAAAACCAGTTCCTACCTGTGTGCCCAGACCTCTTACCAGAACACTTCCATAGGTTTTCTGCCCCACTCTCACAATGACCAGGGGAATCCCAAATAACACTCCAGATGGAATCGGTTACATTTCACTGAATGTAGTTGCATTTTCCATGGCCTTTCTCATTAACTGAGACTTGAAAGACTCATGGGAAGGTGAGTTTTCTGTAGTAGGCAGAGGGAAAATCAATAGTTGTGTCTTGTCCAATGTTGTTACCTACCAGAAAGCAAAGCAGAGAAGTCATGTAGGCCTTCGACTCTGTGAAGTCTGGAATTCATGGGAAAAGCACAATATTTGAGAGTCAGCAGTGTAGAGATGGCATCTTTTTTTAAACTCCAAATATTTTTATTTATTCTCTCAACAAAAACATGTATTGGTAAGCTATGAGCCAGGGTGCAAATAAAGAAGAGGGTTGAGGAGAGAGCTCTAGGGAATTACAACTCTGAAGGGGTGATAAAGAAGGAGGAGCCAGCAAATAAGACTCAGAGAGAAGAGCCAAAAAAGCAAGAAATGAAAACTAACTAGTTAATTAAAATAAAATTAAAAAGTTTGTATGGTTCAGAGGACTAGAAATGAAGTGGTTCATGTAGGAGACTGTCAACCATGTTAGTGCTGCTGGATTAGGAAGCAGGCAGTGGTGGGATTCAAATAATTTACCAACCAGTTCACTGCCCTAATGCTCATTTCAAGCATAAAAAATGATATAGTAAAAGGTAGTTTATTATTTCATTTATTTAATACTTCCATAGCTTCCAAAATGGATGATAAGATAACCCTTGAAATCTGTATTTCTATTGGTTCATTGTGTCCTAGCTTCCGATTGGTTTCACTGTTTGTGGGAACACCAGTGTACTCAAAATATCTCAGGGGAATTTTGGGTGTAATACAAAGCTGAAACAAATGACAGCTTGTCACCCCCTGGTTGTTTGGCACATTTTTCTTTACATTATACAGTGTGTCTGTAAGTCATGGTGCAATTTTGACCGGTCACAGGAAAGCAACAAAAGACGATATAAATGTGAAATCTGCACCAACTAAAAGGAAAACTCTCCCAGTTTCATACCTATTCAGTGCAGTTCGATGTGGGCTCATGCACAGATATTTTAGGGCTCCTTAGGTAGCTATCCCATATAGCCTCTACAGCAGGGGTCCCCAAACTTTTTACACAGGGGGCCAGTTCACTGTCCCTCAGACCGTTGGAGGGCTGGACTATAAAAAAAAACTATGAACAGGAGCTAAGGCTTGCAGCCATCCCATGAGTGGGCTCCTCTTGCAGGGGCAGGGCAAAAGCCTGGAATCAGGCAAAGACCCACAGCTGAGCAAAGGTGCTCACCTCTGCCCTCAGGGCCAAGCATAAAGCCACCCACGGGGCAGGGCAAAGGCCGAGGCCACCGAGGCTTGGACACCCAAGCATGTGATCACAGCCATCCCTGTGAAGGAGAGGCGAAAACCACAGCAACAGCACCAGTGGGCAGGCACCGGCAACGCCCATACCCGAACGCCCTAGGCAGCACCAACAGAGGGAGTGGTGGGCCTGCAGATAGACCACACCTAGGGAACACAGAGGCCACAACCAGTGGACCCCAGTGGCCAAAACCTTTTACACAGATAAAATGAGAAGGCAGAGAAATGCAACACAAATGAATCAAGAGAAATCCCCAGAAAAGGACTTGAATGAGTCACATATAATCACATTACCAGATGCAGAGTTTAAAATAATGATTGTTATGATGCTCAAAGATCTTAGAACAACAATAGATGGTCATTACGAACACCTATATAAAGAGATAACAAATATAAAAAAGGACATTGAAATAATAAAAAAGAATCAGTCAGAAATGACAAATACAATATCAGAAATAAAGAACACAATGGAAGGAATTAAAAGCAGGATGGATGAAGCTGAGAATCGAATCAGCGAGTTAAAGAACAAGATAAATGAAGGCACGGAAGCAGAGCAGGAAAAAGAAAAGAGACTCAAAAAGTCTGAGGAAACTCTAATAGAGCTCTGTGACAACCTGAAGAGAAATAACATCCACATCATAGGGGTTCCTGAAGAAGAAGAAGAGAAAGAACAAGGGATAGAGACTTTGTTCAAACATATCATAGCTGAAAATTTCCCTCAATTAAGGCAGGAAAACATCTCACAAGTTCAAGAAGCACAGAGAACTCCATTAAAGAGAAACCCAAAGAAATCTACACCAAGACACATCATAATTAAAATACCAAAGCTCAGTGATAAAGAGAAAATATTAAAAGCTGCTAGGGAAAAAAAGACTATCACCTACAAAGGAGCTCCCATAAGGATGACTTCAGACTTCTCAACAGAAACACTTGAGGCCAGAAGGGAATGGCAAGAAACACTCAAAGTAATGCAGAACAAGAGCTTACAACCAAGACTACTTTATCTAGCAAGGCTATTGTTTAAAATTGAAGGAGAAACAAAAAGCTTTCCAGACAAAAAAAACTCAAGGAATTCACTACAACCAAATCAATGCTGAAAGAAATGCTAAGGGGCCTGTTGTAAACAGATCAAAGGAGAAAAAGAATATAGCAAAAGAGGAATACAGTTTTAAAGAATAAAATGGCAATAAACAACTACATATCAATAATAACCTTAAATGTAAATGGATTAAATGATCCAATCAAAAGACATAGGGTAGCTGCGTGGATAAGAAAACAGGACCCATACCTATGCTGTCTACAGGAGACACACCTTAAAACAAAAGATGCACACAGACTGAAGATAAAAAGATGGAAAAAAGTATTTCACGCAAATGGAAATGAAAAAATAGCTGGGGTAGCAATACTTATATTAGACAAAATAGACTTTAAAACAAAGGCTATAGTAAGAGATAAAGAAGGTCACTTCATAATGATAAAAGGAGCAATCCAACAGGAAGATATAACTGTTATAAATATCTACACACTTAATATAGAGCACCTAAATATATAAAGCCGACTTTGATGGATTTAAAGGGCGAGATCAACAGCAATACTATAATAGTAGGGAGATTTCAATATGCCACTAACATCACTAGATAGATCCTCAAGAAAGAAAATTAACAAAGAAACAGCAGACTTAAAAGACTCATTAGATCAACTCGATTTAATATATATCTTCAGATCCTTTCACCCTTAAGCAGCAAAATATACATTCTTTTCAAGTGCTCATGGTACATTCTCTAGGACAGACCACATGTAAGGACACAAAAGCGGTCTCAACAAATTTAAGAAGACTGAAATCATATCAAGCACTTTCTCTGATCACAATGGCATGAAACTAGAAATCAACCACAACAGAAAAACTAAAAAATACTCAAACACTTGGAAACTAAATAGCATGTTATTAAATAATGAATGGGTTAACAATGAGATCAAAGAAGAAATAAAATAATTCCTAGAAACAAACGATAATGAGCATACATCAACTCAAAATTTATAGGACACAGCAGTCCTGAGAGGGAAGTTCATAGCATTACAGGCATACTTTAAGAAGCTATATAAAGCTCAAATAAACAACTTGACCCTGAATATAAAAGAACTAGAAAAGAACAGCAAGTAAAGCCCAGAGCTAGTAGAAGAAAAGAAATAATAAACATCAGAGCAGAAATAAATGACATAGAGCTAAAGAAACAATACAGAGGATCAATAAAACCAGGAGCTGGTTCTTTGAAAAGGTAAACAAGATCAATGAACCTTTAACTAGACTCACCAAGAAAAAAAGAGAGAGGACTCAAATAAATAAAATTAGAAATGAGAGTGGAGAAATAACAACTGACACAACAGAAATACAAAATATTATAAGAAAATACTATGAAAAACTGTATGCCAAAAAACTAGACAACCTAGATGAAATGGATAAATTCCTTAAAACATACAATCTTCCAAAAATTAATCTGGAAGAATCAGAAAACCTAAATAGACCGATTACACCAAATGAGATCGAAACAGTTATCAAAAACTCCCAACAAAGAAAAGTCCTGGGCCTGATGGCTTCACAAGTGAATTCTACCAAATAGTCAAAGAAGAACTAACTCCTATCTTTCTCAAGCTATTTCAAAAAATTCAAGAGGAAGGAAAACTTCCAAGCTCCTTTTATGAGGCGAGCATCATTCTGATTCCAAAACCAGGCAAAGACAACACAAAGAAAGAAAATTATAGGCCAATATCCTGATAAATTTAGATGCTAAAATCCTCAATAAAATATTGGCAACCTGGATCCAGCAATATATGAAAAAAAAATCATACACCAGGATCAAGTGGGAATTATTCTTGGGAGGCAAGGCTGGTACAATATTTGCAAATCAATCAATGTGATTCATCACATAAACAAAAGGAAGGAGAAAAACCACATGATAATTTCAATAGATGCAGAAAAAGTATTTGATAAAATGCAGCACCCATTCATAATCAAAACTCTCAGAAAAGTGGGAATACAGGGAACATTCCTCAACAGGATAAAAGCCATCTATGACAAACCCACAGCCAACATCATACTCAATGGGCAAAAATTAAAAGCCATACCTTTAAGATAAGGAACAAGGCAGGGGTGCCCCCTTTCACCACTCTTATTTAACATCGTACTGGAAGTCCTAGCCACAGCAATCAGACAAGAAAAAGAAATAAAAGGCATTCAAATTGGGAAAGAAGAAGTAAAACTATCATTATTTGCAGATGATATGATATTATATATAGAAAACCCTAAAGTTTCAGTAAAAAAAAACTACTGGACCTGATAAATAAATTCAGCAAAGTGGCAGGATATAAAATTAATACTCAGAAATCAGAGGCATTTTTATACACTAACAATGAACTGTCAGAAAGAGAAATTAAGGAAGCAATCCCCTACACCATTGCAACCAAAAAAATAAAGTAACTAGGAATAAATTTAACCAGAGAAATTATAGACTTGTACTCAGAAAAGTATAAAACATTGATAAAAGAAATCAGGGAAGATACAAACAAGTGGAAGCATATACTGTGCTCATACTTAGGGGAAAAAAAATCATTAAAATGTCTATATTACCCAAAGCAATTTATAAATTCAATGCAATACTGATTAAAATACCAATAACTTACTTCAAAGATATAGAACACATATTCAAAAAATTTATATGGAACCAAAGGAGAACACAAATAGTCTCAGCAATCTTGAAAAGGAAGAATAAAGCGGGAGGGATCACACTTCCGGATATCAAGTTATACTACAAGCCCTTTGTACTCAAAACAGCCTGGTACTGGCATAAGAACAGGTATATAGATCAATGGAACAGAACAGAGAACCCAGAAATAAACCCACAGCTCTATGGACAACTGATATTTGACAAAGGAGGTAAGGAAATACAATGGAGTAAAGACAGCCTCTTCAACAAATGGTATTGGGAAAATTGGACAGCTACCTGCAAAAAAATGAAACTAGACCACCAACTTACACCATTCACAAAAATAAACTCAAAATGGATAAAAGACTTAAATGTAAGCCGTAAAACTATAAGCATCTTAGAAGAAAACATAGGCAGTAAGCTCTCTGACATCTCTCACAGCAATATATTTGCCGATTTATCTCCACGGGCAAGTAATATAAAAGACAGGATAAACAAATGGGACTATATCAAACTAAAAAGCTTTTGCACAGCTAAAGACAATAAGAACAGAATAAAAAGACAAACTACACAATGGGAGAACATATTTGACAGTACGTCTGATAAGGGGTTAATAACCAAAATTCATAAAGATCTTGTAAAACTCAATACCAGGAAGACAAACAATCCAATCAAAACATGGACAAAAGAAATGAATACACACTTCTCCAAAGAGGACATACAGATAGCCAATAGGCATATGAAAAAATGCTCAACATCACTAATCATTAGAGAAATGCAAATTAAACCACAATGAGTTATCACCTCACACCAGTCAGAATGGAGCTCATCAACAAAACAACACAGAAGAAGTGCTGGCGAGGATGTGGAGAAAAGGGAACCCTCCTGCATTGCTGGTGGGAATGCAGACTGGTGCAGCCACTGTGAAAAACAGTATGGAGATTCCTCAAAAAACTAAAAATCAAACTGCCTTTTGACCCAGCTATCCCACTTCTAGAAATACACCCCAAGAACACAATAGCACTGTTTCAAAAGAAGAAATGTACCCCCATATTTATGGCAGCATTGTTCACAATAGCGAAGATCTGGAAACAGCCCAAGTGTCCGTCAGAGGACGAGTGGATTAAAAAGCTTTGGTACATATATACTATGGAATACTTCTCAGCCATAAGAAATGATGACATCAGATCATTTACAACAACATGGATGGACCTTGATAACATTATACTGAGCGAAATAAGTAAATCAGAAAAAACTAAGAACTATATGATTCCATACATAGGTGGGACATAAAAATGAGACTCAGAGACATGAACAAGAGTTTGGAGGTTACGGGGTGCGGGGAGGAGAGGGAGGAGGTTGGGGGTGGGGAGGGGCACAAAGAAAACCAGTTAGAAGGTGATGGAAGACAATTGGACTTTGGGTGATGGGAATGCAGCATAATCAAATGTCAAAATAACCTAGAGATGTTTTCTCTGAACATATGTACCCTGATTTATCAATGTCACCCCATTAAAATTAATTTTTAAAAAAACCATAAAAAAAGAAATGAAACTTAAGAATAATAAACGTACCTATCAAGTGTTTGTGTTAACACAGATACTCCTAGACTTCTGATGGAATTATGTACCAACAAACCCACTGTAAATGAAAAAATATTTTAAGTCAAAAACACATTTAATACACTGTTGGGCAGATAAAATATATTATGCTCACTTTGTTAAAGAAGGCGCTGCCCACGTGGAAGCCTGTTGCCCAGGTGATTACTTGGGATGGGCGTGATTGTATTAATGTGTGTTGGGGGAGGGCTTCGCACCAAAAAGTTTTAAAAAGAAGAGAGATTGCATTGATCTGGGAGAAGAGTGATTCCGTTCTAGGAGGAGGACAAAGAGCAGGGAGGAAAGCAGAGTAAGGCCACGTGAAGGAGAAGAGAGGCAGCCAAGATGGAGGAATGCTGAAGAAGCCAGTTTGTGCAGAGATTGTGCAGAGAGAAGGAGATGGGGAACAGAGGGGAATAAGTCTGGTGAGCTAGAAACCTTTGATTCTAGGAAACTCGAATAATCAGTAGCTTTGTGAGCACTGAATGAGTGGGTTTTGGAGCCCAGTGTGTGTTTTTACTTGCCTGCCAGGTGCAAGCTAGGATTAAAGATGATGGCCAACCAAAAAAACCCCCCAAAACAAAAAAACTATGAAAAATCCCTATGCACACTGCACATATCTTATTTTAAAGTAAAAAAAACAAAACGGGAACAAATACAATATTTAAAATAAAGAACAAGTAAATTTAAATCAACAAACTGACCAGTATTTCAATGGGAACTATGGGCCTGCTTTTGGCTAATGAGATGGTTAATGTCTGGTTCCATAGTTGTCACTGCTAGCTGTAACAAGTGATATGATGCACTTCTGTAGCCATGACGCATGCATTCCGTGTCACCGGAAGTAGTACTGTACGTGAGTGACCCCGCGCTTTGTGGCACCGCCACGAATAGTACTCCAGGATCCGCATCCTGTGTTCCTCTCACTGACCGCCAATGAAAGAGGTGCCCCTTCCAAAGTGCGACAGGGGGGCCGGATAAATGGCCTCAGGGGTCCGCATGTGGCCCACGGGGCCATAGTTTGGGGACCCCTGCTCTACAGACTCATCACTGACTGATGGCCTACCAGAACGGGGTTTCTCCACCAAACTGCCTGTTTCCTTCAACTGCTTATCCCACTGAGTAATGTTATTCCTATGTGGTGGCGCTTTGTTATAAACGCGCTGATATTCACGTTGCATTTTGGTCACAGATTCGAATTTAGCGAGCCACAGAACACACTGAACTTTCCTCTGTACCGTCCACATCTCGACTGGCATGGCCGTGGGCTGCTCCGCTGTATACATAGTGTTACGTCATCATCTGCGCATGTGCATATGCTGCCACATCATCCTACAGAAACTGGGAGGGTTTTCCTTTTATTTGGTGCAGATTTCACATTTCTATCATTTTTTGTTGCTTTTCTGTGACTGGTTAAAAGTGCACCATGACTTTACAGACACACTGTATGTTTGTTTACTGAAGTAACAAACACAAGAAAGTTAAAATGTACTATTTCATCAAAGGTATAATGAGTTTTATGAAATGAATAAATAAATATTACAGCATAGTTCTGTAAAAGTTTTTCACCTATGGACAGAATGATTATTACTACAGGCACTTAGAATAATACGCTGTTGTGCAGATGAATGTTTTAAAAGGATAAGGAATGTAAATTTGCAATTTTCACATTAGTTGGCTGCCCAGGTGACTACCTTAGAGAGAACCCTGATTATAAGTGCCATTTTTTTATTGATTTTAAATTTTGTGTTTACATAGATTTAAGTGTCCCCCTGAATGCATCCCCCCCCCGTGTTTCCCTCAACATACCCCTTGTCTCCCTCCCCCCTTCCCTCCAGGATTTGCTTTCCTGCTCTCTATAATACTGTGTTATGTATATATAATTTCACCAATCTCTTTCCCTTCTCTGATTCCATCCTCTCATCCCCTTTCCCTCTGACCGCTTTCCCTCTGGTCCCTTTGATCTGTCTCTATTCCATGCCTCAGTTCACATTATTCATTGGATTCCTCAAATGAATGAGGTCATATGATATTTTTCTTTCTCTGCCTGGCTTATTTCACACAAGTGCCATTTTTAACAACCAGTTCACTGAACTCAACAAAAAATTAGTTATTGGTTCTGCTGAACCTGTGTGAACTGGCTGAATCCTACCACTAGAAGAGTATTGAAAAAGAATAGTGCAGTAGTTCAGAAGAGAAATCCTAAACGAGACTGCTTCAGGTTCAAATACTGGCTGTGTCACTTACTCACAGTGAGACCTTTGTCAAAGTTATTTAATCTTCCAGTGTTTTCATTTGTAAAATGAGTTTTATAATGGTAGGTACCTTATAAAGGTGGTTGTAAGAATGAGTTAATATAAATTAAGTATTTAGAATAGTGTGTGACACATAATAGGCATTATAAAGGTGGTATTATATTATTATTATTATGTCTACCTTTGGCTTTGACAAGATGATGACATCGACAGAAGCCATTTCAATGAAGTTGTCAGAATAAAAACCTACCTTACTGGATTGAGATAGTATGAGGTGAAGAAAAGCATAAATCAAGAAGAAACACTTTAAGGTGTGAAGGGACTGGAGGAGCAGATAGAGGATGACATGGATTGAAAGAGTTTTTTTCTCCTTTAATTAGGAATGTGTGGTATTAATACATGTTTATATGAAAAATGGGAATTATCCATTTGAAAGGAAAATGAATCCAGAACAGGAAGGAAAAGAGATTATTGCAAGAGTTAAGTCTTTGAGCAATGGCTGGGGTCCAGGGTCAAATGGCAGATGTGACCTTAGATGGAGCAAGAACATGCCTGCCATCCAAACAGGATGGTCAGCCAAAGGTGTAGGTTAACAAATTTTACAGTGGGAAGATGAAGTAGAACGTGTCAAAATGCATTTATTTTCTCTGACAATATTTGGAGAAATAATGAAGTGGGAGATATTGCTGAAGATTTGAGACAACAGAAGAGTAAAAACATGGTCTAAGAAAGGTGACTTCATTATCTATAATAATAGGGGTAGGATTGTCTGGCAGTGTTAAGCATCTATTTCAAATTCATAGTCATAAATTTGTAACAAGTCCAGTCAGTATTATTTCAAAATATCCTTTTAAAAGTAAAGGATATTTTAAAACTCCTCCATTGCTTTATATAAAGAATATACATAATATGTATCTCTTGTATCTTCTCCACATTAGATAGTTGCATTTTAACATAATTTATTAAAAATTATTATTTAAGTTGACTTAAGAATATGATTATTTCTTTACTACACAGGAAGCTATACAATACATATTTATATAAATATTTTATTATTCAATTAGAACATTTGTTTTCATACTGCAACATGGAATTTCTCAAAGATGATTTTCTTAAATAAATCTATATTAGGGCCATATCCATTCTGAGAATGTATTTCAGGATACCAGTGATTGGATGTCTGTTAGACTTGAGTTCTGAAATTCAGTACTTTCTTGTTGGAATCTGTAAAGGATTCCAGAACTATATTCTGATGTTTTCCCTTTAAAATGACCCTAGCATTTACAATCCTTGCTCTTTCCACCACTAACATTTATGATGTATATGCTAAAAAGTCAAATATGATCCTAGTCTTTATGGAAAAGCAAAGGCATAATTCCTGTTTGTGGAACTTATACACTATATTATTTCCCACAAATATATAATCCTACTATCCTGGATCTTGTGATGATTAAGACACTCAAAGTATTCAATAAAATCTAGAGTTGTTAGAGACTTTAAAGATATTTTCCCAATCTTTTCCTTCTCTTCTAACATTACCTCATGACTCATCTTCTGCATGCTTTTTTATTTTGTTGTGTTAGAATGCAAAAGTGCTTTTATCTGTACATCAAAGATATTACTTCACAAAAAGTCATAGCTAAACCATAAGATTTCCCTTTGAATATACTTCAGTAGTAATCAGCAATCAAGAATTGGGCTACACTGGACTGCTATTGTTGAAAAGCCAAGATTTTAAATGGTTGAGAATTTTTAACACTGGCCTGACCAGGCAGTCACTGGCTTGAGCCCTTAAGGGGCCACTTGCTTTGCTTGAGCACCCTGGTCAAGGCACATATGAGAAAGCAATCAATGAGTAACTAAGGTGCCACAACAAAGAATTGATGTTTCTCATCTCTCTCGCTTCCTGTCTGTCAATCCGTGTCTGTCTGTCTCTCTCCCACAGGCACATGACACACATGCACACACACACACTAAAAAAAATTTTCTTAACACTGAAATTGCACCCGCATTAAATATTAGGATGTATGTGTTTTATTTGGAAGGGAGGGGAATGACATCCAGTAATTATTAGGAAATTAGGCCAGTGTACAAATTGGGTTTGTACCTCCCAATCCATTTTCTTGTTCAACTGATGAGTGTTGAAATTACTCTAGTATTGTTATAAACTAAATTGAGTTCTACCAAAATTCATATGATCAAGCCCTTAGCTCCAATGTGATGACATTTAGAAATGGAGTCTTTAGGGAGGTAATTAAAGGTAAACCAGGTACTAAGTTTGGAGCCCCACTCCAAAGAAACTGGTGTCTTTATGAGAGGAAGCGACCCCAGAGTGTGTGTCTTCTGTCTCTCTGCACATTCACAGATGAGAAACTGTGAGACCAGAGCTAGAGGGCCATCATCTGCCAGCCAGGAAGAGAGCTCCCACCAGAAACTGAATGTGCTGGTACCCTGATCCTGGACTTCAGGACTCCAGAACTGTGGGAGAATAAATTTCTGTTTTTAAGCCACCCGGTCTATGGTATTTTATTATGGTAGCCCGAGCAGATTACCACAAGCATATATTTATTTACTTCTAGCTAGGTCAATTGTCTGGATTGAGTTTAGATGGAATCATTTTAAACATATAAACTTATATTAAGGACAAAGCGATAATGTAATTACAATCTAACTCTGCTATAGCTAATTATCCTCAGCTGCCACCTGAGTCCCAGTGCCTTTGCCCCAGTGACCCTTCTGTCTGGAATTTGATAGCCCCCTATTTTCACCTGGCTGCATCCTTGCCTTTTAGATACCAGCTCAAATGTTGCCAACTCAGCAAGGCTTCCTCTGGCCATTTAAGATTTTTCTCCACCACTATGCAAGGACACTATACAATCAATCTGTCCTGCTTTACTCATAACACTCTTTACCATCTGAATATTTTTTATTCATTTGTTTATTGTGGTTTTAATAAAATGTAAGCTCAATGAGAACAAGAATTCTATGTTATTGGCTGGTGTGTCCCTAGGGTTTGAGATAACACTTGGCCGGTACTCGGTGCTCAATGACTAAACACATGAAGCCATATATATAAACTATAGTTGCCTTGAAATCACCTTTCACAACTTACCAGGTCTGGAAAATCTGGTTCAATTCACCCATTTTGTACTGATACAACCCATGCAAACAAATATCTAATTACCCAATAAAATTTTCTTCAACTACTCTCCAGATTACTCTAAAACTGTAAGTATCTTTCAATTCTTTATCTTTAAAGTAAAATAAAATATCTCAAACTCCAGAACAGAAAAAGCCCGGACTAGGTCTAAAAGCAGTTAAATGTGTATGAGTTAAGTTCAAAGGCTGCAGCATGATGTTTGAGGGAAACCACAGCCACAGTTGCAGCTGGAACCTCAAATGAGAGTAAGGAATGAAGCAAAGCAAGGCTGGAGAGATGGGCAGTGGGCAGATGGTAGATGTGCTTTCTCACCCTGTGACCAAGGACTTGGAATCCAAGTGATTAGGGAAAGTCATGGGTAGGTTCTAAGCAGATAAATGGTGTGATTAGATATACTATTTAGACAATTCATTCTGGTTTTATACAGCACTTGGTTTGAGGAAGAAAAGGCTGAGGCCGGGGGGGGGGGGCAGATAGAAAGAAGTGTGGTGACCAGTGAGTACCCTGCAGTTGTCTAAAGCTTTATGACCATCACCACAGCTAGTTATGGTGAATCAGACCACAGAGTAAATGAGAGCTTTGGAAAATAGTCTGCCAGTTTCTCTGACCATTCCTCAAACGGTTAAATGTAGTTACTAGATGACCCAGCAATTCAACACCTAGGAATTTTACCCAAGAGAAAGGAAAACATGTATCCAAATGAAGAATGATACATGAATGGTCATAACAGCCAAACTGTGGAAACAACCCAAATACCCGTCAGCTGATGAATGGATAAAATGTGGTATATCCATACAATGACATATTTAGCAATAAAATAAAATGAAATATATGTTGCAACATTGACGAACCTTAAAAACATTATGCTAAGTGAAATAAGCCAGTCACCTAGGACCACATATTGTACAATTTCATTTATATGAATTTTCCAGAGTAAGCAAGTCTACAGAGATAGAAAGTAAATTAGCACTTGCACAGGACCCAGGGTCGGGAAAGAAAAGATGAAGAGGTTGGAAGTTGATGACTAAAGGGCACAGGATTTCTTTTTGGGTTAATGAAAATGTTCTAAATTAATCATGTGATGAATGCATAACTCAGGGAATACATTTAAAGCTATTGAATCATATACTTTAAATGGGTGCATTGTATGCTATGTAAATTATATCTCAATAAAGCTGTTAAAAAAGAGTGAATGAGAGCCCTCCAACAAAAATAAAAATAACGTAAAGTGGTCTGAAGGTGGCACCTGGGAACCACCGACATGTAAAGTACCAGGGTAAGTAAGAAAAACTTCCAAAATAGACAGAAAAATAAACTGTCAGGAATGTGTGTTTAATAATTGAGAGTTAAACAGGTGAAACATACCTAAAAAATTATGACACAAGTTTATTTTACTGAGAATATAAAATTACTTCCATACTTATGTAGTCCCATAAGAAAAGAAGTGTCCAATTTCTATACAAGATTGAAGAAAGACTCTATATTAAACATACTAAACAATGAAAGATTAAAATAAATATTGGCTCAGGAACATCTTACAAGAAAAGTTATTGGCCTTGTATTTTTCTGCACTTACTTATGCGCTGTGCATTTTATAGTTTTCAAGTGCATCATACTATCAACGTAGCAGTAAATCATCTGACTGAAGTGTTGTCCTCCATGGCTCATCATAATTAGTCTTTGCTTAACCTCTATCAGGAATAGTCACCTAATTTACAAAATAAGGGGCACAAAGCAGACTGGAGTCTCTACTATTTTGGGGAGGACAAGTACCTTTTTTTTCCAGGAACTTCGAGGTCAGGTGGGGATGGACTGCTGACAGTAAGTCCATATGGAAAGCACAGGTGCTGTGTTTCCAGCGAGAAGAAAGAGATGCTTTGACTTGGTACAAGGAAGTTAAGTTAAAGGGTAAGAATTATTCAATCAATAAATTATTACTATCTTTACATTTCTTTGAAGAAAATTCCAGGGTCTTTTTTTATTTTTACATTTTGTTTTTGTTTTTTTTTTCTTTTGTTTTTTTTTTCATTTTTCTGAAGCTGGAAACGGGGAGAGACAGTCAGACAGACTCCCGCATGCGCCCGACCGGGATCCACCCGGCACGCCCACCAGGGGCTACGCTCTGCCCACCAGGGGGCGATGCTCTGCCCATCCTGGGCGTCGCCATATTGCGACCAGAGCCACTCTAGCGCCTGAGGCAGAGGCCACAGAGCCATCCCCAGCGCCCGGGCCATCTTTGCTCCAATGGAGCCTTGGCTGCGGGAGGGGAAGAGAGAGACAGAGAGGAAAGCGTGGCGGAGGGGTGGAGAAGCAAATGGGCGCTTCTCCTGTGTGCCCTGGCCGGGAATCGAACCCGGGTCCTCCGCACGCTAGGCCGACGCTCTACCGCTGAGCCAACCGGCCAGGGCCTACATTTTGTTTTAATCAAAATTATTCTTCCAATACTCAGAAATTGAGAGGTTTACTCTACATTTTTTTTAAATTTTTATTTATTTATTCATTTTAGAGGAGAGAGAGATAGAGAGAGAAGGGGGGAGGAGCAGGAAGCTTCAACCCCCATATGTGCCTTGACCGGGCAAGCCCACAGTTTTGAACCGGCAACCTCAGCATTCCAGGTCAATGCTTTATCCATTGCGCCACCACAGGTCAGGCGGTTTACTCTACATTTAACC
This sequence comes from Saccopteryx leptura, assembly GCF_036850995.1. Taxonomy (NCBI): domain Eukaryota; kingdom Metazoa; phylum Chordata; class Mammalia; order Chiroptera; family Emballonuridae; genus Saccopteryx; species Saccopteryx leptura. The sequence goes on from NC_089506.1 coordinate 151,913,883, forward strand.
CAGTCTGGTGAACTGCTGGTAGCCAAAGTTTGTGTTAATTATTTCCCTTCACTGTGCTGAAATACCCTCCTGCTACTTGGGGATAACAGAGGAACAAATAGAATTGCTTTTCCAAATCCTGATGTTGTCAAAGGATTGCCTCTAAAAACAAGGAAGGAAACCCCACCTTTCTCCCACTATTTCAGATCTCACATTTACTCTCAGACATAAGCCTTCTGCAAACAGGAGCAAGAGGGAAAAGGCGAGGCTGAGCATGTGAGAGATGGAATTATTAATAACACCAGGATGAACTCCAGAAAACATGATTGAAGTGGCTGGGTTTGATTCAATAGACCTGGTTCTGTTCATGTGACTAGGGTCTGACAACGAGTACTTTCCCCTTACCCACTGGATCATAAAATTTTGATAACTGCTAGTATAATCACAGAGTTAGACTAATTAGTGGCCAACATTGTGTTCATAAAATGGAACTTAGGACCAATAAGGTTAGGCCTTTTCAATGGAAAAGAGAAAAATTTTAAATAAAGTTTGTTATTTATTATTCTTTAGATCTCATTTTTGGTTTTATTTTATAACAGGTGCATAAGTCTGGGTACATTTCCAATCCCCTAATTCTGCTTTACTTTTTCTTTTTTCTCATAGCTACCACCTCTAACATATTATATGATTTATTTAATTTCATTTAGTTTTTAACTTTTTTATCTCTCTATACTACACTACAATGTATTGTAAATTCCTTGAGGTTAGGTATCTCTGCCTGTTTTATTCACTGATGTATTCCAAGCACCTAGAATAAAGCTGGTCCCAGAGTAGACATTCACTAAAGATCAGTTGAGTAATGAATGAATATATGAGCTTCATTAAATGAATTAAACTGTTTTTCTAACATGTATTTCAGAATTCAGAACTATATAAGTGTGCTGTCTCTGAATAGTCATCCTAGGGGGTTCTATCCTTATTCCAGTTATACCATTACTCAAAGTATTTAGAATTTCTTAATCTTTGGTTTAGCAGCCACATAAGAAATTACCTTACAGTTATATTTTATTTTTCAATATAATTATAAAGATTTTTTTTATAGGGACAGAGAGAGAGATAGAGAGAGGAATAGATAGGGACAGACAGACAGGAACGGAGAGAGATGAGAAGCATCAATCATCAGTTTTTCGTTGCGACATCATAGTTGTTCATTGATTGCTTTCTCATATGTACCTTGACCGCGGGCCTTCAGCAGACTGAGTAACCCCTTGCTCGAGCCAGCAACCTTGGGTCCAAGCTGGTGAGCTTTTTACTCAAGCCAGATGAGCTGGCGACCTTGGGGTCTTGAACCTGGGTCTTTCCGCATCCCAGTCCAACGTTCTATCCACTGCGCCACTGCCTGGTCAGGCTAATTATAAAGTTTTAGTTTAATCATCTATTTCCTTTCTCAAACCTTGTTCTAAATGACTTTTAGTTCTTCCCCCAAGTCAAATTCAACTTGATGAGGCAAAATTTATAATGATTCCATACAGAAATAACAGCAACAAAAATCTCTCATTGTACAATCACCAGAACTGAAGAAAAAGAGCCCAAGTACCATCCTACAATGTTATTGATATCAGTACAGACTGCATGTAATATTTTGGGCAGGACACATAACTCTTGCTTCTCAAGAAGCATTTGGATAATCACATTTCACAGTGTGTTTGTTCTTTTATACTTACCTGTGTATTTTTCCATCTCTTGCTGATTTAATTAACATTTT